>NC_045796.1:875292-1208543 GCF_009873245.2 Balaenoptera musculus
TTGGGGGGCAGGCCTGGGGCTCCACGTCCGTGTCCTGGGAGCTCAGTCTGGATGGCTCCTGCGCGTGGTCCAGAGGCAGAGCTTCGGGACCTGGGCCGGGCAAGTGGCCGGGGAGGCCGCCTGGGACGAGGGGCCCCCTCTACTGGGGCCAAGTGCCCTCTCCTCACTGTGGGCACCTGCTCTTGGATGAGAGCCCTGAAGGCCCAGGTAGGATCCTAGCTTGACGTTGCCCCACGTTTTACCCTTGGTGGCTAATTGATTAGGACGTTTTCAATGATGATAGGAGGGGATTTTCCTGGTTTGTGTAATGCTATCCGCTATCCGCTTGCTGAGAGCTGTGGAAGTAAAGAGTATTTTTCTGCATCTTCCTTCTTTTGAACAGGATCTTACTGCATAAAGAACAGAACAAAAATATTTTAAACCCTGTGCAGTAGGTCCCCCGATGAATGAAGGCATCCCTTTGAAGAATTTTGTGACTTCATGAGGCTACTAAAATAGCAGACTTCAGAACTGGAGTGCGTGTTGTTAGTGGCTGTGTGTTGTGACACCCCTGTTCTCCTGGCGTGTCTTCTGGGAGGGCTGTGATGGGAAGGGTGTGTCTTTTATGGCGGGAATGGGGTTTGTGTTTGGGAACCGTGATCTTATGCTGCTCATTTCAGAGTAAGATCTGCCAAGGTCGGCTTTCAGATTGATTATTAGACCTTATGTATTTCTGGGCTTTTAAATGAATTTGATAATTGAGTCATGTATTTAAAATGATTGTTAGCCTAATACCCACCTAATTTCTTAGTTGTTGTGTTTTTTAAAAAAATTAAAGTGCAGCTCAGTGAGCTATTGGCAGGCTGTTCTTGGCGCAGAATCTTAAAGGGCAGAGGCATTCACCTCCAGACGCGGGTCCTTGTGCCCCCGGGATGGCTGTCCACCCCTGGAATCTGCTCACCTGAGTCACAACTGACTGTTACCAACAGAAAGCAAAGGATACAGTCCCTTACAGGAAATGAGATGTACGTGCTGAGGGCAATGGGTTTCTTGAACAGACCAGTCTGCACACAGACTCTAGGGGTCACAGTTTGACGAATAGCATTTAGAATGTTTAATGTACTATTCTCAAAATGCAGTACATAAAATTTATCTTAAAGATACGTATTTCTAACATCCAAGCGTCTCTCTTGAAATGTTACATAGGTTGTATATTTGATCAGTTTTTGCAGAGTTTCTTAGAGTCTTTAGTTAATATAATGCAGTAAGAATTGACTAAATTTACCAGATATTTCCATTCTTCAGTTAAAATGTTTCAGTCATGAAGATAAATATGAATCTCACGTGTGATGTTCCTTTAATGCTGTAAGTGTTACATTTAAAACATACTTCTTTCCATGCTCTCGGACACTTGCTGTCTCTAAAGTATTATGACTTACAGTATTCGAAAAAGATTTCTTTGCTCATTTAACTTGTGAATTTATTGTTCGTGACTCTTGTTGAAGGAGGTCGTTTCAGGGCTCTCGTCATCATCACCGTCGTCATTTTTGCGTGTGGAAAGTGGCTTGTCAGCATTTTCATTATAAATTTTTTTTTTTTTTGCATGTTCTAATCTTTATTTCTTTCTGGAGTTTGTCACAGAGTCATAAAGACTTGATTGAAACTTGGCATATTAGAGCTTAGTGTGAGATTTTTTTTCAATTTGGTTCCCAAATTTGTTTCAGCTGTTTAAGTTAAAAATGCAAAATATAATTTTGGAGTTTTAGATGCTCTTTTACTTATAACATAAAAATAAAGCCCTGGCTTTAAAATAATGGTAAAGACAATTCTTTTAAACTTAGCTAACCAGTTTTTCTCATATTTTCAGAGAAGCTATTTCATTTTGAAAAGTAATGTGATGCTGTTTTGTCTGACATCTTCCTCTCTGTTTCCATTTTATAAAAGAAGATATTTTAACCTTTTGCATAGAATACTTTTCTCTGTTATAAAGATTAAGTAAGATAATGCATGTGAATTTCTTAGCATATGCTAAAGTCATTAAATGGAAGCCATTTTTAAAATACAAATTTAGGAAGGCTGGTGGCCATTGCCTTAGAAAACGTTTAATCTTCATACGCAACTAATTTCACACAATTTGTTTGTTCCCATGAGTTTAAGGAGAAATGCACAGAATTTTGCTTCCTGCTACTGCAGGAAGGTCAGAAGCTGAATTAGAAATGATTTCTGCTTTCAAAGAAATTGCCGCCTAGAAGGTGGTAGACGTGGGCGTGAATAACATTTATACGAAGCTGACTCTTTAAGCATCGTAAAATGAGAGGAAAGGGCGCCGCGGAGCAATGAGGACTGGGATATTTATTCTGTCTGGAAGATGAGAGAAGGCTGCGTCTGGCTGGAATCCCATGTCCTTCCTGTTGTTAGACAGAACTTGATTTTATGGGGACTTTGAAGGTACGTAAAATAGAGAAGCAGGTTGACTTAACTCGTTCAACTTCCCAGGTATTGGAGGGTCTGGCCTGGTCCCCGGGTCTCCCCAGGCCTCTGTCTGTTCCCAGACTGACTCGTATTTAAAATCCCGGAAGAGGGTCGACGTGTGTTACCGCCGTGAGTGCACACCCTCAGAAGGGAGGTCCAGGGGTGTGCGGTCCCGCCCTCTGTCAGCCTTCCTGTCCCAGCTGCCATCTCCTGCCACTCCAAGCAGCCCGTCTGCACCGGACTCTTCCCCAGCCACCCTGCTGCTAAAACACACATCACCATTTCAACGTCTGGCTTTGAATTCCTCCAGGTCCCAGTTGCTTCCGAGTTGGAATCAACTTTGCAGACAGACTCTTGCCACTGCTCTTGTCTCATCCCTGCCTGGTCTCCTCAGGTGTGGGTGTGGACCCTCTGGTCTCGGGCCGGGCATCCAAGGGGGCCCGAACTGCTGGGCCCAGGCCGTTCTCTTGCACCGTGGGCGCTGCTGTGAGATGCACCAAGCCCTGGAGAGTTTTAGGTGCCCCAGGGGCCCTGACCAGGACAGACGAAGGGCAAGCCCCAGATGCTTCCCTGTCCTCTCTTGGGTGCAGATGGTGATAAATAGTGCTCACCGAGGGTCCCCATGCACCACACGCTCCGGCGTGGTGTCCTCACAGGAATCCTAGTTCACAGACGAGGCGGCTGAGACCCTGGCACTGGCAAGTCCCGAGACCTGTGGGCCATGAGTGTGACCTCAGGCGCCGGCTGGCCGCAGATCTCATGCTCTTAAGCCTGGAGGAAGGCCGCTGGGTGAGGGTCCCCACGCCGGCTTCTTCCCGTCCGTCCAGCCTCGGGGAGCTGTTTCTAGAACACAGATGAGCTCACATCCTCCACGTCTCCAGCGCTCCCCCGGGAGGTCCTGGCGGATGGCCACGCTGCACCTCCCACCACCTGCCTCCGCGGCCTGGACCAGCGGCAAACTCCTGCGTCTGCGTCAAGCCTGGCCCCGTCGCCGTCCCACGAGGCCGCCCCGGCCTGTCTGCTCGGAATCGGGGCCTGCCTTTGCCCAGCGGCCGTGCCTCCTTAAAGCTCTCCGTGCCGGGGGGGGGGGCGGTGTGTGACTCCCCCTCCCCGTGAGAGCCTGAGACTCCGACCTCCTGGAGGACAGAGCCGTACCTGGCTGGCATACAGTTGGCGCTCAAAAATGCCTTGCGTAGTCAGAGCCCAGAGGGCTGCCGCGGGCAGTGTAAGGGGCCCATTTGCACGGTGCGGAGGCGCCTTCTTTTTGCCCACGGGGCACTGGGAGGGTCTGTCCTGCTTCAGGTTCTCCGCGGCCCTGACGGCCTGTGAGCCTCTTTCTGCTGGAACCTCAGCAGGGGTCAATCATAGGCCCTTTAACACCCTGTGAACGTTTTATGTTTTGGCATTTTGGCATTTTAAATACATGTTCTGCTCTTCTAAATTGCCTTTTTCCCCAAACACTGTTGGTTCACGTTAAACTCCTTTCTCCGTGGCGCAGTATTTAACCAGGCTGGGCCGCCGCCGCCTCCTCAGCTCCGAGCTGAGCCGTCGGGGGCCTCGCCCCGGGCTGGAGGGACCCCGCGGGCCGTGGGTGCGGTCTCGGTGATCGGTGAGCTGCTGTCTTCGATGAAGGCGCTGGGTGTCCTACGCGGGAAGCAGAGCTCCTGTGTCTCGCCGCACGCGGCCGGGGCCGGCTCGGCATGGATCTGGTGTCGCTGCCACCCGAGGGGTCGCTACGACGCGCACCTCCCGTCCCGGGCGGCGGGCGCGGCTTCCTCCCGCACGTGCCGGCGGCGCCCTTCCCGGCCCTGGCGGAGCAGAGGTCTCGTGGCGCCCGGGTCAGGCCGTGCGCCGCTTCTCCAGTGGGGGCCCGGGTGCGGCTCGATTCCGAGCAGAGCCCGCCGGGCCGCCTCGGGAGAAGGACAGGAACAGCCGGCGGACCCGCGGGGACCAGGGCCGGGCGCCGGGAGCCTCGCCCCGCACGACTTACCCTGCAGCGCCCTTTCCAGGAGATGCACCTTAAGAAGTGACTTATTTCTTTGAAGGGCTCCCTGTTTTTATAGCTCTGACAAAAATAATGAGTAATAGTGGATTTTACATGAAACTTTGAGGAGATTAAGTTTTGTCAAGATCTGGTTTTCCAAGTGCTTCTCTCTTCTCTCTGTAAAAAATTCAGTCGGAATAACCCAGGGTGGTTTACTCTGTCAGTGTTTATTTCAGCTCCTCCTGCCTTAAGGCCAGTGTGTGGGTGCATATGTGTATATCCATGTAACATGCATGTACACACATGTACATATGCATGCGCACACACATGTGTAGGCTTTATGTGTACATATGCACGTGCACCTTTGTGTATATGTACATGTGTGTATATACATACGCATATGCCTGCACGTGTGTGCACACGTGTGCGAATGTATAGTAACCTACCGGTGAATGAATCCCTTTAGTTGTATCGTACGTATTGGCAACCACTGGTACTTGGCACTGTTCCAAGTACAGGGACACATGAGTGAATGACACAGCAAGGTCCCGACACTTGAGAATTTTGTAGTCTTACAAAGAAAGAAGCAAGTGGGTTCAATGCAGGTCAGACACCCTGAGCCCGAGCCCCTTGGGGGACCCTGCCTGACAGGTAACCTGAGCCGCAGGTGTGTGACGTGGGGAAGGGAGCCAGGCTGATGGGGGAGCAGCTCTTGGGAAGCGGGGTCACGGAGGAGCGGGCTTGGACTGGGGGCCCTGACCCGGGCAGGGGTCAGTCCCTTGGGCTCAGGGGCCTTGGCCGCATAGGGTTTTGTTCTAGGTGGGGGGCCATCAGGAGGGGTTGAGGGGGAGGCCGGTGACGTCACAGTGCCTGAGTGCACGCGTGTGGGTGCTGCGCATCCCCTTGTCTACGCGGACGTTGGAAATGGTTCAGTCGTGCCGCCAGGGGCCCAGCTCAGCCTCTGGGTGCGGCTCTGCCTGTGGGGAGACGGGGCCGGGGGCGGGGCCGGGCTGCAGGAGGGTGAAGGGGCTTCGTACTGAGCTCCTTCCTCACGCTCCCGAGAGCAGGCACTCGGTGACCCTGGCGGCAGCCCCAGCCAGGCTCCTGCTCAGGGACCCAGCACCAGCCTCCGAGGTTCCCCTCTGTCGCGGGTGTTCCCAGGTCCCCCGTGCTGGGTGGGTCCTGCCGTTGCAGTCTGAGGGTCCCTCGTTCCCTCGGGAGAGAACAAAGCCGCTCCGGGAGACCATCCTCCAGATTCCACGTGCTCTGCCCAGCGTCTGCCGTGGCCCCTGTCCTCCCGGTCCCTGGCTCTGTGGCCGTGTCTGGACCAGAGAGCCACGGGGCGATGCAGGGAGGGCATGGGGGCAGTCCAGGCGGGAGGTGGGCCGTGACGAGACCCGTCTTCACACGGTGCTGTGAGGCCCCCTCACAGTGGGCACCTCTCTGAGCCAGTGCCCTACAGGGGGGTGACCCTACAGGGGTCCTGGGAAGTTTCCTGCCAGATGCTCCCTCCTGGGCCGTGAGTGACCATCTGGGATGCCAGCGCGGGGAGAATTCCTCTCTCTGAAAACCGCGTGTCTTTTCGTTAGGAGTTTTAGTGCATTTGCTTTAGGAAATGGCTGAGGATGTCCTCTGTGCTGGGCAGCTGCTCGTGCAGGGACTGGACAGGGCCCGAGTCACCGCAGACCCCTGGGTCTCTCAGTGCCGAGTGTGGTGTTCCAGGACTCGCCGGGGCGTGCTCTTGGATGAGAGGTGTTAGGTTGGGAAAAACAGTTCTGAGGGGTTTTGATGGGAAAATAACTGGTTTTAACTTCCTGAAAATAAACATCTGAATGGTATACGATGGAATGAAAGGACAGGAGTTTAAGGTTACGGAGGTTTACACCATGTTTTAATAGCTTGTTTTCTTAAACTTCTCTTAAATTTCTATTCAGTTACGCACTGTATATCAAAGGGTTCCAACTAACCACAGCCCCATAAGACCTGTCATCCTGCAAGTCCAAATTCAGGGGAAGCACAAATCACAATTGGCCCAAATGTCCTGTTTCCAGTAAAATAGAAAATAGGTCGTTTCTAATTTCTTTTAAGCTTATTGACAAGCGTAGCCACGTTTATCACGCGTCAGTGATGCTCCTTTGCAAGCATCCTGCTGCACCGTAATGACCTCTTCTGAGAATTACCCCTGTAGCTGTCTCCTTGTGTCGGACAAGCAGAATTTAACTCATTTTATCATCCAGTTCACAAAAAAGTGAGGGCCATATCTTCCTATTTTTGAATTATGTTTTATATCATTAAATGGCTTATTTTTAGAATGAAAGTACGTAAATCTTTTTTTATGATTTATTGATATCTTTAAGAATTGTAGCAGATGTTTTTTCCTTATATATTTAAAAAATCTGATTGGCTATTACTCTTTTGTTCTGTGTCTGAATGAGATTTTGCATTTGCATTTTTTATGATGTAAATATGTAATACAAGACAGCTAATTTGAATTGAAAAGCTAAAAAATATGTAAAGGTTTGAATAGTGTGTTTTTTTTCAACATCTTTATTGGAGTATAATTGCTTTACAATGGTGTGTTAGTTTCTGCTTTATAACAAAGTGAATCAGTTATACATACACGTATATCCCTATATCTCCTCCCTCTTGTGTCTCCCTCCCACCCTCCCTATCCCACACCTCTAGGTGGTCACAAAGCACTGAGCTGATCTCCCTGTGCCATGCGGCTGCTTCCTACTAGCTATCTGTTTACATTTGGTAGTGTATATATGTCCATGCCACTCTCTCACTTCGTCCCAGCTTACCCTCCCCCCTCCCCGTGTCCTCAAGTCCATTCTCTCTGTCTGTGTCTTTATTCCTGTCCTGCCCCTAGGTTCTTCAGAACCATTTTTTTTTTCTTTTTTAGATTCCATATATATGTGTTAGCATACAGTATTTGTTTTTCTCTTTCTGACTTACTTCACTCTGTATGACAGACTCTAGGTCCATCCACCTCACTACAGATAACTCAGTTTCGTTTCTTTTTATGGTTGAGTAATATTCTATTGCATATACATGCCACATCTTCTTTATCCATTCATCTGTCGATGGACACTTAGGTTGCTTCCATGTCCTGGCTATTGTAAATAGAGCTGCAATGAACATTGTGGTACATGACTCTTTTTGAATTACGGTTAAATAGTTTTTTAATGAAACTATTTTGTCACACAAAAACTTTAGATTTTCAGAAATAATAGTCACTTAAATTGATATAATTGCTTTAAAATAGATTACTTCATTAGCTTTAGGTCTTGCTTTTCTTTTTTTTTTTTTTTTAAGAAATGATTATTGATGCAGGTAGAACTACCCTCTCTCTCGTTCTGACCCCTGCTGAATTTGGTGTGAGTCTTTCCCAAGTGTCATTTCAAAACTATACACAGCCCTCTTTAAGTGTGTGCACTCTTTTCCGTAATGGCACTGACCTCTGTGTGTCCTGTGCTACCTCATCTTCGCTCCACATTACGTGTATGAATTCTACCCACTTTTGTGCATTTCTTACATGTGCATTTAAGCCTATAAATTTCCCTCTGAATGCTGCTTTAGTTGTAATTTGCCAGTTTTAGCACATGGCATTTTATTATTTAGCAGTAAATATTTTCTGATTTTTTTCAACCCAGGCTTTATTTAGGTTTGAGCTTCTAGATTTCCACGTATATATAAACTAATTTTTTGGTAATTTTTTTTTGTTACTGATGCCTAATTTTATGGCATTGTGTTCAGGGCACATGCTCTATATAACACTAATTTTCTTGGTATCGGTTGAGATTTTTGTATTTATTGAGAAACTTGGCTCTCTGGTTCATTTTTATAGATATTACATGTGTGTACGGGAAGCATGTGTTCTTGCTAACTACTGGGTGTGTGTCGGCATAGATGTCCATTGGCCCAACCTTATTAACTGTATTAAATTATTCAAGTTTTTCTAATTTTTGTGTGCTTGTTTTATTAATTAGTGAGAGAAATGTATTAGCATCTCCCTCTGTGATTGAAATTATATCAGTTTCTTCTTGTATTCTATTAATTTTTGCTTTACATATTTACAGGCCATGTTATTAGGTCTGTTTAAGTTCAGATGTCATATATTTTTATGTGCAGTTGTTCTTTTTATCACTTTCAGAAACTATTTCTAATTAGGTGTACTTTGCCTTCTATCTATTTTTTCTGGTACTTATGCAATCAATCTTGCTTCCTTTTACTTAGCATATGCTGTTGTTCCCCCCCACCCTTCACTTTCAACCTTTAAAGTTAATGTATTTTAAGTGTTTTTATTGAAATCCATCTTAAGAATCTTTGTGGAGTTTAGTCTGTTTGAAATTATTATGATGACTCATCATTTGATCTTATTTTGTTTTTCTCTTCAATCTTTTTTAAAAAAACTTACGCACTTTCTATTAATCATGAATTTTCTTGGCTTCATTTTTTTCCACTTCAGCCTCTACTGGATTGATCAGAAAATTTTTTTAATCCTTTTCTTTTTTTCCCTTGAAAGGTTTGACCACTGTATATTGTTTCTGGTTTATTTATTATTATTTTTTTCCATTTGTTACTGTTCAGTTTCAAGAAACTGGTACTATTGTAAGCTCTTGTAACTATACACTCATCTGTCTATTAAACTAGATCTGTGCTTTGTTCTTTTATACTCAGGGCCTTGCAGAGTGCCCAGCATTTAGTAGATAATTTCTAAATGTTTGTCCAGTGTCTGTTGTTTTTATGTGATGAGCTATCTTAACCTAGCCTCAGTTTGTGGAACACTAAGCTGTGTTGATCTTAGTAGCTGTGTGGCAGTGAATGGACCCCTCTGTGTGTCATGTTTTTCCTCTGAAAATGAGTATAAAATAGTTTACACTCCACAAGTTTGTTAAGAGGATGAAAAGTAAAGTGTTTAGAGTTAAGACTCAATGTATATTTGTTTGTTATTCTTATTATCAAATTTATATAAGCCTTTATTTCCTGTTTGCAAATGAAGAATCACTTGGAGGCATGTGTACACTTTAAGCATAAATGCTTCTGGATATACTTCATTAAATTTGTCTTAATATTTGGATATTCTTGACATAGAAGGAAGATGGAAATTGTTATGAACCACACTCTATTTAAGTAATGTTTGGGGCCGAATGAATCTGTAGATGGAGTTCAGTTCAGTTTCAATCTACGAGACATTTAAAATCATGACAGCATTTCTTCTGATGGCAGCACGGGGAAGGCGAGAGTGCCAGAGGGCTCTGGTGACCAGATGGTCAGGTCCGCAAAAGGATCAGCGTCTGCGGTGACACAAGCTAGATTTCACCCAAGTCACCATCACAGGCACCTGCTCAGGGTGTCTCGGGGTTTGATAATCAGAAAACTAATAACTGACCTCAAACTTCAAATGCCTTAGTAAGGCCATCTTTCAGATAATTTATTGAATATGGCTTATGACCTATACTTTAAAAACATAAATTTTGTTGCATTAATATTAGTCTTTTGACCTTTTACCATTTGTAGTTCTATATCTTTCAGTGGCATTACATATAGAGAAAAAGTACATCAGTAGTTCTTGAGGTCAAAATGTACCATTAGCAATTATTCATAGGAAGTTTTTGGAGTCCAGTTCTGAAATTTCTATAAATAAGAAGAAAAAGCTTTTTGTTAATTTCTTACTTTAGATTCAATGTTGTTAGATATAGTGTATCATTTATTAATTCAGCCTGTAAAATAATACACCTTGATTTTTCCCCTTACAATTACAGGGATCGTCATTTATGACCCAGCAATCCCAGGTTTATAATCTTTTTGCAACCACAGCCGTTGGTGATGGGATAAAACTTTGGGACCTGAGAACCCTGAGGTAAGGCTCCTTCTGCTTTTCAGATTGCAGTTGGGGCCAAGGCTAGACAGACCATATAAAATGTATTTTTATTAAAGCTCATTATAAACTCAGCTTGATCTCGTTTTTCCAGATAAGACAAGGTTGTGGTGAATCTGTTCACATTGACCAATCTAAGAAAAGTCTGATTTATACACAGAAAAGGTCACATAATTTGGAATGATAAAAAAGCAGGTGCTGGTCTTTCCTCTGTTACATGTGACTCCTGAGTGTTGGAAATGACAGGGAGGTAATCGATCATTTAGCTGTTAGACTACAGTGATGCATACATGTAACAGTGACATGTGTATGTACACACGTATGTATACACACAGTGGTGCATACATGTAACAGTGACGTGTGTATGTATATACACATGTATACACACAGTGATGCATACATGTAACTGAGAGGTATATATATGTGTGCACAAATATGTATATATATACACAGTGATGCATACATGTAACAGAGGTATATATGTGTGCACAAATATGTATATATATACACAGTGATGCATACGTGTAACAGTGAGAGGTATATATGTGTGCACAAATATGTATATATATACACAGTGATGCATACATGTAACAGTGAGATGTGTTTATATATATACACACACACGTATACACACAGTGATGCATACATGTAACAGTGAGAGGTATATATAAGTGTGCACAAATATGTATATATATACACAGTGATGCATACATGTAACAGTGAGATGTGTTTATATATATACACACACACATATATACACAGTGATGCATACATGTAACTGAGAGGTATATATATGTGTGCACAAATATGTATATATATACACAGTGATGCATACATGTAACAGTGAGATGTGTTTATATATATACACACACATGTATACACACAGTGATGCATACATGTAACAGTGATGCATACATGTAACAGTGAGATGTGTTTATATATATACACACACATGTATACACACAGTGATGCATACATGTAACAGTGACATGTGTTTATATATGTACACACACGTGTACACACAGTGATGCATACATGTAACAGTGAGATGTGTTTATATATATACACACACACGTATACACACAGTGATGCATACATGTAACAGTGAGATGTGTTTATATATATACACACACACGTATACACACAGTGATGCATACATGTAACAGTGACATGTGTTTATATATATACACACACACACGTGTACACACAGTGATGCATACATGTAACAGTGAGATGTGTTTATATATATACACACACACGTATACACACAGTGATGCATACATGTAACAGTGACATGTGTTTATATATACACACACGTGTACACACAGTGATGCATACATGTAACAGTGACATGTGTTTATATATATACACACATGTGTACACACAGTGATGCATACATGTAACAGTGAGATGTGTTTATATATACACACACACACGTGTACACACAGTGATGCATACATGTAACAGTGAGAGGTATATATATGTGTGCACAAATATATATATATACACACACACTCACACACAGTGATGCATACATGCAACAGTGAGATGGGTATGTATATACACACACATATGTATACACACAATGATACATATTACAGTGAGATGTATATATGTGTACAAATATATATATACACACAGTGATACATACATATAACAGTGAGAGGTATATATATGTATACAAAAAAATATGTATATACACACACCGTGATACATATATATACATAATTCTGTTCTTTAAAAATGTTGATTGATTGTTGTATTACAGCAGACAGTCATTAACTATATAATGTATCTAACAAAATAGAATACTTACATCTATTTATATATCTGTGTGCATGTATATATATTCACAAGGACAGCATTAGCAGACTGTCTCTGCTTTTCTCTTCAATCACTAAACAAGTATAAACCCCCTGTTTCTATCTTGTGTGACATTTATATACTCTTCATATATAGAAATTTTATTTAATGTTAGGTTGGTTGTTTTGTGAATTTATGATTTTAAAAAGTGTTTTAATTATTTTTAAAGGTCTCCAGAGTAACCTGCTCACCATTTAATAATCCTCACCTATGAAAATGTTTTTTCACTGTTAGTTTGCTCATTTTTGTGAAGAAAAGCAACAAGTCGGTATCTTTCTCCTAATTTATGTTAAAAATTGAAAAATCATTTGTTCTCCTGTTGTTTCTTTTTTTCCTCATAGGTGTGAGAGCCGTTTTGAAGGACATCCAAAGTGCTGCTACCCGTGTGGAATTGCTTTTAGCGCTTGCGGCCGATATGTGGCTTGTGATGAGGATAAACATGTAGGTGCTGCTGTGGTGCGTGTGTTGGTCTTTTTTTTAAAATTTTTATTTATTTATTTATTTATTTGGCTGTGTTGGGCCTTCGTTTCTGTACGAGGGCTTCCTCTAGTTGCAGCAAGTGGGGGCCACTCTTCATTGCGGTGCGCGGGCCTCTCACTATCGTGACCTCTCTTGTTGCAGAGCACAGGCTCCAGACGCGCAGGCTCAGTAGTTGTGGCTCACGGGCCCAGCTGCCCCGCGGCATGTGGGATCCTCCCAGACCAGGGCTCGAACCCGTGTCCCCTGCATTAGCAGGCAGATTCTCAACCACTGCGCCACCAGGGAAGCCCCCAACGTGTGTTGGTCTTTAAGCAAAGAGTCTACACTCATTCTTGTGGAGATGGTTAATACTGCTGCATGTTAGGACAGAAATCTAATTTAAGCTTGACTATGGCCAAGTTTTTTGAGACTATCACATAACAGTGGTATTTTAATAACAATCACACACGAGGTATGACAGGCCTTCATGGTTTTTTTTTTTAATTGAAATCTGATACTTTAAATACCAATCATTAATTAATTAATTTCTTTATTCATTTATTAATCATTGCACTAGTTGTCTGTGGTGTGTTTTGTATTAGTTTCCTGGGGCTGCTGTAACAAATTAGTACAGACTTGGCAACTTAAATCAGCAGAAATCTATTCTCTCACAGTTCTGGAGGCCAGAAGTCCAAAATCCAGGTGCTGGCAGGGTCGGTTCCTTCTGGAGTCTCTGAGGGAGAATCTGTCCTGTGCCTCTTCCACTGCTGGTGGTGGCGTTCTTCGGTTTGGGGTTATTATTCCAGGGTCTGCCTCTGTCTCCACGCAGCCATCTTCCCTGTGGGTCTCCTCTGTGTGTCTGAAATCCCCTCTCCCTTCTCATATAAGGAGACTAGTCACTGGACACCCTAAATCCAAGCTGATCTTACAATACTTAATTACATCTGTAGAGATCCTATTTCCAAATAAGGTCAGGTATTCCAAATAATTCACAGGAATTGGTGGTTAAGATTTGGATATATCATCTTGGGGGACACAATTCAACTCACTCCTGGTCTATAAGGGTTATCTAAACAAAAAAACATAAAGAAATTTCCAAAAATTCAAGGAAATCATAATATTTATTTGGAAAAAAATTACTTTACAATTTAACTGAGAGTCCACTTTATTTTCTAAACTTTTCCCCTTATTCCATTTAACTGGTGATAATGGAATTTAAGAATATTAAAGACTGTTTTATGGAACTTTTAAATAGGAAAAGTTATTCTAAAAATTTACTAGTTTATGACTAACTAAACATGCTCCTTTGACATCTTTGTCATCTGTTATGATAGATTCTTGAGTTCATCTCTAAATGAGGTAGTTGATGGTGTGAAAAACGTTTGCTTCAAAGGCTTGAGCACTACTTGTATATTACCTAAGAAATTCATGAGATAACTAAAGTATGAATCTATTCTTACAGGACCAAATGCAGTCAACTGTGTACACTGAATTTTCTTGAAATTTTTGATCACCATTTTCTTTTATGCAACATACATGCAAGTGCAGCTGATAAATATAGTAACTGAAATTAAGAATATTAACACAAAAACATTGAAAGTAGAAACATGGGAAATGAAGCTGATGTGAGAATACTTAAATGTAGACTTTCAGGATTAAAGCATTACTACAGATAATGAGGGACATTTAACAGTGATAAAGATGACAGTCTATATAAAAATGTTGTAATTCTAAATCTTTATGCACCCAATAACATAGTTTCAAGATATATAAAGCAAAAGCAGTATAAACTCCAAAGAGAAAAGGAAACATCCTCAATCATAATGGGAGACTTTAACAAACTTCTTTTAATGGCTGGAAAACAAATTCTTGCTGATAATGATGCTTTTCTGCTTAAAATATCCAATATCATGTATAATATAGACTAAGTATCTTTTGTATGGCATTGAAGAACCTTCACAATGTCAAACAAACTCTGAATATGTGCTTTTTATAACACAAAAAGATAAGGATGAACCAAAAAACACACTCACAGACAATGAGACCACACCAGAAAAATATGTTTTCTAGGCAGATGAAAACTAACAATATATTTGCAAATGAGCTGAAGGGAATTAAAGAAAACACATATACTTTACTTGTAACAAAGAAGGTAAAGCAGAAACAAAAAAAGTTCAATGTTCATGGAATTCAAGGATGGTTCAATATCAAGAACTCTATTAATAAGTGCATATTTTAACTGGTATGACCATCTTAAAATATGCAGAAAAGCCATTTCAACAAAATTCCACATTCATTTCTGATAAAACACCTATGATGCTTCTTTCAAATGATAAAATGATGATCTCACTCCAGACGCCAGCATCTTATGAGAAACCATTAGAGGCATTCTATGGCTGGGAACAGAGAAACAAGGCCCTTTAGTTCCACTACTATTTTGGAGTATTGGAGGTATTTACCTATGGAATTAGGCAAGAGAACTTTATTGGAGACATTATAATTGAAAAGGAATAGTTTATAAGTATCTTTATTCATAGATGTTAAGATTGCATATCTGGAAAACCCAAGAAAATTAATGGGCATTGTGAACAATAAAATAATTCAGGAAAGTATTAATAGTAGGATTTGAGTTAATATTTGGAATTCAATGGTCTTTATGTATAAAAACAATAACCTGTGAGAAGATATAATGAAGAGGAGAGTCCATTTAGAAGAGCCTTAAAAAGGACAAAATATTCAGGCATAAATGTAGCAAGAACTCTGCAAAACCTATATGAAGAAAACTTGATTTTTCCCCCCAGAAATATAAAGTCTTATCTTGTTCTTGGACAGGAAGATTCAACCTGATAAAGAAGTCAGTGCTGTATAAGTAATATGTAAATTTAACACTGCCCCAGTGAAAATATCAATAGGTTTCCCTGTAGCTAGGCAGTTTCATTGTAAAGTTGTTGGAAACAAGTGACAATTGTCAAGACACCCTGGAAAAAAGAGCATTATGTTAAGGGATTGTGCTTTACTAGGTATTAAAACATATTACAAAGACTCTCTAGGGACTTCCCCTGTGGTCCAGTGGTAAAGAATCTGCCTTCCAATGCAGGGGACGTGGGTTCAATCCCTGGTCGGGGAGCTAAGACCCCACATGCCGCGAGGCAACTAAGCGTGCGCCACAACTATTGAGCTTGCGTGCCTCAAAGAGAGAGCCCCTGTGCTGCAAACTACAGAGCTCACATGCCCTGGAGTCTGCGTGCCACAACTAGAGAGAGAAAACCCACCGCCACAACTAGAGAGAAGCCTGCGTGCTGCAATGGGAAAAAAGGATCCTGCATGCCTCAACGAAGATCCCGCGTGCCACAACTAAGACCGGATGCAGCCAAAAAAAAAAAAAATAATAATAATAATAATAAATAATAAAAAAAAGAAAGACTCTCTAATTAAAACATTGTGGAACTGGTGCACGAATATAAAGACAGGTGAGTGTTTCCCAGCTCTGGCCACTGAAAATGCTCAGAGGCATGGACATTCCTAAGACCCTCCTCAGTGCAGTCTCTCAATGCTGTTCCCCATCATGGAAACCAGAGTTTTCTGGGTGAAGAGCTGGTTGCAGGTCTGTTGCAGAGTGACCAGGAGCATGTTGTGCCAGAAAGAAAGGAAGAAATTGAAAAGGAAAGGGTCATATAATAAGGCCACAGGAGGGAACATCAAAGGCTATTGGCCAGAGAAGACCCAGTTGAGCATCAAAAGAATAATGACTGCAATTGATTTTAAATCATTTTATGTCTAAAAACCTCATGATTTTAAAAATGCCATTCTACAAAGGAGATAAATAAAACAAAACAAAAACAAATATAAAACAGAACCTCATTGGTCCCCATTGGGAAGTAAGTAGGGTACCAATTCCTTACTCAGAAGCATGTCTTTTCAAGGGAAAGGATTAAGCATTTGTTTTGCCTGTCCTGTTTGAACTATGTTTCAAGTTAACCAAATGCTCAATTTGAAGAGGAAAAGTTCTGTTTTAGAGACAAATTCCAGACAAGTGGGATGAATGGCAGAATTAGAAAATCACCCTCTTGCAATCTCAAATGAAGTAATTGATTTTAGCAAATGTCATTTGTAGATGAAACAATCAGATAAAGATCATAAAGATGAATGACTCACAGGCAGCTTGAATAGACATTTGTCCAAAGAAGACATGCACATGGCCATCAGGTACATGAAAAGATGCTCAAAATCACTAATCATCAGGGAAATACAAATCAAAACCACAGTGAGCTATCACTTCACACCTGTTAGGATGGCTGTTATCAGAAAAACAGAAGATAATGTGTTGGCGAAGATGTGGAGAAATTGGAACCCTTTTACACTGCTGGTGGGAATGTAAAATGGTGCAACCACTATAAAAACAGTGTAGAGGTTCCTCAAAAAATTAAAAGTAGAATACCATATGATTCAGCAATTCCACTCCTGGGTATTTATCCAGAAGAATTGCAGTCAGGATCTCAAAGAGATATTTGTACTCCTGTGTCATTGCAGCACTATTCACAATAGCCACATTGAGGAAACAACCCAAATGTTTATTGATGGATGAATAGATAAAGAAAATGTGGTAAATACATATAATGGAATGTTATTCAGACATAAAAAGGAAGGAAATCCTGCAATATGGGACATCATGGATGACCTTGAAGACGTTATGCTAAGTGAAATATGCCAGTCGTAGAAGGACAAATACTGCGTGATTCCACTTATATGAGGAGTCTAAAATGGTCAAACTCACAGAGGCAGAGAGTTGAACGGTGGTCTCCAGGAGCTAGGGGTGGGGGAAATGGGAGATACTGGCCAAAAGGCACAGAGTTTTAGTTATGCAGGATGAGTAAGTCTGGGGCTCTCTGTAAACACAGCGTCTGAGGTCAACAGCACTGTATTGTGTATGTGAACCTTTGTTAAGAGGGTGATCTTATGTTAAATGTTGTTACTACAATTAAAAACAAGATTGATGGGAAACTCTCCCAGGGAGCATCTTGCTGTCACAACCTGGACCTTCTGGCCAACGTTAACATCACTAAGTGTGGAACAGTTTAGACTTTAGGTGTGTTACTAATGCCATGTAAAGGTACACACCGCATTAGTCTTCCCCAGGAAGTAGCCCTGTGAAAAAAAGTGAGCCTGAGCTAACTGAGTCTTTGTAGGTAATTTGTGACTTTACAGCAAATACACAGGATAATGGAACACGTTGAAAGGCATCACAAGGAAGCAAACAGACAGATCCTGAATATGGAACATCCTTCAGGACACTGGTCCAGATTCTTCAACATGTGTATGGCATGAAAAAAGAGGCAGGGAGAGGAAGATTGCTCCAAAATAAAAGAGACATAAAAACAATGTACAGATCTTGTTTGGATTCTGATTGGCCCAAAATAATTGTGAAAAGACATTTGAGAACATTGGGAAATTATTGATATTTACTGGGTAGTAAATATCAGGGAATTATTATTTTAGTTAGATGTAAAAATGGAAGTATGGTTATGTGTAGAATGTCCGTATTTTTAGAGATACTTACAAAATACATAGGCCATCATCTTTGCAATTTGCTTCAAAATACTTCATAATTCTTTGCCCCCAAAAACTAGAAAGAAAAAGAAAAAAGAGATGGTCGTTGAAGCAAGTAGAGCAAAGTCTTGATAATGTTGTATTTGGGTTATGTATAGATGGAACTCGTTGTAGAATCCTCTGCACTTTTGTACATATTGGAAATTTTTCAAAATCAGAAGGCAAGCACAGGCATTGAAGCAGTATGGGACACGGACTGTCCTGACTTCGCTGTTGCGCGAGCCCCCTTTGCCGGCCGCCTGGAGGGCAGTAACCGGCCGCGAAGGGAGGCCGCTCGGGTCAGGAGAAGCCTGCGTCTGCGTCCTGTTCAGCTCTGTACGTTTGGGGACCGCTGATTCTCCGACCCGTAGTGTTCTCATCTGCAGCAGCGCACTGTAGCGCCTACTGTAGGGTGAAAGGAAGTAATACGTGTTCGCGGTTGCATTTGAGAAGTATGGCTTGAATCTGACTGTATAGAAAGCTGTGATTACACCGTGATGACTTCATCGGGATAACGGCAAAGCTCTGGGTTGATAGAAGCTACTCTTTGGCCAGACCCTTTGGCCCCAGTGTTTCACTATAGGATTGTATTTTCAAAGAAATCAAAATGAATGAATGAACTAATGGATACTTACAGGTAATTAGTTGTATATTTGATCATAAGTCCAAAGATGCTGAAAAAGACCAGGCTGTTATTAGAACTAAAGTTGGTAAGGATTTGTATCCAGACCATTAAGGCTGCTACTCCCCTAGGTATGTGATACTAGCGGTTAGACCAGTGGTCAGTGCCATTCCAGTGATCTGCTGTGCACACACTCTGCAAGAGGAAGTGGGGGGGGACCTGCAGAACCTGTCACTTTATTTGTCATAGTTCCTGTTGCCAGAAGTTGATGGAGCTTGAGGAGGGAAGGAGATTGTGTGTCCGCCTCAAACCTGACAGGAGAGCCCAGAACAATGTCACTAATGTTTTCTAATGGAGTCTTTGCTTCCTACTGGAAGTAGGCAGTGCTTCTGTCTCAGTGTGATTTTAAATAAGGCTCTGTATTAAACCTTGAACATTTTGGCCTTCTGAGAAAAGATTATTATTTTTTTAATACAAATTATTTTTTAAATATTTTTTAAAAAATAAAAATATTTTTTAATAAAAATTATTTTTTTAAAATAAAAATTCAGTGATCTGAAGAAATGTGCACACTTCTGAGAAATATCATTTCTGGAAATATTTTAAAAAGCAAAGTAAGTGACCATAGTATGATAGTTGATTCCCCTGTGGACAATATCACTATTATGAAGTTTCAGAAATACAGAATTAACTTCTGTTTGCAATTCTTTTTCTCTTTTTTTCTGTGGGGATAATTCGGGGAAAGGAAAAATGAAGAACACATGTTAGAGCCCTATGAGATGAAAAAATGAAAGACACTTCGTCTTCATGGACATCAGCAGAATTGCAAAATAGTCATAGTGAACTGGTCTAGTCCTGTTTGCAAGCCATCGATCTTTTCCAGCAGTACATTCAGTCCTGTACAATTTTTGTGGAAATACTTTCGAGCAGTAAAGCGTTTTTCCAGCACCTGTTTGGTTTGCGCCACACCCTCATTTTTTGCCTGCAAAAAATATTGCTTTCTTTTTTTCTCACCCCTTTTCTCAGGGCTTGATTTAGTTTCAGAGTAACATTTACTCTATACAGGTTTTATTTCAGGTTTCTTTTGTTTCTTAGTATGTTTTAGCTAAAACTTATTTCTCTTTGATGAGGAAGAAGTTGCTTCATGAATCAAATAACTATTATTACCTCTACTTAAAACGTTTTGTTTTTCCCATGGATTGTAATGAAATTGAATCATCTGCAGAATTCTTTCTTACTTTTCCACCATTTCTATAAAGCACATTTGTCCTTTTGGACTGATAGTTGCCACTCTGTGGAAGTACAGCTCATGACAAGTGCGTATCTAACAAAATATTTCTGATATTTGGAGCTGCAAACTGCTGCTTTCATTTGACTCAAGAACCTTCTGGGTGAAAAGATATGTTTCATTTACTACCATTTTCATATAGAACACAAAGGCCTGTTTTTTAAATAACTCTTACCTAGACTTCCTTCACAATAAATATTATGGTGTCACCTTATGTGCATTTTGAGGTTCCATGCAAATACAAGCTAGTGTTAGTTCCCATTTAGATTCAGGTGAAAACGAGGAGTCTCGGGAAGGACTTTTCAGCAGGAGATAATTATACGATGGAAGCTGATGAACCTCAAACCCCGCCTTCTGGTTTTCAGAGCTGCTCTTTGCCCGTCAGCCCCGTTGGCTGTGTGTCTGCGCTCTTGCTTGTTCGAGGTCTTTCAGGGCAGGAAGCAGGTGCAGCCGTGTCCCCGCGGGCTGGCTGCACGGTGCCTGGCCCATCCACTCTCACCCTGCCCGGCACGCTGCTGTGTCGGAGAACTTTCTGTCTCCTTCTCATCCCATTTTCCATTAGCCACAGGCAAGTTCCCTGGGTCCAAAAAATACTAACCGAAGCTAGAAGCTTGCACTTAACTTACTTTTGTAATTGCGTCCGTCATGTGTCCACTGAGACGCTTCCTGACAAGTCACAACACCAGCCCGGTTACCTCCGGGCCTCTTTCCCTGCCCTTTTCTTATGTCTTGAAATCCTTTGCTCTGGTGGCTTCTCTTTAGACGCTTGTCTACTTCTTGTTCGACTCTTCTTCCTCTTCTCACACCTTCTGTTGTAAATTCAACACTTTTGTGGTTTGAGCTGTTCCCCCCGTCACAAGTTGAACGCACGTCACAGTCTCTGACGCTGGCCTCTTTCCTGCTTCCCAAATACGCAGCAGCTGCTGGGCGTCGCCTGCAGACCTGGTCGTCACCGGAAGCTTGGAAACAGTGAGCCGTTCCCCTTCGACACTGCTGCTCAGAGCCGGGCCTCACTTCAGTTCGGATCTGGTGGTTTTCAGTCCGTGGTGATTGTGAATCTGCTTTTCCCTGCCCTCTGTAGCTTGGAATCTAGAGGGTGTGTGTGTGTGTGTGTGTGTGTGTGTGTGTGTGTGTGTGTAGTAATTTGCACTATATTCCTCCAAAATTTATAATTTTATTGACATACAATTTATAGATAGGTCATAAAGTAGTTGTATGTTTAACTTTTTTGAATGAAGTTGCTATGAGCAGTTTTGTACAGGTCTCTGGGTGGACATCCATTTTCATTTCTCTTGGGTGTATACAGAGGCGTGACATTGCTGGGTCAGAAGGCTGGTGTAGGTTTAATTTTATCGGAAGCTGCAAAACAGGTTTCCAAAGCGGCTGTACCATTTGAACAATCGAGCATCAACTGTTTGGCACACACATGTGCACACACAGTACAATTAGGGTGACAAATGATAAAACAAAGCCGATGCACGATATGGAGCACACAGCACGAGGCAAAGGCTCCGGAAAGCGAGCACAGTGCCTTGGTGAGGCGTTCAAACGCTGAAGTTGGCAGCCCTGGAGTCGAGCCTGGTCCCAGCTCCTATAGCTGCGGAGTCTGGGAAGAGTGCCCACCTCCAGCCCCGGCTTCCTTGTCTGTAGAAGTGGGACAATAATTGTGTTTTCTTTGTAGGACTGTAGAGAGGACTGCATGAGGAAATTGATATAAAAGTTAGGTTCAGTGAGTGTTTGGTGTTGTTCCAAATATCTTATCTTTGGAAATAGCGTATGCAAAAGAGGTGTGGTCACTGTAATTTCCCTTGTCCACTCAATCTAAACAGCAGACGAGAAGAGAGTCCTGAATCCTGAGAAACCCTCCAAAATTACTGGGAGCATCCCTCACTGAGTCGGTGAGAAACGGCAAGGATGGTTCCGAAGCATGTGTGGGACCAGAGGGCCTCTAGGGAAGCCCGAGTCCTTCAGGAAGGGCGTTGTTGCTGGCAGCCCCGTGAAGCAGAAAGTTCAGAGTCAGAGAAACCAGTTGAGAATCAGTCTGACACGTGATGACTGTACTAGTAACTTGTTCCCTACAGGCCCTGGTTTCCTCAATAAAATGAGGGATATTAATAATTTCAAGTGCACGTACCTCGGCCAGTTGTGATTTACGTAACTGTTGTGAAGTGTTTTGCAGATGGTGATATACTGTGAAAGTGTTACGGTTACTCTGGCCCGGTGGTTCTCAAAGTGGGGGCTCCTCTGGGAACCCATTAGAAATGCACATTCTCAGGTTCTCTTGAGACCTAACCCCAGTAGCTGCGTGAGAACTTTTAGGGCTAAGTAAACGTATATGTTTCAAATAAACACATGTTTGGGCCAGAGGGGAAAAGGCAGATATTTTATTCCTTTACTTTAGTTCAAAATATATAAAACATCTATTTGTAGACTTTATTTCAAAACCACTGTTTAGCCAATGACAGAATCACTTGGAAAGTCTAAATTTGAAGGACTCATTGGTACATTAAAGTAGATTATTTTGGGAAAAGGAATCCACTTCAAGATCTTTCTCCTGCAATGTGGCACTTGTCTTAATTCCCAGTAGAGCTGAGAAATACTTGTTGGAACATTTCGTTGCTTAATAATTGGAGCAGTTCTCCCACCTTGTATGTGGCGTCAGGATGGTGTCCTGATACCCGCATTTGTTCCTAAAATGAAGCATTCAATGGTGACTCCAGATATATATCTTTTAATATAGTAATACAATTAGAGAGGGATGTATGTTTTTATTTTTCATTTCATCAACAGCTATGGAGAAAATTCTAAATATTTGCATTGCTCAAATTCCAAGCTGATTAGTAGGAAGCAAAGTATAGACATTCCTCTCTCAAATTTATGGAAAAGGACAAAAAAAACCACAACCATTTTCACTCAATTTGGGACTTCCAGGTAAGGTTGAAATACAAAATCTGTACCCCTTTCCTTAAAATTAGTCATCAAATATAAGCATATATATATATATATATATATATATTTTTTTTAAACATCTTTATTGGAGTATAATTGCTTTACAATGTGTTAGTTTCTGCTGTATCACAAAGTGAATCAGCTATAGGTATACATATATCCCCATATCCCCTCCCTCTTGCGTCTCCTCCCACCCTCGCTATCCCACCCCTCTAGGTGGACACAAAGCACCGAGCTGATCTCCCTGTGCTATGCGGCTGCTTCCCACTAGCTAGCTATTTTAAATTTGGTAGTGTATATATGTCCATGCCATTCTCTCAGTTCGTCCCAGCTTACCCTTCCCCCTCCCCGTGTCCTCAAGTCCATTTTCTACGTCTGCATCTTTATTCCTGTCCTGCCCCTAGGTTCTTCAGAACCATTTTTTGTTTTTTAGATTCCATATATATGTGTTAGCATACGGTATTTGTTTTTCTCTTTCTGACTTACTTCACTCTGTATGACAGACTCTAGGTCCATCCACCTAATGAGCATATATTTAAAACTGTTCACAGGGTATTGTGGAAGCTTATCATAGAAAATAGAAAGTATGAAGTAAATTCATGAAGATGATAAACTTTCTAAAAGGGAAAAGAGAAAAGCACATTTCATGAAGTCACTTCCATGGCTTAGGTGGCATTTTGTCGACCAGCTGCTTCTCTGATGCCTGATCAGCTGGCGAACATATTCAGCTTTGCACAATTCCTTGTGGGTCATCTGAGTCTGCAGTATGGAACACCTGTGCGTTCTGTCTTCTAGGCGTACGTGTACAAAACCAGCTCCAGCACTTTCTGCTGCAGACTGGCAGGACACATGGACCCGGTCATGGCCGTGGCCTTCAGCCCGGCCACTGCCCAGGTATGGTCTCCTCTGTTTCGTACAAGTCTCACATCATAGCTTTTCTATCTGTCAGCCTGTATTTTGGTGAAATTTTGTAATATTTAAGATTACATGACAGTTTTCATTGAGTGCAGGGAGATGAACTTAGGAAATAGACCTTTACTGGGGAGAAAGAGAAATCGAGGGTGTTTTCTTTTTTTTTTTTTTTTTTAATTTTATTTATTTATTTATTTATTTATTTTATTTATGGCTGTGTTGGGTCTTCGTTTCTGTGCGAGGGCTTTCTCCAGTTGTGGCAAGTGGGGGTCACTCCTCATCGCGGTGCGCGGGCCTCTCACTATCGCGGCCTCTCCTGTTGCGGAGCACAGGCTCCAGACGCGCAGGCTCAGTAATTGTGGCTCACGGGCCCAGCTGCTCCGCGGCATGTGGGATCTTCCCAGACCAGGGCTCGAACCCGCGTCCCCTGCATTAGCAGGCAGACTCCCAACCACTGCGCCACCAGGGAAGCCCGAGGGTGTTTTCTTTTACAATGAAAGTGTTTGTCATTCGGTGCCGATGGACATTTGCTCTAACTGAAATATAAAAAAATAATGAGATATCCATGAACAGGAACATTGAAGGAAGAAAGCAAGTACACGGCAAGTAAGGAAATGATTTTGAAATTCTCGTGAAAAGGATTTAGATGGAGAAGGAGGACCACAAAATTTAAAGAATCTTAATTAGGAGAAAGGATTAAGAGAAAGTAACATCAACTGCAAATCAACCCAGAAAAGTGAATGATCTTGTATTAAAATGCAGAGGGAGATTTTTTGGTAAAAGATGTAAGCAATGTTAAATATTAATGAAACTTGAGTATTTGGGAATATTGATTTCATTTTGTCCCTTTAAGTATGAAGCTTTGATTCCGAGAGTACCACCGCTGTGTGATTGCGCACGCGAGTGTGTGTGTGTACTTTGTGGAGCTGTACCATCGATGCTGTTTTCCGTACCTGCTTCCTTTCCCTGACACTGGATTGCTGCAGTCCAGGGCGTGTTATGGTGCCTGGCAACATAGTTTACCTTCCATTTGTATTGAGTGTTGGAAAAATGAATAAATGAAGCTTGTCATGTCCTTGACTACAGAGCTTCCATCGCTGTCACCTGAAGTCTTCTTTGTACCCCATCCATCAATGACCCTAATTTAGCCTTTGCATCCTCTGCTGATGGGTACTTAGGTTTAAATTTTTCTATCCTCTTATAAACAATACTGGGATGTACACTTGATTATGCTTCACTCATCCCCAAAATGAGGTTGTGCTACATATACTGTAGTGTACCAGCTTTTCTTAATTCATAGTATGAGTTGCAATTACCTATTTTAAATTTTTGGTGTGGTTTTTGACATTGTTGGATTCCTTTTTGAAGCCTTTCAGTAGCACAGCCAGTAATACTGAGGAGTGGTCATGAGTGACAGAGCCAGAAGATAAGAGCTAGGCTAGGAGGCAAGTAAGGTGTGAGGCAGGGGGCTGGGTGTGGTGATTGACAGGTGGAATACTGAAAATTCAGTGTTGGCCTCAAAATACCCTTTAGCATAACTGAACAGAGGAACTTTTCTGAATACTTGAAAATTTTCAGTTAGAAAATGTTGTGTAGGTCTCTATTGCCATCGAGATTATTTTCATGAATAAAAGAAGCAAGTGTGACCTACGTGTATGAGAAAGAACGGGAGGAAGAAGGACCGGGTGCTTCTCAGGAATGCCGGCTCCTGATGAGATGCCACCCAAGAGCCGGCAGTTGGAGAAGCTGATGTTCTCGTTCAGCAACTCAGGAAACCACGAGGCCGCACAGAACCTGAAGGAAGGTTTTCAAACGTTCATACTCTCTACCACACTTGTTTTTGTAGAACTGCTATGAAATTGGAGGAATGATGATAAAATAATGCAGTGCTAAATGTCTTTGTAATAGAAAGTTCTAACAAAAAGCCTCATTGTTCCAAAGCCCTGTGTTTTGTCTGAGCACGATGATCAGAAAGGTCTCTGTGAAGTAGCAACACTTCTTCAGTAATGGACTCAAGGAGTGTTTAATGGGCTTTGTCTCTTAGTACCGTATTTATCTGATTTAGGATACATGCTATCCGTTCACTAACATTTCCCCGAGATCAGGGTGAACCTTAGAAACCTCGTGCTTCCTTTTCAGTATGGAGTATTCTTCTGTTTCATTGAATCTCTGGTGCACCTCACACTGATGTTTAAAATGGTGTCCATAGAACGAAATACTGGACTCAAGCTTTGGTTTTAAAACATATACTAAATGGTCCATCAAACAATAATTTGAAATTTCTACTTGTAGAAAAAGACCGCTCTGAGTTCTAATCCAGGCCTATTAACATTTAAAATGCATGTTTAGGCATAGAGGGTGGCTTGGTCCGTTTCCTGACCAACAGAGAGGGGCCTGGAAGGTTCACCTTCCACGGCTGAGGTGTCTGCATCTTGGGTGGTGATACTTACCTCCTAGTAGGGGCAGGAGGGTAAAAACATGCAAGGGCTGGTTTTGTGGTAGGCACCTTATAAATGTTCCCCTCTCCACAAGAGACAAAGCAAGTAATCCCATAGGTGTACTACCACAGGGAAGAGTTACACGTGACAGATTAGCGGGATAGGTACGTGGCTCTGATTCCTCTGAATCTTGCAGATTTAATGCTACAGCTAAAATGGCTGCCCTCCCCTTCTATCCCCGTCCTCATTTTCTTTGTTATTATTTTTCATCTCATGAACTTCAGGTGACTTCCCTGGATTTGAATACATGCGTGTAGTTCTAAGCCGTAATCCTCCAAGCCCCTTCTTCCTGGTTGTGTGGTCAGCCCTGGCCGCTCCCTGGTGGCAGGTGGTGCCCAGCCCTGCCCAAGGTTGTTCTTGCTGGACTGTGGAGAGAGGAGCCGCCAGCCCCGCACGCCTGCTGGGGCGCTCGACATTCCAGACCTCATGAGAATCAGCTCTGTCCCTGAGAGTCGGCAAAGTGGGCATTAGCTCCTGCATCTCGCAGCCAGGAGGGTGACGTGGCGCTCCCGGGACTTATTCGAGAGCTGATGCAAAGTGGCTGGCGTGGTGCTGACTTGGTTCCGGGGACATAGCATAACTCTGGGGAAAGCAGGAGACAGACCCCATGACTAGTTTTTTCTTTTTAAATAAATTTTAATAGAGATATTATCCCCTTTCAAAAGTTAAAGATTTGAGCCCCTCAGACTAAGCTGCGAGATATGGTTCAAAAGTAGTGTTTTTCATCATTGACGTTACTCAATTGTCAAAGTAAGACTTGTGAGTCTTTTGGAAGAAGATTATACTGGTACTAACGGAATTATTATCAGCAATGCATGCAGCTAAGAGACGGGCTCTGAAAATGAAGGGGAATCCTACCAGCTCACGGGGAGCAGGGCCTCCGCAGGGAAGCTGGGACCCGAGAGGCTGTCAGGATACGGCTACGGTCCTGCCAGGAAACGCAGCTGTGCCACGCGGGCCTGGTCCAGTGTGGCTCCAGAGGGCGGTTGTCAGCTTTGGGCTTACTGGACATGCGGAGGGCATTGGTGTATTTGTCTTAAGATATATCCGTTTAGATACTTCACTGTTGAGGTGGGAATAAGTTCATAGTTCATCTATCCTGGCTGAGGTGATAGCCAAGCAAGGCTGTGATTTCTGGCAAAAAAGATGCATGGTATTGAAACCAGAGATCAAAAGAAGACAGAGGAGCAAGACGTAGAGGGACGGGTGCCCTGGGTGCGAGTGTGGTCTGGGGTAGGGCGGCTGACCCGTGAGAAGTGCGGGAAGGAAGGTCAGGGAACTTGTAGGTGAGCCACGGAGGAAAGCCGCTCCACACGAGGACAAAAGTGCACGAAATTTGTTGGCAGGTATAACAAAGAGTCACAAATATACCTTTGCCTTATGCCATCAAATTTATCTTACATTAATATCACAATCACCAATTTCATCTGATGTCAATGATAAAATAATGAAATGACGGCATTAATGAAAGATAATATAAAAGCCCTTTCTTACTGACAGTGGATATTTAGGGTATTTAGTAGGTATTTATTTTCAGTTTTCCATTTCTGTATCATGTGGTGTTTATTATGGACAATTCTTTGGTCTTTCCAGCGTTACTGGGTTGCATTTAACCATGTCACTAATGTTACCCTAGAACTCAGAGGAGAAACATGGGAGACCTCAAATAGTTTATGCAAAGAGACAAGATATAGGTGGAGTCCAGAGCACGGTGTGGTTTAGTACCTGGCGGGGGAAGAACCAGGAGTAGTTATGGGACGTGTGCCTGATGCTGGGATGGCTGTCCTTCCCCTGCAGCCTGGCAGTACCTGGGGAAAGAGAGGGTAAAGTAAAGAAATGGAAATTTGAAAAATTATTTTGCTTTAAGAAAGTGATACTTCACTATCTTCTTATAGTGGACATTTAAGTTGTTTTTGGTGTTGTAAGTAATATTCTGATGTACATATTTGAGTATACAGGGGTTTCTGTATCTAGATTTATCCTCTCAAGATTATTAGGAGTAGTAGTGCTGAGTAAAATAGCAAAACTTTGAAAGGATTCTGATAAATATAGACAAATATTTCTCGAAGAGTTTTTTGTTTCCTTACAAGCTTCGATTATTAATACCTTCATTATCTTGTTAAATTCATTATCAAGAAATAGTATCCCATTATTTTGATTTGCCTTTCTTTGACTATTAGGGAGAATATGTATCATCTCATATGCTGTTGAGTTGTTTTCTTTTCATTTTTAAATTGCTTGTATATCCTTCATATCTTTATCTTTTGGACCCAAAATTTTGCTTACTGATTGTTCTAGCTTTTAATTTAAAATTGACACTTTGTCCTTTGTATTAGAGTCCATGCTTTTTCCAGATTTGGTTTTGCTTTTTATTATCTTGTTTTCTCTTTCAAAAATTTTATTTACTAAAGAATGTGAGGATGAGATTGAAATCCACCTGTTTTAATTGGGCCGTGTTACTTTGAGAGTTATGGTTTAGCTCTTCCAAGGAAAAAGAACCTGAGTCTATACGTGGAAAAAGTCTGTACATGTCAATTATAGAATAATTAATGAAATGACGGCATTTTTAAATGGAATTAAATTTAAAGTTCGTGATATTTATGATTGTTTTGTCAGTTTGGATCTGTAAGCCCCTTCTAAGTGCCCGTAATGCACAGGAGCTGCTCTTGTGATGGTCTCGAGCAGCCAAGGGCAGGCTCGGGGAGCTTCCTGGAGACACTTGCTACCTGGCTGACCTGTTCCCACCATCGCTGCGCGGTCAGGGCTCCTGGTCCTGGTCTCCCTCCACAGGCAGACAGATTTCCTACTTTTTAAAGACAACACACAGGATTAGCTGAGAATGAGTGCACCTGCGTTCCGTAAAGAGAATAGATGATTTACTAAAAGTGTTTCCAGACCAGGAGGCACCAGGCACCCTGGGTTTTCTTGTCTCCTTGCACAGTGATGAGAAAAACACCCCGTTTCTAAGTCCTGTCTTCTCTCTGGGTCGCGCGGTCTAGATTACTCATTTGTGCTGAAATTTCTGTGTTTTATTTCTGTCTTAGTCCTTGTGTTTGTCCTGGATCAGAGTTCAGTTTTTCGCTACCTGGTCCTCACTCGTTGACTTTTCTGGAAGGCTGTGCTCTTCCCCAAATTCTCTGGGAAAGCTGCCTGTGGGTTCCTCGTGCCCGTGACTTTGATCGTGGAGTCAGGAGAAGGCAGGAGAGTCGAGCTGGATCCGCGTGTGTTGTGACCACAAAGACCAGAAAAGTAGCTCAGAGGGAAGCAGCGTTCAAGCACGTGGTCAAGTTGAGGGGGTCACGAAGGGTTACGTGTGAGCGTAAAATCCCTCCAAGCTGTTCTTGGCAGTGTGGGGAGACAGCAACACACCTCAGGAAGACTAAATACAGCAAAGGTCAACGAAGGTAAGGAGCAAGTAAGCTGCCTGCAAACAGGGCAGGAGAGTCAGGAACAGTGATGCCCTGGACCTCAGACTTACAGAGCTCTCCAGGGCGTAGGCTTGAGGACCCCGCCATCATCGCGGTGGTGAAAAGGGCTCACCTGCACGTCTGCATGTGGCCTGGCTCCCCCAGAATGAGACCTCAACTTCCTTCAGATCAGAAAGTGTTTCTTTAGTGCTTAGAATTAAATTTAGAGATAAGTACATCCAACCCACACTATTAATAGATTTTCATAAATTTAGGAATAATCTGAGGATAAGTGGTATTTAAGGTTCTTGTAAATGTTTTAAGGACTTTGATATATTAAAATATCTGATTCTAACTTGAGGTGTGAACTGGCCTTAGACTCATGACTTTTTAATTGAGAAAAATAAGAAATTTTCACTAAGTTTGTGAGCAGCATTTTCATTTTCAGGAGGGCTTGAGAGTCACCATACTTATACGGTTTAGTTTTTTAGATTTGTGAGAATTAAGAACTTGGGAGCATTTTGGTTTTGTAGTTTTGTCATTTAAAGTATGCAAGAAAGTGTAATATCTTAATTTGAAATGACTCTTGACAATTTTAAGACAATTTAAATTATATTAAATCATTGCCTAAGGGATTTTAATCTGTTCATCATGAGTAGATTCAACATAAACTGAAGGCCACTTTGCGTGTGATTGTTAAAATCTGCTAGATTTATAAATATAATAAATAAGATAATAAGTTAAACGCTTAAGAAAACTAGGTTTTAAAATTTAAACCTTTAATAGATTGGATGATAATTTAAGAAAATGAAAATGAACACAAATCATTTTCTTCTGTATGAAACCCTCTTGGCACGTCAAAAACTCACGTTGCCATGGCGTCCCAGCACCACCCTGGTTTGCATTGCTGGTCTCTCTGGCATTAATATTTCCTTTGTGGGATTGCGATTCACTGCGTGCTGTGTGGGTGAAAGAGGGCCACACAGAGTGAACGGAGTCTTCTGCTCCTGGGATGGGTGCTGGGAAGGTACGTCACTGTGCCAGAATCCCAGCCCCAGAGCCGCCAGGGTCATCACTCTGCCTTTACACCAAAGATGCAGTGCCACATCCCACACAGAAACGCTTACATACGTGGGACCTGACGTGAAAGAACTCTATGTTTTCTCTCAGTTCCACTTCTTTTTTTTTTCTGCTGCACCGCACAGCATGCGGGACCTTAGTTCCCCGACCAGGGATCGAGCCCATTCCCTCAGCAGTGGAAGCGCAGAGTCTTAACTACTGGACCGCCAGGGAAGCCCCTCCTCTTCTTAATAAGACTTAAAATCTTAGATGAAACAACAAAGAATACATAGGAAAGAAAACCCTTCAGGCCCCGTCAGCTATTGCGAAGATCATTAATTCATAAGGAATTGTGAAATCATTCACCTCTTTTTGTTTCTACTCAGGAATATGCATTATTGAAAAGTAACCATCCTGATCTTATTTTCCGGGGAGAGAAAATGATCAAGTCCTCCGTTCTCTTCCTCAGCATCATGAGAATGGGTTTCCCATGGCGATGTCCGTGACATCATTTACTTCCCAGCTTCCTGTCTTTACTTATTTCAGCGGGTTTAGGTGCATTTGCATTTGCAGTCTGTGCATGGCTGTCTTGTTCTATGCACCCCTACCCCATAATTTGTATGTTGACGTCTCGTGGAATAGACTGGCCCACTGCTTTGTCTTCTCTTTTTCAAGTTACCCAGTTTATTGTTGGAGTTGCAGCCTCAAACTGACATAGAAAAAGACGTGCTGCTCGGGAGAAGGTCCTAAGAGTGTCCTGACGTTGCTGAGCCAGGGCCAGCCAGGCAGCTCACGGGCGGGGGCTTCTTACGGTCTCGTCCTGCCCAGGGCAACTGCGTTGCTTCAGAGGGTGGCACATGTGGAGGCCAAAATTTGTTTCTCAATCCATCTCCTTTAGTCTTGTGGTTACAGGAAAATACCTTCCAGATTTTTGCAATCGAATGTTTGTGGCTGGTGCTTGTTTGTGATGTTATAATTTTCATCTTTTATTTATTTATTTTTTGGTTGGAGACTGTTAGGGAGGCGCCATTTGGGATTCTGAGACTGGTTCCATTTTATTTATTTTTTAAAAAATTTATTTATTTTATTTTTGGCTGTGTTGGGTCTTTGTTGCTGCGTGTGGGCTTTCTCTAGTTGTGGTGAGCGGGGCTACTCTTCATTGTGGTGCGCGGGCTTCTCATTGCGGAGGCTTCGCTTGTTGCAGAGCATGGGCTCTAGGTGCGTGGGCTTCAATAGTTGTGGCTCGTGGGCTCAGTAGTTGTGGCTCGCAGGCTCAGTAGTTGTGGCTCGTGGGCTCTAGAGCGCAGGCTCAGTAGTTGTGGCTCACGGGCTTAGTTGCTCCATGGCATGTGGGATCTTCCCGGACCAGGGCTTGAACCCGTGTCCCCTGCATTGACAGGTGGATTCTTAACCACTGTGCCACCAGGGAAGCCCTGAGCCTGGTTCCATTTTAACCTAGAAGTCGCCATAGAAATAAAACTATTTAGGAAGAACTTAAGGACATCTCCTGTGATAATTAGTTTTCTGTGTTGACGCCTGGTGAGGGATGCCAGATGGCTGGTAAAGCGTCATTTCTGGGTGTGTCTGGGAGGGTGTCTCCAGGAGACATGAGCATTTGAGCTGGTGAACAGAGTAAAGACTGCCCTTTGCACTGTGGGGCGGGGCCTCACCCAAACTACTGAGGGCCTGGAAAGAACAAAAAGGTGAAGGAAGGATAAGTTCCCCTCTCCCCTTGAGCTGGGCGTCCACCTTCTCCCGCCTCGGACTTCAGCTCTCCTGGTCCTCAGGCCCCCACCCTGGACTGAATGACACCACCAGCTCCCCTGGGTCTCCAGCCTGCAGACGGTGGATCCTAGGACTTCTCAGCCGCCATAACCACGTGAGCCAGTTCTAGAATAAATCTCGTATGTAATAAGTCTATATCCGTCCTGTTGGTTCTGTTTCTCTGGAGAACCTGACACATCTCCTTATTCAGAACTTCCTTATTCCTATTTCGTTACTCCTAAAGTTTAAATGCTTTTGGTACCAAAATAGAAACGCGCCCTGTCCCCTCCCATACAAACAATCTTGTCAGGGTGCCTTACGCTGTAGCCCCTTGTGCCTGGATTTCTTGTTTTCGTAGGAAAATGCATTCAGTCGGTTTCTCAGGGGACAGTCCTGAAATGGGCACGGCAGTCCACTCACACCAGGGCTTGTCGCATCCCTGGTCCCTACCCACTGATGCCAGGAATCCCCAGCCCCCAGAGGAGCAGTGCCACAGCCCGACGTGCCCTGATTCACTTCCAGACGCCCCGGGGGACCGCCGGGTCAGAGCAGACCCACACAGAGCCCCAGCCCCAGCCATGCCCAGTTCCCCCCCGGTTCTCACTTTGTCTGAGGGGCTGCTCCGCCCGGGCCACTGTGTGCCTTTTTTAAAAAGTTTCAATAAAACCAAGCAAGCATATTAAATATTCTTTTGTCATTGGAATTGAGTCCTCAGTTTGATTTCCCACACTCTGTGTTAACACACACGTTTATGGTCAAGCCCAAACGATGGCTGGTACGTTCGTTCTGAGTTCTCCAAACTGAAATCTGATTATCTTTTCTTAGAAAACATTTCTCCAGTTTCATTTTGCTTCTTAGATACCACTCTCTAAAGAGGAAGAGGTACTAGGGTGAGGACCAGATGGTAAACTTAATAATAGTGATATTTATCAACTGATTTTAAAAAAATTTTATTGGAGTATAGTTGATATACAATGTTGTGTTAGTTTCAGGTGTACAGCAAAGTGATTCAGTTATACATATACACATATCCGCTCTTTTTTTTAAGATTCTTTTCTCATAAAGGTTATCATAGAATATTGAGTAGAGTTCCCTGTGCTATACAGTAGGTCCTTGCAGGCTATCTATCTTACATAAAGTAGTGTGTGTATGTTACCCCCAAGCTCCTGATTCATCCCTCCCCCCTCAACTGCGTTTTAGCTGCCAGGCTCTGAGCTGGGCCCTTGCTTAGCGCCGGTTCATCTAATAGTGCCGGCAAGTTAGTGGTAAGCGGCACTGCTGCTTCCGTTTCTTCTGTTTGAGGAACTTGGGCTCAGAGACGCTCCGTGATTTGTGTAATAATCACAGTAAAATGGAGACATTTTGTATAAACGTGGTTAGGCTGCGGGCTTGGAGCCGTGGCCTCGTCAAGGCGTGCTCCCTCGCTCAGCCCTGCGCGTCTGTCTCATCACCTACGTTGTGGGGAGAGGGGCTCCCGCGCAGAGCTCTGTCCCCAGGACGTGACGCGCGTGGTGGGCACACGAGGCCTCCCTTCCCGGCGGTTCAGGGAAAATTTACGAGCGGTCATCCTCCAAATAGCTCTGTATTTTCCTTCGAATGTAGCATGTTTTGAGGGCCAGGAACACCATAGCATTGCGGTCTGGGTCCAGGAGGAGAGACACCTGCTCTCTGTGACTCTGGCAGGTGCCAGGACACCAGCCCATGGGTGACTTGATCCCTGCCCTCCTTAGGGGCCCCATGCCAGGGAAGAGGGCTGCTGTCTCTCAGAATTAACCCCAAGATTTTTAGAAATCGGAAGTAGGACTTTATTAAGTGGTGCTATTTTCTGTTCGTTACAAAATGCTTTTCTTTGTTACCTAGTTGATCAAAGGGTTCCTTTTAATGTGTAATCATTCACAGACCAAAACACCGGGCTGTTGAAGAAAACTTGATAATAAAGGTAAAAAATGAACTTATAATATCGGCTAATGAGAAACTGGTGCTTGGTTTACAAAACTCATTTTTTAGCACTCAGCTTTTTAGGAACAGGCCGATTACAGGAGGTAGGAGGCCCCTCTGTGTGCAGACCCGGACCTGCCAGTGTCCGTGGGATCAGTCAGCACCCACTGCTAAAGGAAGGGAGGAAGTCATTGCATATATCATAGATGTTTAATATCTGGGGAAGGTACTTTTGGTAGATGGGACTCAATGATCCCCTTAAAACATGGAACAAGTAATAGATCAGGGCGGGCAGTGTTCTGTCTAATTTGGAATAGGGAATCAATTGCCTGAGGTGTTTCTAATTTTGAATATTGTGGAGAACTAATATTGAAATTCAGTCCTCTGATGATTGATTCAGAATAAAGTTTCATTTTGGTTTAAAATTTTACCAAAGAAAGTTAAGCTCTGCATTTAGGAATTGGCCTTAAAGTCCAGGCAAAAACATATGAAACAGAATTAACATTTCGTTGGGAAGGGAACACTGCATTTCTCTGCCGGTTCTTAGCTGCCAACAGGCAAAGTATGTCAGGACAAATGCAGTGCCGTTCAAGCAACATGAGGGTCCATCTCCCAGACCTGCAGTCTTCTAAAACCTCAGAGGTCACATGAAGCCCGCCAAGGCTGAGTGACCCTGGCTGTAATTTCTCTAACTGGAGCAGCTCTCCTGGACTGTGCCTTCAGCCAAGGCAGCGTCTGAGACAATGGCTTACCTTCTGGTGTTTTTGCGCTTGGATTTCAACAGATGGTCATGCATTCACATGTCTGACTTTTGTCAGGAAGTTCTCGAACGTGCACATTTTGGGAAGCGGTAGGCGGGAGTGGGGGTCCGCATCTCGGCGTCTGCAGCCTCAGCTGCGAGCAGTGGCCTTGGCACTGACTTAAGTGACACCGGGTTAATCTGTTCATTTACTGGAAGTATTTCGAGAGCTCACAGGACCGGTGGCAGCACCAGAGCCAGGCTAGGAAACAGGCAGAAGCCAGGGTGTCCACGGGCTGGGAAGCAGGGGCCAGAGGAACTTTCCAGAAGCTGGGAGAGTCTGGTCAGGGCCACGCCCAGGACAGGTGGGTTCCAGCCGAGCCGTCCGTGCTGGAGTCAGACGGGAGCGCAGGTGTGTAGCCGTCTGGCCGCGTCTGATGCCGCTCCCCGTCTACACTGGGCAGTGTGGCCAGAGCCGGGCGGAGGGGCCGCCACCTGTATTTAGGTGTCGGGTGCCTGCAGTGGAGCCCGCAGGTTTCCCAGGACGAGGAAGAGTGGATCACCCACAAAGTGTCCGGTGCAGTGATGACAGGAAGGGCCTCCCGGGAGTGAAAGCACAGCCCTTACGAGGGACGCTGCCCTCTGGTCATGGAGGTTAAATGTCATGTAGGTCCAGTTTTGGTACCGGCCTGGCTCTTCTGAGGAAAGAGCTCGAGAAATGCTGATTATCCCTTTTAAACCTTCCTCCTACCCTCCTGCCCCCCAGGATCACACAGTTAAGCCAACCTGTGAACTTGGAAAATAGATTTCCTTATCCTCATGGTTTGGATTTTAAATTTTAGATTTTGATTAACCTTAGTCCTTAAAAATTATGTTGACAGGAAAAAGGCTTTTGCTACCACGTCTAACTACTTGAACCATTTCTCCTATCTTTTTGTCTCTTGTGAAAAAACAGATCCTTACAGACTCCTTTTGTTCTTGATGACAACAGTTAGAAAAAATTCTGCTTGACATTTTCAGTAGAAAGCAGCCTGTGGTTAGTTACAGATGTACTGATGTCAGCAGACGCACACTTTTGAAATTGAAGCCCGTTTAGTCTGATTTGGTGCAGTTGAAACTTTGAAGCACCGGCATCACTTTTCATCAGAAATACTTGCTTCTATCAGACCTGTGACCACCGCAGCTGCTCACTGTCAGTTTCTGACTTTTTCTTTCTTTAAAATTGACTCCTTTTCCTCTTTGAGTCAGTGATTCTCCTCCCTGGATGCTCTTAGAATTGCAGGAGGTCCCCAGCAGACCTCTCCTAAGGAGGAGATTAATCCCCCAACCAAGCAGATTAAGCCAAAGCCTTGGCCATGTCACGGGGGTCCTGGGGGTAGGGTGGCCCCGGGTGAACCCCGTCTTCTTGGTGCAGGTTTCCTCCGGTGGCTGTACGTTCTATTCTTTCTCACTTTGCGTGCTGCCTCTCAGTGCTTTGTCCTTTCCCTCACCTTAGACTCCTGTCTCTGGGCCTCTTATCCTCTTTAGACCCAGATTCCATTTGCTGCTGGGCCTTCCCGCCGGAAGCCCTCAGCGTTTCCAGCTCCACGTTCCAACTCCAGACCAAGTGTTTTGTCCCAGGCCCTGGCCCCCGGGTGGGTCCTTCCTTGTTTGACTGTCTGACCGCCGCCCACCCGGGAGCCCGTGTCCTTGATCTCCATCCCCACCTCGTTCACTTGCCATCAGACATAATCCGATCGACTATCCATCTACTTGTGATTTCTCCTCCACTCATCCTCTCTGCTCCCCACTTCACTTCCGGCAGGTTGTACAGACACTTCTTACCCACCTTCCCCACGCCTGGACTTCCATTCTGCAGCAGATCCCGTCGCGCGCCTCCTGCCCCCCGTCCCCCACCCCTCCCCTTTAATCATGGCCATGCTTCCCGTGGACGGTGAGACCCCGTGCGCCGTGACGTGTGAGGGCGAGACCAGACTCCTGATTCCCCCTGGCTGGTCCTGCCGTCTGCCTGCTGCCCTGGATTCAGTCCTCTTTATGATCAGAAGGGTCCTGGCACAGGTATTCTGCCTCATAAATTCCCCTCCTTGCACTGCTTTTTAGCAGCGTCCCCCCAATTTTGATATGTTATCTTTTCATGTTCATTTAGTCCAGAAGACCTCCTAATTTCCCTTTTGGTTTCTTCATTGGTTCATGGATTATCTAAAAGTGTGCTATTCTGTTTCCACATATTTGGGGGCTTTCCCAAGATCTTTCTTTTATTGATTTCTGATTTAACTCCATTTGGTACATTTTTTGCATGATCTGAGTTTATTGAGCTTTGATTCACGTTCTGTGTTCACTTGAGAAGAATGTGTATTCTGCTGTTGGTGGTGGAGTCTTCTATAAACATCAGTTAAGACAAGTGGGCTAACAGTGTTCTTCGAATCTTCTGTATCCAGAATAATTGTCTGTGTGTCTGTCAACACTGAGAGTGGTACTGAAAACTCTGACTATAGTCCTGGATAAAAGACTCTGCACTAAGAGGATCTCTTTTCCTTGTAATTCTGTCAGTTTTTGCTTCATGTATTTTGAAGCTCCTGTATTAGGTTTAGGATTGTTATGTCATTTTGATGATTGGGCCCCTTTACTGTTATGAAATGGTGTTCTTTCTTTATTTGTTTTGAAATATACTTGATATTGATACGGCCACTCCAGCTTTCTTTGGATAAGCATTAGGGTAGTATATCTTAAAAAATTTTTTTTCTTCGACCTGCTTGGGTCTTTATATTGGAAGTGCATTTCTTACAGGTGGTATTCAGTTTGTCTTACTCTTTTATCCAATCTGATGTTCTCTGGCTTTTAATTGGTATCTTTAGACCATTTACACCTAATGTGGTTATTGATATGATTGTGTTTAAGACTTTCACTTTGCCTATTTGTTTTCCATTTGTCCATCTGTTATTCGGTTTTTTTCTTGCCTTCTTTTGGCTCAATTGGATATTTTTTGTATTTCTATTTTATAACTTTTTTTTCTGGATCCTAGGTGTAACACCTTGTTTTATTAATTTTACAGTGTATACTTTAACTTATGCCAGCCCACCTTCAAGTGATATTATCCCACTTTGTCTACAGTAAGAACCTTACAGGTAAGTAGAAGTTCACCTCCATTTCTCCTCCCCAGGTCTTTAAGCTATGATTATGGGGTATTTTTCTTTTCCATATGCTATAAATTCACATTATGTTATTATTAATTTTGTTCAAACATTATCTCTTAAACAGATTTAAACAATAACAGTAAAATCTTATATATTTGCCATGCAATTCCTCACCAAACCTCTTGAGCCTTGATAATCTTACTTCTAAAACTGGGTTGTTGAATTATATGATCTCTGTGGTTCTAGAATAGCTTTCTTCTCCACTAAGAGGATTGCTATAGTGTTGAATTCTGTGTGCAGGTGCACATGTGTGTGTGGTATTTTTTTGTATCTATGTGTATATATTCTTTATTCCCCATACCTTATATATACATATATAATTATATACAATATACAGTAAACCAATCTTAATGATTATCGTATGTACTGGATAGGTCACTGAGGATTATAGGGGTAAGTTGACCAAGGTCTGATATACAGTGAGTGACAGAGCCAGTATTAAGCCCATCTTTGTCTGGATTCAAACCCATGAGGCATCAACTCTCAGTTCTGATTTTGCCTCTGATGCCACTTGTGTTTTCCTGTCAAGTTGCTGCCGGCCTCTCTGTGCACTGGGCTAAAATGGATGTCATTTAGAGTTTCTCTTCTTGGCCACATGCCCAAGCCTAATTTCTTATTTGTAGCCAACGACAAAATGCTTTGAGTTCAATTTAAACATTTCCTTTTATTTATTAGATAGGTACTGTGTAATATCACTATTATAAGTGCTTTATTTATTTAATCACCACATCCTAGAGAAGTGGGTACTTAATTATCCTCATCTTACAGATAGGGAAACGAAGGCATGAGGAAGTTAACATACTTGAACAGTCCTTACTGTTGGCAAGTGGATATGCTGAGATTTGCTTCCCATTGAACTGGCTTCAGGGCCCACCTTCTGAAGCGCTGTGCCCGCCTGCACACCCAGTGAGCTGTGTAAGAACAGGAGAGAGAAATCCTAAGTGCCCCCAGTGAGGACCGGAAGGCTCCTAGGAGAAAAGGGGCTTGAAAGGCACAGGACTTTAAGAGGCAGGAACAAGAGGGGAGACCACCTCTTACTCATGGCGACACGGGAACCAGCAGTATGTTCTCCATCTTAGATCATCTGACTAGAGATGAATTCTAAATCAAGATTTCAGAAAAGTTACTTGTTTCCATTCTATGAGAGGCAATATATATCCTATTAATGTGGCATTCATGCTTTTTTTAGCCATCAAGTGCTTTCAAACATGTGTTTTCATATACAGTGTTCTAGTTCTGAAGAGTATTTTATTCCCAGACACTTCCTGACTTTCCCATCATGCCCACATCATAAAAGTTAATTTCACTTCTAAAGAATCTACAGTATCTCCCTTTTGGAAAATGTTCTGCAGATTCTAGCAAAGTCAACAGCCAAACCATAAATTTAAATGTAGTACAGACTTGAGGAGTAGGAAGCCTGCTACTGTCACATTGCTTATTTTATTTTTTAAAAGTTTATTATTAATTTATTTATTTTATTCATTTTTGGCTGCATCAGGTCTTTGTTGCGGCACGCGGGATCTTCATTGAAGCATGTGGGATCTTTTGTTGTGGTGCGCCGGCTCTTTCTTGCGGCACGCGGGCTTCTCTCTAGTTGTGGCGTGTGGGTTTTCTCTTCTCTCGTTGTGGTGCGCAGGTTCCAGGGCGCGTGGGCTCTGTAGTTGTGGTGCGTGGGTTCCAGAGCTTGTGGGCTTTGTAGTTTGTGGCACACAGGCTCTAGTTGAGGCGCGCGAGCTCAGTAGTTGTGGCGCGTGAGCTCAGTAGTTGTGGCGCATGGGCTTAGTTGCCCCGCGGCACGTGGGATCTTGGTTCCCTGACCAGGGATTGAACCCACGTCCCCTGCATTGGAAGGCAGATTCTTTACCACCGGACCACTGGGGAAGTCCCTGCATTGTTTATTTTAATATTCAAGCAATTTCCTCTGATGGCCAAAAAGATGTACCACAAATTGATCTTTCACTGTAACGTAGGCATAATCTGTCAGGATGATTATTTAAGATGAAACAAATAAGGTATTGACTTCAAGATTTCTGGTTGCTGACGGAATTTCTTCAACAGAAGAGGAAGGAAACTGAACGCTGAAACTAGTACGGAATTATTGTTTGTGCTGGAAACCACCCGAGTCGACGAGGCTGTCACAGCCACATGAACAGGGTGTCGTGTTGCACAGCGTGAGACAGAGGATTTTCAGCCTGAACCGTTAGTAGCAGAATTTATTCCAGGACTCAAATGTGAACGACTTACCTCTCGCCAACAGTAGTCAACTGAAGTCTGCTTTTGCTATAGATTTATGGCTCATGTGTTCTGGAGAAGTACTGGATCTATTTTAGCTGAGCAACAAGTACTTGGGTTGGAAAGTCATGGTATACAAGATGCACTGGCATAAAAGTCTCCTAGAGTGTTTCTAAAAACAGTAGGGATATTTGTGTCCTATCCCAGATGTGCTATTTCCATAGATCCATGCAAGAGGCTGGACATTTGAATTTTTCTCCAGAACATCAGCATTTTGTTGCAGCCGGGCATCAGATCCTACTCTGAGAGCTTCCGTATTAAGTTACCTAGATGGAGGTGCAAGGCTGTCCACCAGATGCACTGTCTTCCTGATCGACCACCAGTACTCAGCTGTCCAAGCTCTGGGTTTCAACCCCTGACTTCTACCCATTTTTCTAGGAAGACCCACATCCATCATTCGATAGCAAGAATCCACGTGGATCTGAGCCCAGGGCTGTTCTTGAGCTCAGTGGTCTGGGTTTGCCAGGCTCCGTCTCCAGCCTGGCCAATGACAGCACGGGCGTAATTACCTGCATGAAATCCATGCTGCCCGAGGCCAGTAGGTTACACTTTGGACTGACCTGTTAAAACAACAAAGAGAAAGTTCTAAATTCAGATATGATCCAAAATCACTAATTAATATACTTTAAATGCAGATTACTTCAGTGAGGAAAGCATTTTATATCCAGAAGCCATCATTAGTTTGTAGGAAATGGAAAAGTCAAGAGGAACGTTGGATTTAGACCAATTTCTGATGAAACGCAGGTCACACTTGCTTGTTTGAACCCAGAAAATATTAAATCACGTGGGGAAATACGATGACACGATTTACTCAATACTCATGGTTTTTAGAAATCATAAAATACTATAAATTTGAAAGGGTTTTATAGACATAAAAGTTTCTGTGAACACTGAGAAATATGTCTGTGCATTTTTACACTATAGTCAATGTATTTTTTAGGTCTAAAGTATTGTACAGTGTAGAAAATTACAATGAAGTCAGTCATTTTTGCTTCTAACCCTCCTTTCTGGCCATTTTTTTACATATGTGGAGGGGAAAGCAAGATGTTTTTCTACATTTTGATATTTTTAATCAAAATGAAATAAATACTTTAAAAATAAGAGATAAAAAGGAAAGATTGAAGGTAAAAGAGGACGAAGTTTTGAACGTTTATCCACAGTAGTGTTAAAATAAGCGTGTGTGGTGAATCCCGCAGGACGACACCTCTCTTTCTGTAAGAGGTGCGATTGTCCCCCAGAGCTTGGGGCACAGCTCGCTGGGGCGGGGGCAGATCCACGCACCTGTGTGACGCTTGCCCTCCAGATACACAGCACCCTGCCCCCCAGGATCTTCCACACCCTTCCCGCCCTCCCTCCTGTCCGCACCGCGGGGTGAAAAGTGTTCGAATGTCACATCTCAGAGGCTGGTTTGTCTTCTTGGATCTTCACGTGGATGGAGATCTCGGCTCTGCTCAGCGATTTTGAGATGTGTGCAGGTTGACACCTGCGCCATGGTTCCTAACTTCATGTGGTGGAGAAGGGTCCTGGTGCACGCGTGCAGCAGGGGCTGACCGTTTCTCAGTTGGGGAACTTCTGATGTGTCCAGTTTTTGGTGATTGTGAATATGATTATGAAAATTCTTATAACAACTTCTTGCGTGGTATGTAGTGTGTAACCTCAGGTGATGGGGTGCGCAGGCTTCAATTTAAAGTAACTTCCCGTTAGCTTCCAAAGCGGCCACGCGTTTACAGCCCCACCAGCACTGCAGGAGGGCCCCAGGAGTCCCACATTCTCAGCTGCATTTGGCTTTGTTAGTGTTTTTAATTTTAGCTATTATGGTATTTTTATTGTGGTTTTAATTCGCATTTTAAAAATAATGAGTGATACTGAACACTTTATTATATGTTTATAGGCCTATTATTATTATTATTGATGAGTTGTAGAATTTTAAAGAAGTGTATTCTGGATACCATCACATGTCAGATGTACGTATAGTGACTATTTCCCCCTAATCTATTGTTTGTCTATTTATAATGTATCCTCTAATGAACGTAAGTTTTACATTTTTATGAATTCCAACTTCTAGTTTATGGTTAGTGTTTTCTGTGGCCTAAGACAGCTTTGCCAGCCCAAAGGCAGTGAAGATATTCTCGTTTTCTTCTAGAAGGTTTACAGTTTTTACTTATACTCAGGTCTGCGACCCACTGGGTTAGCTTCCATTGCTGCCCGGCAGTGCTGGCAAAAACAGCACACATTTCTTATCTCGCACTTTCTGTGCGCCAGCAGTCTGGGCACGGCCAGCTGCTTCTCCCCTCAGGGTGGCTCAGGGCCAGGGCCGTGTTCTCATCTGACGCTTCAGGCCCCCTCGCGTCGTTGGAAGGTTTTAGACCTTTGTAGTCGAAGGACCGAGAGCCTCAGCCTCTGGCAGCTACGGTCCAGTTGGAAGCCGCCCTCAGCTCCTAGAGCCCTGCAGTGCCCCCGGCAAGGCCGCCTGCTTTCTCCGTCAGCGAGGAGAGACTCCAGCGTGGAGCTACGTCCCATCCCATCTGCTCTGTTGTGCAGGCTGGGAGCACGGCACAGGCCACCTACACTCAAGGGGGGAGGCGTGGCACAGGGCGAGAGCACCGGGAAGCCGTGTCGCCTTCACACCGCCTTGGATGAGCTTGGGGGCGTGGGGAAGGGTGGAGAGCGAGAGTCGCTCTCTCCCGTAAGAGGTCATTTGATCTAGTAGACAGTCCTTAAGAATGTTTTCATCTTCCGTTGAATTTCGTTAGTGTCTTTGTTGAACATCGATTAACTCTATAAGTGTAGGTGAAATAGCTTGCTTAATACCAAATCTTTTTATAATTTGGGAAGATATTTAAGTTTATTAACTTGGTTTTACTCCCAGTGGTATGGTTGTCATTGTAATTGTCTAGCGGAGAAAATTGTTGCCTCTTCTGATAATGGCTCTACGTATTTTTGCCATAAGCATCTTGCTCTTAGCGTTTTTGCTGCAAACGTTTTCACTGCATAACTGACTGGCTGTGAGGCAATTTTGCCATAAAAGATAAAATAACCAAAAATTAAAAGAGGTACATTTAAAAGGACATAATAAGAAATGAATAACAAAATTAAAAAGACTTTATTGTGAAATACAAAATATTTGAATAATATAAAATGTGTGTAGATTCATGGCGATACTGTGCTAATAACCGATTTTATTTTGTGGGTTGTACCCAAGCACCTGCCTTCCAGGTCTTTCCTTCATAGTATTTTATACTTTTTTTTGTTTGATGCATCTTCTCATTCAGAATTGCACTTTTTCTTTTTTTGCTAATATTTCTTTCTTCATTAAGAGAGGTATCAGTTTCCAAATACTGGGATGGTGTTTGTAACTGAGCTCTGCATCGTGTCCTGAGGGCCTCTACCCTGCTGTGTCCTCTGGCTACACTGTCACCTGTCACATGTCTGTGTGACAACTCTGCACCTTCAAATCACCAAAGAATTTGCAAACTGATGTGCTATCATTTTCTGGTAGAGTATGCAGTATGGCTTTACACTGTCTCATTTCACTCTTCCAGTAAGTTTTATCCGCATATTTTCTATCAAGTTGATAGGCATAATTGTTATCACCCACTGTTTTAAGGCCGCCACATACACTTGTCACTGTGTAGACCGTGAGGGCTTCGACGTACGTCATATGAGAACGGGAGCACTGCATCGATGGAGAAACGAAACCAAACCGTCAAACAAACTGCCAGCCAGCTCTTTAATCTTTCACTGCAGAATTGCCCTGTGGCCAGTTAGTCACGTGGTGAAAGCGCTTGTGGCCAAGGTGCTTATGGGGAAAATTCTGGACGCGCCTAATAACACTTCTGAAATGTTTTACAGCCTTGTGATTCCATTATAAAACTGAGCGCTCAATGTCATTCTGAAAAATACTCAGTATAATCTTGTAATTGACCTCATGGTAATTACATGTAATGTGACCTCATGTAATGTGATCTCATGGTCACAGTTTTGCTTAATTACTGTATAATTTTCCCTCTAGGGTTTTAGTGAAAAAATGTAAATGAAAATTGTTAAGTCCTCCAGGATTTCATCCAAACTCCCTGGCTTGGTCAACGGGGTCTTAGCCAGCCCACTGCCCAGCTTTGTCACCCCACACTGTGTGCTGCGGGTCCCATGCTGGCCCGGGGACCACTCCTGTCCTCGTCCTGCCCCTCAGGGCAGACGCCCGCCCACCCCGGAGGCCTCCTCTAAATGCTGTCTTCTGTGACATTTCCCCTGAAATGAAGTCGGCTTCCTATCTTGGCGCTTCAATAACAGGTTTTAGATACGGATGTAAAGAGCACATAGGGGGTCCCATTCTTAAATTATCAATTTATGTGTCACCTTCTCCACTAGAATTTGAGTTCCTCGGGAGGACAGGTTTTCATCTTCATTTTTATCTTTATTCCTGAGACTCAGGCCCATCACCAGCAGAGCAGCGGCTTACTGACTCTGGGAGAAGTGCATCCGCCGTGTGTTATGTGTTACGATAGCATGGTTACTTCTAACAACTTTGCTCACTTCCATATTGTCTCGGAATTACACTGCTTTTCCTCTGCAGGTATTTCCCTCATGTGGAGGCAACGGTGCGCATCTACAACACAGGATTCCAGGAAACTAAGCTATGCAGCCGTTCTGCTTTGAAAGCATTTAAAGTGGCGAATCAGGTGTTAGAAACAGAGTGAGTTTTATGCATAAAATGTAGGCTGTAATGTAACCGCAGGGTCTCTCACTGTACAGCGCGGAAAGGGCAGCCGCGTCCACCGCTGACTAAATCGGAGGCTGGTGGCACCGCAGCCCTGGGAGTGAGATGCTAGGGTCTGGATGGCAAAGGGGCTGCACAAAGGACATCTATTTTGTGGCTTTAAAAGTTTGAGATCTGGGATCCTAAGATGTTTATATTTTCTAAGGATTCACTGCTTCAGTATTTTTATTTGGGTACACCCGTGCTATTTCAGTATTTAAAACTGCATTTTCCCAGTAATGACATATAAAAATATGAGAGTCATAAGGCAGGGCCACTCGTCATGGCGCATCAGTGATTTTCTGCAAACAGCTGCGGGCCACGTGCAGCTCTTCTTCACATCGTCTTGATCAGAGGAACTTCCGGCGTTAATTGCACTCCCCGCCCCCCTCCTGCACAGGCCCATCAAGTTTCTTTTTTTTTTTTTTTTTTTTTTTTTTTATTCACACACACACACACTGTATTTTATTTTTACAAGACATAAATAGACTGACACCAAGCATTGTACATGGATGACCACAACAAAAGCAACAATGATTGCAATTACCAAACATGAAACACACTCATACTATGTCATAATATTGACATTCAGTCCAGTAATCCTCCACTGTAACAGCTCCTTTACTTTGCAGTGAAAATTGATTTGTATATTCTTTGCCTCTGAGTCCTGCCCATCAAGTTTCTGTCAGGAGTCTGTGTACATCTGTGCCCGTCTGCCAAGCCACTAAGTTCTTCCAGATCGTGAGGCTGAGGGAGCATGTGGGCCGGGCTGTGTAAACCAGCCCACAGTTCTAGGCTTAGAAACGCGGGTCGGTATCAAATTTCCACGATTGCCTTAACTGGGAAGGAAAGTCCCGTGCCGTTCTTACTTTGCTGGTTCAGATAATTGTGACTTGTTTGTTAGTCTTTTTGCTCACGTTAGATTTTAACGGAACTAGAACACCGCACTTTAGAGCTGACAGTGACTGAGACATTATAAAGAACCATCTCTTCATTTTCCATTTTTGATAACCACCCGCCCCCCATTTAGAAGAGTCAGGGCCACAGAGCTAAGGTGTGGCAAAGCGCAGCAGGAAATCCAGGCTGTGGCCCTCCCTCCCCTCACTCCCGTCCGTACCCCAGCTCAGCCCGGACACGTCAGCAGACACCCTGTGGCTTGTGCTCCGCGTTCATGGAAATAGCTTTCATTTTTCTTTTCACTTTTCTAGGACCTTGAGAAATCATCCTGATGCTTCCATAGCAAGTTATCATGTTCACATACAATAAATATCTTTTTAGCCTTCAAAGTCATCCTAAAAAGGTGTCATCATGTCTTATAGAAAAATAAACAACTACAGCGAGGTTGACATGGACCCAGGGTCACACAGTGGCTTGGGAGACAGTTTTGCAGCAGAAATCCCATATCCAAAACCAGAGACTTCCCACGATAGCATAGCTGATCTGCTTTTTTCTGCCTTTCCATCTTATCACATTTATCCTTTTGTGACATTCATTCCTAATGTTTTTGGATAATAGCATTTCATTAAAACAGCGAGTGCTTTCTGTTGACCGTAAGCTTCATGACTACCAGTAAAGGTGCGGGGCTGCTTCTATGACTCTTGCCCAGCTGTACTGAGGTGTAATTGACACGTAACACTGTGCGAGCTTAGCGCGCTGATGTGACGTATGTTCCAAAATGATTACTGCTGTAGTATGAGCTAATGCCTGCGTCGTGTCACATATTTACCACCTTTTAAAGGTGAGAATATTTAAGGTCTACAGTGAATTCCTGATTTCTATTCTCAGGTACATTATAAAGATTCAAGAAAAGTTTGGCAGAGACTATTGTAATATTGCTCTTACTTTCTAAAAAAAACGGCACCAGCACTTCCTTCTGACATTTGTACGAGAAAGGGAAGAAGGGCTTAGTCTGCAGGGAGACAGAGCATGGCGGCGGGAAGGGGCGAGGCTGGAGGCCCTCGGGGCGGGTGTTGAGTGGGTCGCCTGCCGCAGGCCGGGAGCTGAACCCAGGGAGCCGGCCCGACGGAGGACGGCCGTCCTGCGCACGCAGAGCAGGTGCGTCTGGATGCGGCCTTGGGCAGTTGTCACGTGGGCTCCACTCGCCTCCCCGCCCGGGGTCACAGGCCCCGCCGACTCCACCCACGGGACACACGGAGCACACGAGCACCTGGGCGTCGGCTGCCTGGAACCCACGGCTCCCGTGCATGGCAACCCTAGGCCTCAGGGAGGGGGACCATTTCAGCCTCACTGGAGAGGCAGAGGTCTTTTAAAATAGTTAAAAACTCCAAATACGCAGAGAAATGCAGATTAATTATTTTTACATACATGGTGATAAAAATTCAACTAACAATGTTTAGACGTTAAGTAGTAGAGAAAGTGATGTGTGACTGTATAACGTCAGTGCGGTTCCAGGGCAGCCGTTTATTCACCAGAGCGGGTCACCCTGTGTGACCTTGAGGGAGTCACATGGCCTCTTTTAGTGCTAGTTTCCTCTAGTGAAGTGAATTTATTCTACAGATATTAGTGAAGCACCTACTGTGGGGCGTAGGGCTGTTGGGAATAGACGTCACCCGTCCGCACAGTCCAGGTGCACAGGTACGGTGACTCCCACGAGTCCTGGGGGGATTTTGCGGGTGTGAGTGGGGCAGGCGGAGGCTCACGATGGCGGGAAGGATAAGCCAGAGACAGAGTCGCTGAAGGTGACGACGAGGAGGGGCAGACGCTGAGGAGGGTCTAACCTCCGTGTTAGGGGAGAGGTTGGCGGACAGAACCACGTCCTGTGGGCGCAGAGCAGCCGTGGCGCAGAGCGGCAGAGTTGGCAGTCCTGCCTCGGTCCTATCTCTCCCTGCCGGGCTTTCCAGAAGCCTCGCCCCGTGGTAAGAGACCCGCACAGGCTGCTGAGTCCAGAGAAGGATGTGGGGAGGCAGTGGACACTGGAGACGGGGCGGGGGTGATGGTCAGTCAGGAGAGAGAATGAGGGGACACAGGCCGGCCAGGTGCAGGGGAGCAGGAGCAGGGGGTGCGGAGGGGACACATCCTATGAAACATGAAGCAAGTGATTTGAGAAAACGCTCCTATTGTCCCCTTTTCAAGATTTAGTGGAACTTAGTGAAATCCCCAAAGAGAAGGGGGTCAATGTGAGTTTGGATGTGTTTTCCAGCTTTTCAGGAGAGCTGAGGAGACATGGGTGCATTCCACCCTATGCTCAAGACGCCTGAAGATTTCTCATGTGAAAAGGGACACAGCCTCAAAGTCCTGAGTGGGAGTGGAGGCACGTGGAGTCCTGAGGCCTGAAGTTGCTTCACGTTTCGTAGGATGTGTCTGAACTACAAGGGAAAGGGACAGTCTGCTCGTGTGGACGTGTAGTGAGCTAGGTTGTCAGGGAGGGCGATTCCTCCCACTTTGTCCTCTGTCAAGATCGTCTTAGTTATTCTAGGGCATGAGCCCTTCCACATAAATTTTAGAATAAGCTTGTGTTTGAATAAAAAAGTCCTAGTTGGGGTTTTGATGGGAATTGCATTAAAACCATAGATCAATTTGGGGAGAATTGACATTTTGACTTCACTGAGTCTTCCAACCCATGAACGTGGTTTGTCTTTCTGTTTATTTTGATATTTGATTGCTTTTGTCAGTATAATTTTCACCTTACATATACTGTATATGTTTTTAAAAGTTGTGTCTAATATATCATTTTCTTATTTATTTGTGTAATTATTTATTTATTTATTTTTGGCTGCATTGGGTCTTCGTTGCTGCGTGCGGGCTTTTCTCTAGTTGTGGTGAGCGGGGGCTACTCTTCATTGCAGTGCACGATCTTCTCATTGCGGTGGTTTCTATTGTTGCGGAGCACGGGCTCTAGGCACGTGGGCTTCAGTAGTTGTGGCACGTGGGCTCAGTAGTTGTGGCGCACGGGCTTAGTTGCTCCACGGCATGTGGGATCTTCTGGACCAGGGCTTGAACCTGTGTCCCCTGCATTGGCAGGCAGATTCTTAACCACTGCGCTATCAGGGAAGTCCTATAATTTTCTTTAGAGTAGTTGTAAATGATACTGTGTTTTTAACAATGGTTTCCACAAGGTCATCGTTAGTATATAGAAATGAGATTGAGTTTTGTGGTGATAGTGTATCTCGTGACTTTGATGAATTTACTTATTAGTTGTAGGAGTTTGTTGTTGTTGTGTGTGTGTGTGTGTGTGTTTGGTAGATTCCTTGGGATTTTCTAGGTAGACAGTCATGTCATCTGCACATAGGGACAGTTTGTCCCTCCAACATGTGCGTACTTTACATCTTATTCTTGCCCTGCTGTAACCGCTGGAGCTTCTGGTGGGAGCAGGCTTTCTGTCATTGTTCCCAGAGTCGGGGGAAAGCATTCAACTTTCATCAGTACGTAGGATGTTTGCTGTAAGCATTTTGTTCATGGTCTTTATCAAGTTGAGGTAATTTTCCTCTCATCAGTACGTAGGATGTTTGCTGTAAGCATTTTGTTCATGGTCTTTATCAAGTTGAGGTAATTTTCCTCTTTTCTTAAATTGGTGAGAGCTTTTCATCATAAATGTGTGTTGGTTTTTGTCAAATGCTTTTTCTGTATCTGTTGGTATCATCTAATTTTTCTTTAGCTTGTTGATATGGTTGATTGTGATATTTTGATTCTGTGTAATGTAATGTGTCAATATTTGAAGATCTGCATAGCTCAGTGAACTGATGTTTCCACATGATTAATGCATGGTGTTACAAAACCATGCATTGGTAAAGATCCATTCATTCAAAGTGGAAGATAGGCCAATAGATTTTAATTCTTAAGGTTACAAAAAGTTTGTGGATATGGTTTCAGATTCTACAACTCACATAGCCTTTAAGAAACATGCACTCGTCCTATTTTGGAGTAGCATCAAAGAAGATTATTTATGATTATCTGAAAGAACTATTAAAAATACTTCTTCCTTTTCCAACACATATCTTCAACCAAAACAACATGTTGCAGCAATTTGAATGCAAAAGCAAGTATGAGAATCAGCTGTCTTATTTTAGGTTAGACATCAAGGAGATTTGAAAAGTATAAAACCATGCCACTCATCTCACTAAATTTATTTTTGTTTTAGAATATATATTTTTCCAAAATAGATTATTTATGTTGAAACATAATGGATTTATTATTGTTAACTTAAATGAATTCAAAAGTAAATGAAAAATTCTTAGTTTTAATTTACAATTTTCTAAATATTGGTAGATGTAAACTACATAAGTGAAAGCTCTTTGAGGTCCTCAATAATTTTTAAGAGTTTGAAGGGGTATTGAGACCAAAAAGTTTAGGAACTATTGTCCTATGATAGGATTACTCTGGCTTTAAATAATTTCTTGGATTCATTTTAGTAAGATATTCTTCTAAAACCTTGCCCATTTGCTAAGATTTAAAATTTATTGGCATGAAATTATTTATTGTATCCTGTATCATTTTTATTATTTGATTTTTATTGTAATTTTAAAATGTTGATACTGCTTGAAACTTATAGAAAAATTGTAAGAATAAGACATGGACATACTATATAGTTTTTACCCAGATTAAAGAATAATTTTACTTTCGTTTTATACTATTTTTAATTGATTTATTGTTTATTCATATCCCTTCTTTCTTACTCTCTCTACATGTAGCTATTTGCACTTGAAATAAGGCTAGTTCAAATTGAGATGATCTGTAAGTCTAAACTACACAACAGATTTTGAAAACTTGGTACAAAAAATATAAACTTTCTCATTAAAAATTTTTATATTGATTATGTGCTGAAATAATATTTTTGTATACTGGGTTAAAGCAAATATCAAAATTAAATCATTTATTTTGATTTTTAAAATGTGGCCACCAAAAAATTTAGAGTTATACATATGGCTTGCATAATATTTCTATTGAATTACATCCATATAAATTTATTTTTCAAAACCACTGAGAGTAAGTTGGAGACATAATAGCCTTTGTGCCGAAACACATTATCATGCCTTTCCTAAGGACAATGACATCCTCTTACATAAATACACACAGTTACCAAAGCCAAGAAATGTGACATTAATACATAGTGTACCATCATCTATTTGTCTAATCCACAGTTCATTTCCAATTAACATTTAAACATTTTTAATAACTATCTTCCCGTTCCAAGAAGAGGCATTTCACGTAAGGATCATGTCTTCTAGTCTCCTCTAACTTGGAAGAGACTTTCTTTGTCTTGACCTTGACTTTTTGAAGAGTACAGGTCAATTCTTTTGCAAAATTTCTTCCTTATGATTAGATGCTTTTTTGTCAGGAATGATGCGTTCTTATTGTAGCAACGCGATATTGGTTTGTTTTGATGATCTTGTTTATGTTCATAACTTAGTTAATATTCTTTGCATCAGGTTTCTCTATTATAAAGTCAATATTTTTCCTTTTATAATTAGTAAACATTTTTGGAGTGGATACCTTGTAATTATATAAATATTCATTTGTCATCAAATTTTTACCTACTAACTTTAACATCCATTGATGAACTTCGCCATTTGGGAGCATAGATTTTTACTTCCTTTCTTTAAACTCATTTATTTTTTAATAAGTTATGAGAAATATGAAACAGTACAGATTAAAAGTGTTATCCTCAGGATTTCTGCGAATGTCTAAAAATTATACCCCCTTTCTATGTAAAGTTTTGAGCCAATAGCAGTGAAGCTATTTAACAGCTTGTTTATCTTCATGAATCATAAAATTGTCCCTTTCCTCTATTATTTTGTTTCCTGTTTATTTGGAAGAGGAGAAAGCCTGGAAATGGTCAGTCATTAAGAAAAAAATCAATCTTTGTTAACTGGCCTTTAAGATTTATCATTAGTTATTACATTCAAATTTTTTAAAGTCTCAAGATATTTGTCTGATTTGTGTCCTTGCAGACACACCTGTCGGGTAAGTGTCAACACAAATAAACACCTTTTCTTTTCCTGTTGCTGGGTCGGCTCATGGCTGCATTCACGGGGCACTTTTGCTGAAAACTTTCCAGTCATCTCCTGGTTAGATGAAGCTTATCTTTGACTACATTCCTCAAAAGGGCTCATGGTGACAGAACACCCCGGTTCTTGCATGTTTAACCCTGTTTTCTGTGCCTGGTACACAGGTTCTCTTATTGAACTTCTGCAAATGGTGCTCCATTGTCTTGTACGTGGTTGTTTTTAGAAGCTAGATGTCGGTCTGATTCCTCGAGGCCTTGAGGGTGTTGCCCTTCACCTTTGAAGCCTGAGGTTTTACTGGCCCACATCTCAGGGGCCGTTGTTCCCCTCAGTTCCCTGTCAGGCCAGCCCTCTCCACGTGTGGGTGCAGGGACTCCTTTCCTCCCCTGGGAAGTCTCCCTAGATGACAGTTTTACATGTTTACCCCATCCCATTCCTCGGGTTCTGGTTTCTAGAGATGTCTTTCATCTGCCTTTCATCCCACTTTATTCCATTTTCATTCTTAACCCTTTTACTTGTTTACCCCATTTTCATTTTTTTGGTTGTTTTCTTGCCTTTCTTCAATGCTCTTAATTACATTTTTTTTAACATCTTTATTGGAGTATAGTTGCTTTACAATGTTGTGTTAGTTTCTGCTGTATAACAAAGTGAATCAGCTATACGTATACATATACCCCCATATCCCCTCCCTCTTGAGCCTCCCTCCCACCCCTCTAGGTGGTCACAAAGCACCGAGCTGATCTCCCTGTGCTATGCGGTTGCTTCCCACTAGCTATCTATTTTACGTTTGGTAGTGTATATATGTCCATGCTACTCTCTCACTTCATCCCAGCTTACCCTTCCCCCTCCCTGTGTCCTCAAGTCCATTCTCTACATCTGTGTCTTTATTCCTGTCCTGCCCCTAGGTTCTTCAGAACCATTTTTTGTTTTTTTTAGATTACATATATATGTGTTAGCATACGGTATTTGTTTTTCTCTTTCTGATTTTACTCTGTATGACAGACTCTAGGTCCATCCACCTCACTACAAATAACTGAATTTTGTTTCTTTTTATGGCTGAGTAATATTCCATTGTATATATGTGCCACATCTTCTTTATCCATTCATCTGTCGATGGACATTTAGGTTGCTTCCATGTCCTGGCTATTGTAAATAGAGCTGCAATGAACATTGTGGTACATGACTCTTTTTGAATTATGGTTTTCTCAGGGTATATGCCCAGTAGTGGGATTGCTGGGTCATATGGTAGTTCTATTTTTAGTTTTTTAAAGAACCTCCATAATGTTCTCTATAGTGGCTGTATCAATTTACATTCTTATCAACATTGCAAGAGGGTTCCCTTTTCTCCACACCCTCTCCAGCATTTATTGTTTGTAGACTTTTTGATGATGGCCATTCTGACCGTTGTGAGGTGATACCTCAGTGTAGTTTTGATTTGCATTTCTCTAATGATTAGTGATGATGGGCATCCTTTCATGTGTTTGTTGGCAATCCGTATATCTTCTTTGGAGAAATGTCTATTTAGGTCTTCTGCCCATTTTTGGATTGGGTTGTTTGCTTTTTTGATATTGAGCTGCATGAGCTGCTTGTACATTTTGGAGATTAATCCTTTGTCAGTTGCTTCATTTGCAAATATTTTCTCCCATTCTGAGGGTTGTCTTTTCGTCTTGTTTATGGTCTCCTTTGCTGTGCAAAAGCTTTCAAGTTTCAGTAGATCCCATTTGTTTTTGTTTTTATTTCCATTTCTCTAGGAGGTGGGTCAAAAAGGATCTTGCTGTGATTTATGTCATAGAGTGTTCTGCCTATGTTTTCCTCTAAGAGCTTTATAGTGTCTGGCCTTACATTTAGGTCTTTAATCCATTTTGAGTTTATTTTTCTGTATGGTGTTAGGGATTGTTGTAATTTCATTCTTTTACATGTAGCTGTCCAGTTTTCCCAGCACCACTTATTGAAGAGGCTGTCTTTTCTCCACTGTATATGCTTGCCTCCTTTATCAAAGATAAATAAGGTGACCATATGTACGTGGGTTTTTCTCTGGGCTTTCTATCCTGTTCCATTGATCTATATTTCTGTTTTTGTGCCAGTACCATACTGTGTTGATTACTATAACTTTGTAGTATAGTCTGAAGTCAGGGAGCCTGATTCCTCTAGCTCAATTTTTCTTTCTCAAGATTGCTTTGGCTATTCGGGGTCTTTTGTGTTTTTATACAAATAATGAAATCTTTTGTTCTAGTTCTGTGAAAAATGCCATTGGTAGTTTGTTAGGGATTGCATTGAATCTGTAGATTGCTTTGGGTAGTATAGTCATTTTCACAATGTTGATTCTTCCAATCCAAGACCATGGTATATCTCTCCATCTGTTTGTATCATCTTTAATTTCTTTCATCAGTGTCTTATAGTTTTCTGCATACAGGTCTTTTGTTTCCTTAGGTAGGTTTATTCCTAGGTATTTTATTCTTTTTGTTGCAGTGGTAAATGGGAGTGTTTCCTTAATTTCTCTTTCAGATTTTTCATCATTAGTGTATAGGAATGCAAGAGATTTCTTTGCATTAATTTTGTATCCTGCTACTTTACGAAAGTCATGGATTAGCTCTAGTAGTTTTCGGGTAGCATCTTTAGGATTCTCTATGTATAGTATCATGTCATCTGCAAACAGTGATAGTTTTACTTCTTCTTTTCCCATTTGGATTCCTTTTATTTCTTTTTCTTCTCTGATTGCCGTGCCTAGGACTTCCAAAACTATGTTGAATAATAGTGATGAGAGTGGGCAACCTTGTCTTGCTTCTGATGTGAGTGGAAATGGTTTCAGTTTTTCACCACTGAGAATGATGTTGGTTGTGGGTTTGTCATATATGGCCTTTATTATGTTGAGGTAAGTTCCCTCTATGTTAATTGCATTTTTATTTGAGTCTGTTCTTCCTTGTTCACCTTGTAATTTATCCTACTTTCTGAGGAAGACTCAGGTAGACAGCAAGCAATCGACTGATTTGCAGGCTAGATACAGTCATTTTCAGTAACACATAGGTATGAAGTTCACTCCAAGACACTCTTTCTGAGGAAAGAAATTTACTTGAGCAAATATTCCAATAAATTGAGGGTTGGGAAAAAAGGGAAGCCTTGAGATCCAGAACATAATTAATCCAACCCAGGATGTAATGAAGGGAATCCCCAGACTTCAGCTGTGCATCAGGTTTAGAAAACACTAGGTCCAGATTCCTGCAGGTGGATGGAGGGTTCTGGGGAAATCTCCAGGTAGAAAGGGGCTCCAGGCAGTAAATGGTGATATTGAAAAGTAGAACATCTTTAAGATATGATGAAAGTTTTTTAATTAATAAAAAATAAAAAGAGAATTAGATAGTTTAAGAAAATGAAACAAAGCATTTATGGTCCTGGTATGAAAGAAATTAAAATGAGTTTAAGCATCATGATTGTAAGCAATTTATGTAATGTGACAGTGTGTATTTGATTAAGCTTGATGCTAGGAATATTTTGCTTCTGATGCCTAAATAGTTGTCCTGTGAGGTCTTGGAGAAGGAGTGTTACTTGACTGAACGATTAATGATATTTATACAAGTATCATAAGGTAAGTGCTGGTTATGATTTTGAATTTTTCTTTATCATCCGTAGACTAAGGATAGAAAATTTGGTTATCGTTATAGAAACCACATAACTGTTGACACCTTGACCATTTAAAATTTGGCTAAGAGATGTGAGAGGTGAAAGTGGGAGGCTTGGTTGTGAGGGTGGGATGGCCTGTATCCTTGCTGTACACAGGTGTACACTCTGTGGACCACACAAAATGAATCACAGTATAATTGTGAAGCCCCGGGACCAAGAGGTCTGCAGAGGGCTCTGTGTTCTAACTGAGGTACATTCTGTTCTTTTGCAGTAGAGAGCCACTAGGTACAGTTGGTTATAAACACGGAATCAGCCTTGCTGTTGAGAGACGCTGTCTTTGGGGTGGGCTTGTGAATGGGGAGAGCTGAGATGAACGGGTGTTGATTTTGAGCACAAAGTCTGAACCGCATACATCATCACCATGAACATCCCATTAATGTGATGACTTTTTTGTGCTAAAGGGATACTGGTGAATGTTTAACATGATTCTGAGAGCAAGAAAGAAGTTCAATATTTGGGGCACTTTGATTAATATGAAGCACTGACAGAAAGAACTGACTACAGTACTTTTATTTTGAATTATTACTTCCTGTCAATATGAAGTGGAATATTATTGTTGGATCAGTTGCTGTCCTTGGTCCAGTTAAATGTGGACAAATGACATGGCAGTTCTGCCTATTACCCCGTGGGTACGGGCACACTCCAATACTAGAAATTATATAGTCTAACAAGTAGTTTTGTACTTTTTAATTTGTGTATGAGATTATGTCACAGAAATGTTATTCACTATGTGTATTGCAGAAGAAAACAGATTGAGAACTATTGCTGTATATATTTAGGATTTATTCAATATGGGGACAATGTATGTGAATAAACCAGTGAAAAGAGAGGCCTTAATTGAAATTGCAAGGTCCTAGAAGGAAGCTAAGAATACCTGGGCTTGGGAAAAAAGGAGGAGGAATAGGAAGGGAACAATTTGTAAGGAAAATATCTCCTTTTGGTTTTAGGAATGATTTAAAGGATCAGAGTTTCAGCTTGTAGAAGACAGGAGAGCTGTCCTTAAGTCTGTAGAGTTATCATGTAGGAAGAGTCCACTTGTTTCTTGGCTTCCATGTTACTGAACTCGGTCCCAGGGTTGGAAGTTTCTGAAAGATTTATTTTTAGCTCAATGTAACAAAGAGCTTCCAAACTACCAAAGAAATTGATCATTTCCACCAATTAAAGTGGCTTAAAAAGAGTGCCTTCTGTTCAAAAGACAGGAATCACAGGTTACAGTGGCCATGTGTGGGGTGAGTGGTTCCACTAGTAACTCACAAGTTGCTTTACAACCCCATGACCATAGGAGTCCTGTCCCCGGACTGTTCAATTTCAAATATTTTATTATGAAAAAGTTTAAGCATATATTCAATACATAATAGATCTCCACGTACCCATCACCTAACTTCAACAGTTATCAACTCAATTCTTGTTTCAGCTCCCCACCCCCAACACATGCTCTATTTATTTTGAGGAAATCTCTGGCACGGTATACTTTTAGCTGTAAATATTTCAGTATATAGTAATATCCTCAAAAGATAAGGACTCTTGGCCATATATATTGAACCATACTTTATTGAGGTGTAATTTACACACCCCTGGCCATAGTCTTTTTTTTTTTTTTTTAATATTCAGAGAAAATTTTTTTAAAATTAATTAATTAATTAATTAATTTTTGGCTGTGTTGGGTCTTCGTTTCTGTGCGAGGGCTTTCTCTAGTTGTGGCAAGCGGGGGCCACTCCTCATCGCGGTGCGCGGGCCTCTCACTATCGCGGCCTCTCTTGTTGCGGAGCACAGGCTCCAGACGCGCAGGCTCAGTAGTTGTGGCTCACGGGCCCAGTTGCTCCGCGGCATGTGGGATCTTCCCGGACCAGGGCTCGAACCCGTGTCCCCTGCATTGGCAGGCAGATTCTCAACCAGTGCACCACCAGGGAAGCCCTGGCCATAGTCTTGATACGTAAGACAAATCCCTCCTTTTCTTGCCATGTTTTCCTTCTACCACCTGAGTCCAACCACCATTATCTCTCTCCTGGACCACTTCCGCACGACTGCCTCTCGTCCGCCCTGCAGCCAGACTACCCTTCTGAAACATCAGTCACACTGTGTCATTCTTCTCCTACTCGCCGTGGTGGCCATCCCGCTGCCTAGAACAAGATAAGAGCTTCCCACTGTGGCCTCTCAGACCTTCCCGGGCCCCGCCCCCACCCACTCTCCTCCTGGTCCAATAAGCTCCACCCGTGTAGGCGTAGTTTAACATTTCCCGATCATTTCTGTTTCACACCAAGCCGTCTACTTTAGGACTTCTGCCCTTGCTCTTCTTCCCGACTAGAATGATTTTCCAGAAATTTTCTCATGAACGGCTTCCTGTCTTTCAGATCTCAGTTCCTTAATCATGTCTTCAGAGAGACCTCTGACCACCTGATCTGAACAGTCTTCTCTCTTATTCTCCGTCCTATCGCCCTGTTTCAGCCTCCATAGCACACAGTTCTCTAGAAGTAGCCTGTCTATGCATGTGTCCACCTGCTTCTCTGCACAGAATACGAGCCACATGAGAAGGGGTTGCATGCCTGTCTTGTTTAATATCAGGGAGAAAGGTGTTAGGGCAGCTGGACTGTCATCTGTTTCCCTCTAGGTTACTGGGAACACACAGGGGCCACTCGGGAGAAGGAAGGCAGGTAGGCTGGACTGTCTCTGTCACCAAGGCAGTAAGTCATCTCCTGGTACATAGACTCATGGTATTTGCTGGGAACAGAGTCTTAATCTATGTGATGCTTTTAGCAGGATGTCTCTGGGTTAGGATTGCGTGGGGTAAGTAAATCTAGGATCTATGGATCTGTGAGCCATGGCTCCCTCAGAAACGTCTACAAGCTGCACAAATCCCCGAGGTATGAAATGGAGCTATTCCATAGCCGGAAGTTTCCCCGCTGTGTGAACTGACCCTGGGCTTGGCCCAGAGGCCCGGGAGGGAAGGAGGCGCAGAACCTGAGTCTCTGCTTCTTCATGCCTCTTGCTGCTTCATCCTTGAAATTGCTAGTGAAACCCGATCCAGGGTAAGATCTCTGATTCCTGTGCGTCCACTTTGACTATCTGATCGATTCGTTGGCTCCACTGTCTGATGCCCAGAGCCTACAGCACTGCTTGGCTCGAAGAGCAAAATAAATCCTTGCTTGTGAATGAGCACAATCAAATATCTTGGGGACGGTCAACTGGAATTAAAAGAGCCATCTTTTTTGTAGCAGTTTTCTTCATTTTTAAGCAATCCATGTTACATGTTTTATTAGTTCCATACTTTAAATGGGATACTCAGATATAAAGAAATATATCCAGATTAATAGTGACAGTGGCTAGAATCAAGGTTCATAAAAATAACTGCCGTACCTTGGAAAATGCTCCCTTGCAAGCGTGTGATGACTACGTGTGGGTGTCGCGGTGGCCGTGTGGGACTCATGACGACTATGTAGGGCCTGAGGTGCTGGCGTCCCACAGAACACACGGTAGGTGTGGTCCTGCTGTACGGCTTATCATTACATTTTTAAAAGCTTCTCCACAAGGGAATCTTAAAAGAAAAATTCCTCAAGTTAGAAACCACAGAAGCTTTCGCTCTCATTTGAACTATCAGCACAGAACTTCACTTTTGCTCTTTTGAGTCTGTTTTTGTTACTGGCACAGAAGGATACTTTAATATTTTCCAGAAATGAAGACTTGCAGGCACGCTGGCAGCTTCTGGATTTGCTTCTGTAAAGTGATCCCTCAGTCTTGTGTGTGGTTGTTGGTCCTGATTCCTTTAGATGAAAGTATTTGGGAAAGGTATTGGGTTAAATGGAGACAAAAATCTGAAATAATGTTGCTATTTCCTGCTGGAAGCAACTATTCCAACGTGGATGTATTGGGCATGAAAACTAAACAGTAATTGCTTTTATTTATCATGAACAAGTCACACAAATCTATATAGAAAACTGCATTCTCTGAAGTTCATCTTTGGCCTCCTTCATTGCCCTTTCCTAACTTGCCAAGTTTTGTATTATCCTGACTTCAAAAAAGATGGAAATTTCTCAAGTATGGGTGGTCTTTTTTCAGGCAGATAGCACATTGTTAAATTACTACACCACATTTTAACCAGAGCACAGTTGTTTTAAGCTATATTAAGTACATCTGGGTAACAGTTAGTAAGTTTCATTTCCAAGCATAAGGTGAACTACTGGAAAATATCTTATTGCTTTTAAATTTTGCCTTTGCTTTCCATGATTTATGTCAGATTATAAAAGAAAGAAAGAAAAAAGAGCTTCTGATGGATGAGTCTGCTTTTTCCCCTGTTGCTGAATTTAAGAATTTGAAATAGTTCATGGTCTCCTTTATGAATATAAATAGTTCATGAGGTCTCCTCTCATGCCTTTTAATTGTCAAGCCCAAGAAAATCTAATAATAGATCTTTGAGCTTTAAAGAAAATTATGAAAAGGGAGTATGGGCACTAAGTAGTGCTACCTTATGCTTGGCATGTCAGGAGACCTATGTTCAGACTTTGGTTCTGAACAGAGTTTATTTGCTGCTCCTCAAGTTCTCTGTGATTGATGGCAATGTATTAGCTCACAATCCTGTCAGGGATGGGAATTACATTTATAGCCTAAAGAAAATAAGTGACCTATTGAAAATTATGGAGCTAGTTCATAGCAGAGCACGTGTTATAAGAGGCCTCCAGAATCCTAGGTGGGTGTTTTCCCACTCTACCGTGGTAGCCTTTCAGTACAATTTAGAACTTTACTTGTGAATGATTAGCTATCTTAATTTTTAGATAAGTCATCTTATAAAATTATACTTTAAATAGTTCACAGAAGAATTAAAAAGATATTCATAGATATCTTTTACATTAAAATATTCTTATAGATGAGTAGAAAATACAAATGATTTCAAGTTTTACCTGGATGAGAAATTTGTATATCCAGACGTTAGAGTATATGAAGTTACCAAGGAGGGAATTTAAGATAAGAGCTAAAGGTGACCAAGAAAAAAGAAAGAAGACTCAAATTACTGAAATCAGAAATGGAAGTGGAGACATCACTGACTATCTTACAAATGAGCTACTGTATGACAGTAATGTATGTAGCTTGGGTGAAATGGAAACAGTCCTAGAAAGATACAAATTAGTGAAACTGACTCAAGAATAAATAGAAAATTCTAGTAGGTTTCTAACAAGAGACTACATTGTAATAATAATTTTAAAACTTCCCACAAAGAAAATCCAGTACAAGGTGGCTTCATTGGTAACTCCTACCAAACATTTAAAGAAGAATGAATACCACTTCTTCACAAAATCTTCCAAGAAATTAGAGGGAACACATCACAACTCATTCAGTGAGGTCAGTATTACTCTGAGAATACTGAAAATAGGAATAAAAATAGGAAGATACGCCAGGCTTGGTGACAAGCACTGCTTCCACTCGCTGCTGACTTCCAGACTGAAGTCTCCTGCAGGCACCGGCATCGAATCCATGAACCTGGGTCAGGGCTACACGTGTGTGCAGGGCGCTAGGAAACCGCCTCCTGGCCTCTGCCTGGAGATCAAGAGGTGGCCGATTCCCTAACATGGGGAGGGTCTTCAGAAGGTGCTCAGTGGTGAGAAAACATGACAAATATCCTTTATGGACGACAGACAAAAGTCTTCGCTAAGTGAGTGGATGTGCGTGTGTGATGCCGCGATAGTGGGATTACACAGAGGAGGCTGAACAGTTTCCTCTGTGCTTCTCCTGCAGCTTGGTAGTAATGTGGGGACATTATTCTGTTCATATCTGTTAGAAGGGAGAACGTTTGAAGATGCTTGTTGTAAAATCAAGGATTTTAAAATGTAGGTGGTGTTAATGTGTACTTGTTTCCCCACTAAGAGTTAATATCGCAAAAGTCTTTGTTGGTCCAAGGAGGGACACAGCAAGGATGATCTCCAGCAGGAAAACGTACAAAGGCTGAAGGTCATTGTTAATTGCAGAAAACATCATTGCTTCCTAACTCTTTCACATAAATATGTAAATATGAGCGTGTGAAAACTGACCTAAGGAAACTGGCAGCAATCACTTTTATTAAAATATTGAAGTCAAGAGAATATAATTTTATGTATCAAATGTAACACATTCAAACTTTCATACATTCATTCAATCAAAATTATTTAGTGCCATGAAAAACAGTAACAGACAGGCTGGCGAGATCCTTGTTTTCCTGAAACTCAATCTAGTAAAGAACACAGACAGTAAATGTGAAAAAACCAAAATAATGCTGGGCAGTGTTAGGGTCTCTGACAAAAGCAGTGGGATTTGGTGTGGAGGGGCTCTCACGAGTGGGGACTATGAAATCAAAGCACAAATTAACTCTCTAAAATGCAAAAGACGTTGCTGTTATTTCAGAAATCATGGGTGTGTGAGTGTGTGTGTGTGTTATGTTTTAGGTAGGTTTGTAACACTTCGCAGAAAAATAATTCTCTAATCATAGACTTTAGACCTGTGTCTCAGGACAACGTTAAAATTCAACCTTTTGGCAAGCGATGTATTATTTTTATCTGATTCACAGAATAGAGAGGTAGAAGGCATCGTAAGCGGGGTAGCGGGGAGGCGCGGCCGCTGGACCTCTGACCCCCTTCAGGACAGAGCTGTTCTTTACCAGCAGCGAACACCAGGCTCACACACCCTGGAACCAAGTCCCTAAGGCGAGAGCCCAAAACCTGTGTTGGGTTTTTGCACAGTTGAGGCCATTTCCTCCCCCCGTAAAAGCCGAATGGGTACATGTGTTGTGAGGCAGACGTGCGGACCGACGTGTGTGCGTAACTCACGGAGAATGGACGCGTCTGTGCATTTGGGTCCAGAGAACCAGAACTTTGTGACAGGAGGGCTTGAGGCCGCGGAGGCGAGGTCCCCCCTGCAGCTTGGGGACCGTCGGTGTGCTGGGCCCCGCGTCTCCAGTGACGTATCTGTAGCTGTTTGTACTTGCAGCTTTTGAGCCCTGGCCACGGAAGATGGTTCGTATTATATTTAACGGTTGTTGATCTAATATCTGGCAAGTGTGAGAGCTCTGCTCCTGACGGTCTGGCGGGGCCCTGAGCTCTGCGCTCCCTCGCCGCTGCGGCCTCCAGCCCCGAGCAGCTGTGGTCACATCACAAGAATGTGACAGTGGGACTGTAGTTTCAGCCCTGCTCAGTTTCTTTGTAAATGATTTATAAGCCCAACTTGCAAAAAATCTATCTTTAAATAAGTTGCAGCACTGGAGTTATGTTCAACACATAGGATTCCTATTACACATAATTCTATTATTACTAGTTATGGCACAGTCCTAACAAAGTCTGTGAATTATAAAAATATGGCAACTTTTTTTTTTTTTTGCATTTAAGGATAAACGGTGTTCAAGAGAACAGAATACCAAAGGAAAAGGTACAATAACAAAAGTTTCCACATATAAAGCCCACAGACTTTACTGCACGTGTGCTGGTGGTAATCTCCCTGAATTTTTAAGATGGTGGCCCGTTTAAACGGGCTTTGTCCAAAGCTCACTGCTTTCATTTACTTACTGAAGGACAAGCCAGAGTTGAATTAAAAAGTGGATCATTGCTCTGATATAATGAGTGTGGTTTGTCCATGATTAATAAAAACCTCTATTCTTAGTATAATTTGTAGAATATGAAGTCATTTTATGGGACATTTAAGATACAGATACACAAAAATATGTTGGTGGAATTTTTATTTTTACTTCAGAGATGATATTATTTCTAAATGCGTGCCCACTTTTAAAGGAACAGTATATATTATTTTGGAAAACAGAAAATATACGTGAACAAAACAAAGCGAACAAACAAAAGGGCAAAACAAAAGCTCTTAGTTATTAGGTGCTCACACCCGGAAGTAAGCGCTGTTGACATGTTAATGTTTACACTTTGAGATTTTTTTTCCTGAATATGTGTGTATATAACACATGCACATGCATATGTACATAGGAATATGAGATCCTATTGCAGATACTGGCTTTTAGTCTAATTTTTCAGGTAATCAGCTTTGATGTTTGCGTCTAGTTCTCATACGTGGGTGCCCCATGGTTCATGTATTCAGTCTTCTGGTGCTGCATTCAGACTGCTTCTCGTTGTTTTGCTGGGATGTACAATGCTATCATGAACACCTAGTAGATGCATATTTATACTTGTGTGATTATTTCCCTACAATAATTTTCGGAAGTGTAATTGCTGAGTCAGTTCCCTCACTTTTTTAACAACTTTTGATAAATATTGCCAAATTTTCTCCAAAAAGGTAGGGCCAACGTATATCTGCTAGTAGAGTGTGAAGAAACTATCTACATCAAAAAATAAAAATTATTATTTAAAAAATATTTGTTAGCCCAGATCATAGGCCTATGCCCAAACTGTAAGGGCCTAGGAGAGAGAGTAACTTACAGTTTCCATTCTTGTGAATGGAGTTCCTCATTTTTGCCTCCACAACTCACGAAGGGGCTTCTCCAAAGCAGAAAGAGTCTCAGGTATTAGACAGCAAGAAAGGGAACTGTGCTTAGTATCTTGGGCATGTATTTCATTTTTCTGTGAATTATTTGTTCACCCTTTAAATTATTTTTTCATTAAAATACCTTTTTTGGGGCTTCCCTGGTGGCACAGTGGTTAAGAATCCGCCTGCCAATGCAGGGGACACGGGTCCGAGCCCTGGTCCGGGAAGATCCCACATGCCGTGGAGCAACTAAGCCCGTGCGCTACAACTACTGAGCCTGTGTGCCACAACTACTGAAGCCTGTGTGCCTAGAGCCCGTGCTCCACAACAAGAGAAGCCACTGTAATGAGAAGCCCGTGCACTGCAATGAAGAGTAGGCCCTGTTTGCTGCAACTAGAGAAAGCCCGCGTGTAGCAACAAAGACCCAATGCAGCCAAAAATTTTTTTAAAAAATACCTTTTTTTCTCTTTAACTATTAACCTCTTTCCATATGTGAGCAATATTTTTTCTCAATTTATGATATTTAAAAAAATTCCAAGATCTGTTTTTTTTATTAGACTTAGGAGAACTGCCCCCAAGATTACATATTCATTGATATTTCCCTAATTTTGTTTCATATTTACATACTTTGTTCTTATATATTTTTAATTTTATTTAAAATATAATCCTTGTGGATTATATTTGTATGTATGGTATGAGGTAAGGCTATTACCCATTTATTTTTCTTCTAAAGGATTATCTAAGTACCCCCAATTACTGATCATTTATTTCTTACTGATTTAAAATTCCAAATCCTTCATATAATGTTCTTGGGTCTGTTTCTTAACATTATTTTCCATTCCAACACAGTCCACTGATTTTGATTATGTAGCTTTATAATAACTATTCCTCAGTATCCTTTTAAAAACATTTTACTTAGTTGTTCTTTAAAAATAATTTTATTATGCAAAGTTCCAAATATATCCAAAAGTAGGGAGAATGCTCTAATGAACCCACTGTTACCATGGCCAGCTACAAGTTTATCAACACTGAACCAGTCTATTGATATTATTTATTCCAACCCCTAACCTCAAGATCATTTTGAAGCAAATCCCAGATGTTATTTCATCTGTAAATATTTTAGTATGTATTTTTATTAGATATTTTTATTGAGGTACAATTTACATAACTTAAAATTCATCATTTTCAACTGTGCAATTCAGCTGGTTTGAGCATTTTTGTATATTGTACAACTATCACCACCCATCTGTTCCAAAACATTTTTATCATCCCCAAAAGAGGCCCCATACCTATTATAATCAGTGTCAATTCCGGCACCCCCAACCCCCTGGCAGCCACTAATCTACTTCTGGCTCTTTGGCTTTGCCTTTTCTGAATATTTCATATAAATGGAATCTTACAGTATATGTCCTTTGTGTCTGGTCCTCTTCATTTAGCATGATGTTTTCAAGATTGTATCAGTGTTTCATTCCTTTTTATGGCTGAAAAATATTCCAGTATGCATATACCACATTTTGCTTATGTATTCATCTGTTGAGGGATTTTTGTGTTGTTTCTACTTTTTGACTATAACAAATAATGCTGCTGTGAAGAGTCATATACAAGTTTTTCTCTAAACATATCTTTTCATTTCTCTTGTATGTATATGTAGGAGTGAAACTTCTCAGTCATATGGTAATTCTATTTTTTAGAAAGTTTGAGGAACTGCCAAGCTTTTATACAGTGGCTGCATTATTTTAAATTCCTATAGCAATGTGAAAGGCTCCTGATTTTTCCACATCTTTGCCAACACTTATTATTTTCTATTTTCTTTTTTTTATAGCTATTCTAGTGGGTGTGAATGGCATCTCATAGTTTTTATTTGCATTTTCCTAGAGATTAATGATGTTGAACACCTTCTCATGTGCTGGTTGGCCATCTGTATATCTCTATGTCTTTTCTGGAGAAATTCCTTCCTTTGGAGATATTCTATTCCAATTCTTTGGAGAAATTTTATTTAAGTCCTTTGTCCATTTTTAAACTGGGTTATTTGACATATATTGTTTAGTTTTAATATTTCCTTATATATCCTGGATATTGGACCTTTATCTGATATTTAACTGGCAACTATTTCCTCCCATTCTGTGGGTTGTCTTTTTACTTTCTTTATAAAATCCTTTTATACACAAAAATCTTTCATTTTAATGAAGTTCAATTTGCCTTTTTTTCTTTGGGTGCCTGTGATTTAGGTGTCATATCAAAGAATCATTTGCCAAAGCCAAAGCTATAAAAATGTACCCCTGTGTTTTCTTCTAAGAGTTTTGTAGTATTAGCGCTGACATTTAGGTCTTTGATTCATTTTGAATTAATTTTTCCCTATGGTGTGAGGTAGGGGTCCAAATCCATTTTTTGGCTCAGGGATATGCAGTTATCCCATACTGTTTGTTGAAAGGATGATTCTTTTCCTCCATTGAATGGTCTTGGAAACCTTGTCAAAGATCAATTGACCATTGATTCTGCGTGTATTTTTGGGCTCTCAGTTCTATTCCATTGTTTTAAATATCTATCCCTATCCCACTACCACACTGTCTTGGTTACTGTAGCTTTGTAGTAAGTTTTGAAATTGAGAAGTGTGGGTCTTCCAACTTTGTCCTTTTTCAGGATTGTTTTGGCTATTCGGGTCCCTTGCATTTCATATGAGTTTTAGGATCAGGTTGTACTTTTGTGCATAAAAAGAAATTGGAATTTTGATAAGGATTGCATCGAATCTCTAATTCAATTTGGGGGGTATTTGTATTGTAACAATATTGTTTTCCATACCATGAATACGGGATGTCTCTTTATTTATTTATTTATTTACTTATTTTTATGTATCGTATGGTAGTTTTATTTTTAATTGTTTGAGGAACCTCCATAGTAGCTATACCAACTTAGAATACCACCAACAGTGCATGAGGTTTCCCTTTTCTCCACATCTTCACCAACACTTGTTATTTGTTGTTTTTTTGATAATAACCATTCTGAGAGGTGTGAGGTGGTATCTCATTGTTGTTTTGATTTGTATTTGCCTGATGATTTGTGATACTAAGCATCTTTTCATGTGTCTGTTGGCCATCAGTATGTCTTCTTTGGAAAATGTCTATTCAGATCCTCTGCCCATTTTTTAATCGGGTTGTTTTTTCTTTTGATGTTGAGTTGTATGTGTTCTTTGTACATTTTAGATATTAACCCCTTATTGGAAATATCTTTTGCAAATATCTTCTCCCATTCAGTAGGCGACTTTTTCATTTTGTTAATAGTTTCCTTTGCTGTGCAAAAGCTTTTTAGTTTGATACAGTCCCATTTGTTTATTTTTGCTTTTGTTTCCCTTGCCTGAAGAGACATATCCAAAAAAATATTGCTAAGACTTATTTAAAAGAGAGAACTGCCTATGTTTTCTTCTGGGAGTTTTATGATTTTAGGCCTTATATTTAAGTCTTTAATCCATTTTGAGTTTATTTTTGTATATGGTGTGAGAAAGTAGTACAGTTTTATTCTCTTTCTATTTATTTAGATCTTATTTAATACAACAGTGTTCCATAGTTTTCACTGTAAAAGTCATGCACATCTTTTGTAAAATTAATTCTAATGAATAAGCTAATTGTTAAACTAATAAAACTAGTATTTTATTCTTTTTGATGCTATTTTAAATTGAATTGTTTTCTTAATTTAATTTCAGAATGTTCACTACTATTATATAGAAATGCAACTAATTTTTGTATATCCATCTAGTATGCTGAAATCTGGCTGACCTAGTTTATTAGCTATAACAGATATTGTTAATGGATTTTTGAACTTTCAATATATAAGCTCATGCCATGTGCAAATAGAGATAGCTTTGTGTCTTCTTTTCCATTGTAGACGGGTTTTATTTCTTTTTCTTATCTAACTGTTCTGGCTGTAACCTCCAGTACAATGTTGTATAGAAATTATGAGAGCAGACATCCTTGTCATGTTCCAGATCTTAGGCAAAAGTGTTCAGTCTTTCACCATTAAGTATGATGTTAGGGACTTCCCTGGTGGCAAAGTGGTTAAGAATCTGCCTGCCAGTGCAGGGGACACGGGTTCGAGCCCTGGTCGGGGAAGATCCCACATGCTGCAGAGCAACTAAGCCCGTGCACCACAATTACTGAGCCTGCACTCTAGAGCCCGCGAGCCACAACTACTGAAGCTCGCGTGTCTAGAGCCTGTGCTCTGCAACAAGAGAAGCCACCGCAATGAGAAGCCCACGGACCGCAACAAAGAGTAGCCCCCACTCGCCACAACTAGAGAAAGCCCATGTGCAGCAACAAAGACCCAATGCAGCCAAAAATAAATAAATAAATAAATTTATTTAAAAAAGAAAAGTATGATGTTAGCTGTGAATTTTTCATAAATGGCCTCTATCAGGTAGAGGAAGGTCTCCTCTATTTCTAGTCTGTTGAACGTTTTTATCATGAAAGGGTGTTGCATTTTTTTCAATTTTTTCTGCATCTATTGGGATGATCATATGTTTATTCTATTGATATGATGTATTACATGAATTGATTTTTCTGTTCTACTAACTGGGATAAATCTCACTTGATTATAATGTATAACCCTTTTTATATGTTGTTGCATTCAGTTCTCCTGTATTTTGTTGAGGATTTTTGCCTCTATATTTATAAGGGATATTGCTCTATAATTCCCTTTCCTTGTGATGTCATTGTCTGGCTTTTGTATAAGAGAAATACTGGCCTCATAGAATGAGTTATAAAGTATTCGCTTCTCTTCTGTTTTTTTGGAAAATTTGAGAATGATTGGTATTAATTCTTCTTTATATTTTTAGCAGAATTCACCAATAAATATATTGAGTCCTCAGTGTGTCTTTGTTGGAAGTTGTAATTATCATCATCATCATCATCACTCAGTCTTCTTAGCTAATAGGTCTATTACTTCTTGAGTCAGTTTTGGTAGTTTGTGCATTTATAGGAATTGTTCCATTTCATCCAGGCTATCTGATTTGTTGGCATACAAATGTTCATGGTGTTCCCTTACAGCCTTTTTCATTTCTGTAAGGTCAGCGTAATGTCTCCTCTTTCATTCCTTAGTTTGTGTCTTCTCTCTCTCTTTTATACATTGCTTGCCCATCAACATAGATTTATATTTATTATTTATAATTATTGCTTTATGTATCTGTCTTTTATATCAGATTAAAAATACAAGGAGTTACAAACAAACATACATTTATTCTTTTATATTTACCTATTTAGTCTCCTTTACTGGTTCTCTTTATTTCTTCATGTGGACTCGAGTTATTATCTAGTGTCTTTCTATTCAGCCTGAAGGGCTCCCTTTAGCATTTGTTGTAGGGTATGTCTGCTCATGACAGACCCTTTTAATTTTTATCTGCAGGTTTCTTAATTTCTCCTTCTTTTTTTTTTTTTTTTTTTCTGGCCACACAGCGCGGCATGCAGGATCTTAGTTCCCTGACCAGGGGTTGAACCTGTGCCCCCTTGCATTGGAAGCATAGAGTTTTAACCACTGGGCCACCAGGGAAGTCCCCTCTCCTTCATTTTAAAGGGTTGTTTTTCTGGATATAGAGTGGTTGAAATGTTTTTTTTCTTTCAGCACTTTCAATATGGCACCCCACTGCCTTTTGGAATCCATGGTTTCAGATGTTAATCTCATTTGTGATAACTTGTACATGATGGATTGCTTCTGTCTTGCTGCTTTCAAGATCATCTCTTTGTTTTTGTCTTCGGATAATTTCATTATGATGTATCTAGGTGTACATCTATAAATTTATTCTACTTGGAGTTTGTTGAGCTTCTTGAATGTATAGAATAATGGTTTTCATCAAATTTGGGAATTTTTCAGCCAATATTTTTTGAAATATTATTTCTGACTCTTTCTCTCTCTCCTCGCCTTCTGGGACTCCCAGTATGTGTAATGCTGGTACATCTGACGGTGTCCCACAGGTTTCTGAGGCTCTTCTCCTTTTTCTTTATTCTTTTTCTTTCCAGTCCTCAGATGGGTACTCTATTGACCTAGCTCAAAGTTCATTGATTCTTCTGCCAACTGGAGTTGCTGTTGAATCCCTCTGGTGAGTTTTTCATATCAGTTATTGTACTTTTTAACGTCAGAATTTCTATTTCGTTCCTCTTTATAATTTCTCACTCTTTACTGATAATTTCTATTTGGTGAGACATCATTCTCAAACTTTCCTTTAGTTTTTAGGCATAGCTTCCTTTTGCTCCGTGAACATATTTGCTCCATGGGTCTAGACAGTCCCCCGTGTGCGCTTCCTCAGCGACAGTTTCTATTGTTTGCCTCCTTTTCTGTGTATGCGTCACACTTTCTTGTTTCCTTGCATGATTCATACTTTTCTTTTTTTGTTGAAAACGGGTTGTATGAACATTATAAGGTGATCCCTCTAGAAACCAGATTCTCTCCCCTTCCCAGGATAACTTTTTATTGCTGCTTACAGCAGGCATTTTTATTTGTGTTTTACTGACTTTCTGGATGAGTTCTGTAAATTCTGTTTGTATTATTTGTCATTTGTAGCCGTTGACATCTCCATACAGTTAACTTAGTTGTCAACTAATGATCGGACAGAGATTTCCTTAAATGTCTGGAACCAAATTATTTCCCAGTCTTTGAACAGGAGCTCTGTGTGTGTGTGTGTGTGTGTGTGTGTGTGTGTGTGTATGTGTGTGTGTGTGTGTTTGGACACACCTTCAGTACTCAGCCAAGAAGTATACAACTCTGTCTTAGCTTCACTCCTTCACTGAGCCTCAAGATCAGAACAGAGGTGAGAACTTAGGTCCTTTTTGGACCTTTCCTGAGCCTGTGCACAGCGTAGGTGTGCACAAGGACTTCTCAATTCCCAGGACTGTGGCAATTCCCTTCTCTAGCCTTTCCTTCCAAGGTTTTTGGTTTGTGAGTTTTTTGCCCCAAATGTTATCTATCTTCCAGGCAGCAGCAAGGAAAGCATTAGCCTGTAACAGTTTTAGACAAATGCTTTAGCACGGGCCGGTTCTGCATCAGGTAAAACAAAGACAAGCCTTTTGAGCCAGTCTTCCAGGGAGACATCAGATAGGTCAAAATAAATGATTAAAATTCTTGTAAATGAGGTCTGTTCTGCTCCATCCAGTATAGGAGATGCAGTGAATTATTTTCACGGCTACCACTGAGCAAGGGAGTTGGCAATGGGAATGGGGTGACTCAGACACCAAAAATCTCGTGGTTCTCACTGAGATTCAGCTGTTTTGTTGAGTAAATGTTCTTATGGTTCCTATAACCCTTTGATTAATTTTCTGACTTCTGAAAAAAAGCGAATTCTGACAGTTCAGGCCAATTTTTCATTGCTTTTATGGAGGGGCAGAAGTTGGAGTTTCTTATTTTTCTGCTGCTTTCTCCTTACTCTTGTGACTTATTTCTTCAGCTGAATGTCAGAGTTATTTATTCATATTGAGGTTTTGACTTGGATTACATTCAATTCATAGATCAATTTTCAGTGAATTGAGGTCTTTATAATTTTGAAGATTTCATTCAAGAACATGATATGCTTTTCTGCTTATGTGTCTCTTTGTAAGTTATTTAAAAATATATAGTTCTTTTACAAATTTTAAGTTTATCCCTTCTTACTTTTATTTTATTTAAAATATTTATAATAGATAAGAATATAATAAATATGTATGCATATTTATCTTTATTTTATAATAATGAAATAGTCCATGAAGTCTATTTTTCTATTATATTTCCTAAGAATATATTGTTGGTATGAGAAAAAGCTGTCAATTTGCAGATAATTCTTTCGTTCAATATTTTTATTCACATGGCATCCTTGATATTTTTTAAGTAAACACGCAAAGAGTGATAATTTTGACACCTATTTCCAAATTTATGCTCCTTATTTTATTCTATTCCAATATTTTATTAGATAACATTCCCAAGTACTATTATATCAGTGTGGTGGTAGCAAGCATTCTTGTTTGATTCTGACAGGTTTTAGATGTAGCTTTTAAAATTATAAAACAATAAATTTCTAATGACAGAGAAGTTTCAGTAACCATAGATATGATATATATGAGATTAGCAGAAATATCTGCAGAGTTCAAAAATTAAGCATGCTTCTTATTGTTGGCTTGAATTTTCTCCCACTGTTTATAAGTAGAATCTTGTTTCACTATTATTCTTTCCCCCTTTTCTTTTTTATTGTGAAATATAATATATTGAAGACACGTATATAAAACAAATGTGTACACCTCAGTGATTTATCATTGAGCATTGTTCCAATAGGTACAGAACCTATTTCCATTTCCATATTTCCAATGGATATTGGATATTTCCATTTCCAATGGATATTTCCTATATCCATTTCTCCAAAAATATGTTTGGTATTCTAGCTTTTATGATCATCACCTCCTTGGCTTTATTTTTAATTTAAAAAACATACATCCCTGGGGCTTCCCTGGTGGCGCAGTGGTTGAGAATCTACCTGCCAATGCAGGGGACACGGGTTCGAGCCCTGGTCTGGGAAGATCCCACATGCCGCGGAGCAACTAGGCCTGTGAGCCACAATTACTGAGCCTGCGCGTCTGGAGCCTGTGCTCCGCAACAAGAGAGGCCGCGATAGTGAGAGGCCCGCGCACCGCGATGAAGAGTGGCCCCCGCTTGCCGCAACTAGAGAAGGCCCTCGCACAGAAACGAAGTCCCAACACAGCCATAAATAAATAAATTAAAAAAAAATACTTAAAAAAAAATGACTCCCTTCTTTATAAAAAAGAAAAAATACATCCCTAAAGCATATATATATTCTTGTTTTTGAACTTTTTATACATGATACACAGTATATTTTCCTTTGTTTTTATACTTACAAATAATGCTGTCTTGCACATTCTCACACATGTCTCTGTTGTTTATGTAACTAGGGCAGGAATTGATGGGTCATAGGCGTGTGTATTTTTAACTATAGTAAATAAAGCCAGTTTTCCAAAAATGTTGTGCCGATTTAAAGACCCGTCATCCCTGAATGAGATTTTTCAGTAGCTCCATATACTCACCAACACTTAGTGGTTTTATTTAAATTAATTAATTAATTTGTTTTTATTTTTGGCTGTGTTGGGTCTTCGTTGCTGTGTGTGGGCTTTCTCTAGTTGTGGCAAGCGGGGGTTACTCTTCATTGTGGTGGGCAGGCTTCTCATTGCGGTGGCTTTTCTTGCTGCGGAGCACGGGCTCTAGGCGCGCAGCCTCAGTAGTTGTGGCACGTGGGCTCAGTTGTTGTGGCTGGCGGGCTCTAGAGCACAGGCTCAGTAGTTGTGGCTCTCAGGCTTAGTTGCTCCGCGGCATGTGGGATCCTCCCAGACCAGGGCTCAAACCCATGTCCACTGCATTGGCAGGCGGACTCTCAACCACTGCGCCACTAGGGAAGCCCCTCGACGTTAAATTTTAACACATGCTATTTCTGAAATGATCATGTGTTTTTTTCTTTTTTTTAAACTAACCTTTATTCTTAGAGTAAATCCAACTTGGTCTTAATGTATTACACTTTTAATATACTGAGGGATTTATTTGGATAATAATTTATTTTGCATTTAAAAAATTTATGTTCACAATTGAGTGGGGTATATATATAATTTTTTTCTTATAAGACTTTTGTTAGTTTTTCATTGTGTAGGTGTTGATTTTATTGTTCTCTCTTAATTCAACCTGAAGTAAAGTGAGTCTTATCTAGATCTGGAATTTGTCAACAGTCAGACTGTGTGGACTGCCAATTGACCATCACTTCTTCATTAGTTATCTGTCAAGTAGCTCTGAGATAACAGCTAGAAGCTACTGGGAAATGCACTGTCCAGTGGGGGCTCTGCTGGACAAAAGGGTTTCCCATTTCTTACCTGTGCTCTCGGGCACCTTAATTCTCAGAGTGGTAAGAACAGAGAAAATGTCCAACTTTTTTATTGCTGCATCTGTATCTTTTAGTACAGGACCTGGCAAATAGTAGACCCTTGATATATAGTAAGTAGGTCTACAAATGAATGACTGACTACAATTTCTAGCACATTTACTGTTAGAGATATTCCTTTAGAACCTCATTTATAAGTGATGTACTGCTCAAAATGTCCTATTCTAGTCCTAGACTCTCCTACTTAGGCCTAGTTATTTTCTGGAAGTTATTGTCTCTGAATATATGTGAATATGTCAAAGTGGACAAATTCTTATCAGGGACTGAACAGTGGGGTTCTGAACATAGAATTTTAAAACATGGCTACGAATTATTTGATGCTTCTTTCATGAAGAGGCGAGTGCCTGTCCCTTCCTTATGAATCTGGGTGTTCTTATGACTGTTTTGACCAAAGACGCATGACCACAGGATCCATATGCTTTAAGGCCCAACATGGAAGCCCATCCAGCTTCTACTCTGTCCGCTAGAATGTTTGCTCTTGGACTCTGAGCCCCGCCGTGGAAGCCTCGCCAGGCTAAGGATACCTCCCTTCAGAGGCTGTGTCGGTTCCCCTTCAGCAGCACAGCTGAGCCCAGCAGGGGGACAGCGACCAGTGCAACATGGAGCAGAGGGGTCCCCCACCTGGACTTGCCCGGCTTCTGACCCACAAAACCAGGAAATATGAGAAAATGGGTGTTATTTTATTTTATTTATTTATTTTTTTTTTTTGGAGATATATATACACATCACATTTTATTTGCCCATTCATCATTTGATGGGCCTTTGGGTTGTTTCCACTTTTTGGCTATTATGAATACTCTTACGACCATTCATGTGTGAATCTTTGGGTGGACATATGTTGTCATTTTCTCTTCAGTTTATGCCTAGGAGAGGACTTACGGGGTCATATGGTGGTAACCTTTTGGGGAACTGCTGGAGTGTTTTCCACAGGTGCATGTTGCTTGCTTTTTCTTTTTTTTTTTTTTTTTTTTTTTTTTTTATTCACACACACACACACTGTATTTTATTTTTACAAGACATAAATAGACTGACACCAAGCATTGTACATGAATGACCACAACAAAAGCAACAATGATTGCAATTACCAAACATGAAACACACTCATACTATGTCATAATATTGACATTCAGTCCAGTAATCCTCCACTGTAACAGCTCCTTTACTTTGCAGTGAAAATTGATTTGTATATTCTTTGCCTCTGAGTCCTTGTGGGATTTTTTTTTTTTTAAATTCAGACAGAAAGTCACAAAAATTATACTCATCCTCATCAGTTCACTCAGTCCCATGTAATTAATTTTTTTTTCATCTTGATCTTTTGTTAGCACTTTTATGAGTTCATCAGTTTTTCATTAGAGTTCTGAAAATGCTTATTCATTCAGTTCAGCAGTACAGTCAGTTACCAGAAACCTGTACTTGTCAGAGTCTTTTCCATGAATTTCTTGAAGATGAAACCCTTTTATAGGAACATATTTGCAAAATCATCAGAGTACACCCAGAACTGTCTGTAAATGACAAAAGACTTAAAAATGACCACGGTTAAAGATTTGATGAAAGTTCATACTAATGCAGTTGACAAGAAAATTAGTTATTTCTGAGATATACATTTTAAAGTAATAACTAGGATTATTACTTATAACATTATACCAGAACATATAAGATTTTTAGAAATTTCATGTAATGTCTGAAACATTTATATTAACATATTTCCATACATATTTCCATACAAATACAAATATAAGATTTTTAGAAATTTCATGTAATGTCTGAAACATTTATATTAACATATTTCCATACATATTTCCATACAAATACAAATATAAGATTTTTAGAAATTTCATGTAATGCCTGAAACATTTATATTAACATATTTCCATACAAATAACCCAATGAAAGTTTAGTATTAGTTGTTTTGTTTGTTTTTTTATACTGCAGGTTCTTATTAGGCATCAGTTTCATACACATCAGTGTATACATGTCAATCCCAATTGCCCAATCCAGCACACCACCATCCCCACCTCACCGCAGTTTTCCCCCCTTGGTGTCCATATGACCATTCTCTACATTTGTGTCTCAACTTCTGCCCTGCAAACTGGCTCATCTGTACCATTTTTCTAGGTTCCGCATACATGCATTAATATACGATTTTTGTTTTTCTCTTTCTGACTTACTTCACTCTGTATGACAGTCTCTAGATCCATCCATGTCTCAACAAATGACTCAATTTCGTTCCTTTTTATGGCTGAGTAATATTCCATTGTATATATGTACCACAACTTCTTTATCCATTCGTCTGTTGATGGGCATTTAGGTTGCTTCCATGACCTGGCTATTGTAAATAGTGCTGCAATGAACATTCGGGTGCATGTGTCTTTTTGAATTACGGTTTTCTCTGGGTATATGCCCAGTAGTGGGATTGCTGGGTCATATGGTAATTCTATTTTTAGTTTTTTAAGGAACCTCCATACTGTTCTCCATAGTGGCTGTATCAATTTACATTCCCACCAACAGTGCAAGAGGGTTCCCTTTTCTCCACACCCTCTCCAGCATTTGTTGTTTGTAGATTTTCTGATGATGCCCATTCTAACAGGAGTGAGGTGATACCTCATTGTAGTTTTGATTTGCATTTCTCTAATAATTAGTGATGTTGAGCATCTTTTCATGTGCTTCGTGGCCATCTGTATGTCTTCTTTGGAGAAATGTCTATTTAGGTCTTCTGCCCATTTTTGGATTGGGGTGTTTGTTTCTTTGATATTGAGCTGAATGAGCTGTTTATATATTTTGGAGATTAATCCTTTGTCCGTTGATTCATTTGCAAATATTTTCTCCCATTCTGAGGGTTGTCTTTTCGTCTTGTTTATGGTTTCCTTTGCTGTGCAAAAGCTTTGAAGTTTCATTAGGTCCCATTTGTTTATTTTTGTTTTTATTTCCATTACTCTAGGAGGTGGATCAAAAAAGATCTTGCTGTGATTTATGTCAAAGAGTGTTCTTCCTATGTTTTCCTCTAAGAGTTTTATAGTGTCCAGTCTTATATTTAGGTCTCTAATCCATTTTGAGTTTATTTTTGTGTATGGTGTTAGGGAGTATTCTAATTTCATTCTTTTACATGTAGCTGTCCAGTTTTCCCAGCACCACTTATTGAAGAGACTGTCTTTTCTCCATTGTATATCTTTGCCTCCTTTGTCATAGATTAGTTGACCATAGGTGCGTGGGTTAATCTCTGGGCTTTCTATCTTGTTCCATTGATCTATGTTTCTGTTTTTGTGCCAGTACCATACTGTCTTGATTACTGTAGCTTTGTAGTATAGTCTGAAGTCTGGGAGTCTGATTCCTCCAGCTCCATTTTTTTCCCTCAAGACTGCTTTGGCTATTCGGGGTCTTTTGTGTCTCCATACAAATTTTAAGATGATTTGTTCTAGCTCCGTAAAAAATGCCATTGGTAATTTGATAGGGATTGCATTGAATCTGTAGATTGCTTTGGGTAGTATACTCATTTTCACAATGTTGATTCTTCCAATCCAAGAACATGGTATATCTCTCCATCTGTTGGTATCATCTTTAATTTCTTTCATCAGTGTCTTATAGTTTTCTGCATACAGGTCTTTCGTCTCCCTAGGTAGGTTTATTCCTAGGTATTTTATTCTTTTTGTTGCAATGGTAAATGGGAGTGTTTCCATAATTTCTCTTTCAGATTTTTCATCATTAGTGTATAGGAATGCAAGAGATTTCTGTGCATTAATTTTGTATCCTGCAACTTTACCATATTCATTAATCAGCTCTAGCAGTTTTCTGGTGGCAGTTTTAGGATTCTCTATGTATAGTATCATGTCATCCGCAAACAGTGACAGTTTTACTTCTTCTTTTCCAATTTGTATTCCTTTTATTTCTTTTTCTTCTCTGATTGCCGTGGCTAGGACTTCCAGAACTATGTTGAATAATATTGGTGAGAGTGGACATCCTTGTCTCGTTCCTGATCTTAGAGGAAATGCTTTCAGTTTTTCACCATTGAGAATGATGTTTGCTGTGGGTTTGTCATATATGGCCTTTATTATGTTGAGGTAGGTTCCCTCTATGCCCACTTTCTGGAGAGTTTTTATCAGAAATGGGTGTTGAATTTTGTCAAAAGCTTTTTCTGCATCTATTGAGATGATCATATGGTTTTTATTCTTCAATTTGTTAATATGGTGTATCACATTGATTGATTTGCGTATATTGAAGAATCCTTGCATCCCTGGGATAAATCCCACTTGATCGTGGTGTATGATCCTTTTAATGTGTTGCTGGATTCTGTTTGCTAGTATTTTGTTGAGGATTTTTGCATCTATATTCATCAGTGATATTGGTCTGTAATTTTCTTTTTTTGTAGTGTCTTTGTCTGGTTTTGGTATCAGGGTGATGGTGGCCTCATAGAATGAGTTTGGGAGTGTTCCTTCCTCTGCAATTTTTTGGAAGAGTTTGAGAAGGATGGGTGTTAGCTCTTCTCTAAATGTTTGATAGAATTCACCTGTGAAGCCATCTGGTCCTGGACTTTTGTTTGTTGGAAGATTTTTAATCACAGTTTCAATTTCATTACTTGTGATTGGTCTGTTCATATTTTCTGTTTCTTCCTGATTCAGTCTGGGAAGGTTATACCTTTCTAAGAATTTGTCCATTTCTTCCAGGTTGTCCATTTTATTGGCATAAAGTTGCTTGTAGTAGTCTCTTAGGATGCTTTGTATTTCTGTGGTGTCTGTTGTAACTTCTCCTTTTTCATTTCTGATTTTATTGATTTGAGTCCTCTCCCTCTTTTTCTTGATGAGTCTGGCTAATGGCTTATCAATTTTGTTTATCTTCTCAAAGAACCAACTTTTAGTTTTATTGATCTTTGCTATTGTTTTCTTTGTTTCTATTTCATTTATTTCTGCTCCGATCTTTATGATTTCTTTCCTTCTGCTAACTTTGGGTTTTGTTTGTTCTTCTTTCTCTAGTTTCTTTAGGTGTAAGGTTAGATTGTTTACTTGAGATTTTTCTTGTTTCTTTAGGTAGGCTTGTATAGCTATAAACTTCCCTCTTAGAACCGCTTTTGCTGCATCCCATAGGTTTTGGGTCGTCGTGTTTTCATTGTCATTTGTCTCTAGGTATTTTTTGATTTCCTCTTTGATTTTTTCAGTGATCTCTTGGTTATTTAGTAACGTATTGTTTAGCCTCCATGTGTTTGTCCTTTTTACGTTTTTTTCCCTGTAATTCATTTCTAATCTCATAGCGTTGTGGTCAGAAAAGATGCTTGATATGATTTCAATTTTCTTAAATTTACTGAGGCTTGATTTGTGACCCAAGATGTGATCTATCCTGGAGAATGTTCCGTGCGCACTTGAGAAGAACGTGTAATCTGCTGTTTTTGGATGGAATGTCCTATATATATCAATTAAATCTATCTGGTCTATTGTGTCATTTAAAGCTTCTGTTTCCTTATTTATTTTCATTTTGGATGATCTGTCTATTGGTGTAAGTGAGGTGTTAAAGTCCCCCACTATTATTGTGTTACTGTCGATTTCCTCTTTTATAGCTGTTAGCAGTTGCCTTATGTATTGAGGTGCTCCTATGTTGGGTGCATATATATTTATAATTGTTATATCTTCTTCTTGGATTGATCCCTGGATCATTATGTAGTGTCCTTCCTTGTCTCTTGTAACATTCTTTATTTTAAAGTCTATTTTATCTGATATGAGTATAGCTACTCCAGCTTTCTTTTGATTTCCATTTGCATGGAATATCTTTTTCCATCCCCTCACTTTCAGTCTGTATGTGTCCCTAGGTCTAAAGTGGGTCTCTTGTAGACAGCATATATATGGGTCTTGTTTTTGTATCCATTCAGCCAGTCTATGTCTTTTGGTTGGGGCATTTAATCCATTCACGTTTAAGGTAATTACCGATATGTATGTTCCTATGACCATTTTCTTAATTGTTTTGGGTTTGTCTTTGTAGGTCCTTTTCTTCTCTTGTGTTTCCCACTTAGAGAAGTTCCTTTAGCATTTGTTGTAGAGCTGGTTTGGTGGTGCTGAATTCTCTTAGCTTTTGCTTGTCTGCAAAGCTTTTGATTTCTCCATCAAATCTAAATGAGATCCTTGCCGGGTAGAGTAATCTTGGTTGTAGGTTCTTCCCTTTCATCACTTTAAGTATATCATGCCACTCCCTTCTGGCTTGCAGAGTTTCTGCTGAGAAATCAGCTGTTAACCTTATGGGAGTTCCCTTGTATGTTATTTGTCGTTTTTCCCTTGCTGCTTTCAATAATTTTTCTTTGTCTTTAATTTTTGCCACTTTGATTACTATGTGTCTCGGCGTGTTTCTCCTTGGGTTTATTCTGTATGGGACTCTCTGCGCTTCCTGGACTTGGGTGGCTATTTCCTTTCCCATGTTAGGGAAGTTTTCGACTATAATCTCTTCAAATATTTTCTCTGGTCCTTTCTCTCTCTCTTCTCCTTCTGGGACCCCTATAATGCGAATGTTGTTGCGTTTAATGTTGTCCCAGAGGTCTCTTAGGCTGTCTTCATTTCTTTTCATTCTTTTTTCTTTAGTCTGTTCTGCAGCAGTGAATTCCACCATTCTGTCTTCCAGGTCACTTATCCGTTCTTCTGCCTCAGTTATTCTGCTATTGATTCCTTCTAGTGTAGTTTTCATTTCAGTTATTGTATTGGTGATCTCTGTTTGTTTGTTCTTTAATTCTTCTAGGTCTTTGTTAATCATTTCTTGCATCTTCTCAATCTTTGCCTCCATTCTTATTCCGAGGTCCTGGATCATCTTCACTATCATTATTCTGAATTCTTTTTCTGGAAGGTTGCCTATCTCCACTTCATTTATTTGTTTTTCTGGGGTTTTTTCTTGTTCCTTCATCTGGTGCATAGCCCTCTGCCTTTTCATCTTCTCTATCTTTCTGTAACTGTGGTTTTTGGTCCACAGGCTGCAGGATCGTAGTTTTTCTTGCTTCTGTTGTCTGCCCTCTGGTGGTTGAGGCTATCTAAGAGGCTTGATGGGAGGCTCTGGTGGTGGGTAGAGCTGACTGTTGCTGTGGCGGTCAGAGCTCAGTAAAACCTTAATCCACTTGACTGTTGATGGGTGGGGCTGGGTTCCCTCCCTGTTGCTGTGGCGGTCAGAGCTCAGTAAAACCTTAATCCACTTGACTGTTGATGGGTGGGGCTGGGTTCCCTCCCTGTTGGTTGTTTTGCCTGAGGCAACCCAACACTGGAGCCTACCGGTGCTCTTTGGTGGGGTCAATGGCAGACTCTGGGAGGGCTCACGCCAAGGAGAACTTCCCAGAGCCTCTGCTGCCAGTGTCCTTATCCCCACGGTGAAACAGAGCCACCACTCGCCTCTGCAGGAGACCCCCCAACACCAGCAGGTAGGTCCGGTTCAGTCTCCCCCAGGGTCACTGCTCCTTCCCCTGGGTCCCGATGCACACATTACTTTGTGTGTGCCCTCCAAGAGTGGGGTCTCTGTTTCCCCCAGTCCTGTCAAAGTCCTGCAATCAATTCCCTCTAGGCTTCAAAGTCTGATTCTCTAGGAATTCCTCCTCCCGTTGCCGGACCCCCAGGTTGGGAAGCCTGACGTGGGGCTCAGAACCTTCACTCCAGTGGGTGGAATTCTGTGGTATAAGTGTTCGCCAGTCCGTGAGTCACCCACCCAGCAGTTATGGGATTTGATTTTACTCTGATTGCGCCCCTCCTACCGTCTCACTGTGGCTTCTCCTCTGTCCTTGGACGCGGGGTATCCTCCTTGGTGAAGTCCAGGGTCTTCCTGTCAATGATTGTCCAGCAGCCAGTGGTGATTCTGGTGCTCTCGCAAGAGGGAGTGAGAGCACGTCCTTCTACTCCGCCATCTTGGTTAATCCCCTCCCTCCCTTTTCCTTATTTTAAATGGCTAAGTTTTGGGGTAGCTTGTAATGCAACAATTGGAACATCTTTGGATATTTTTTCACATATTCTTTATTTCGTGAAGATATATTTTCTTAGTCTATTTCCGTTTCCTTTTGAGTTGGTGGTGATTTTGTCCATATTTTGGCATTCCCATTTCTTAGTTTTTTACACTGTCTCTTTTCTCTCTCTTAATAGACGTTGTTTTAAGATGAAGAGACTATGATGGGACTACTAGGCAGGCACTGATTTTTCCATATTTTCTCTTGAAACAGTGAACATGACCTTCTGTTAATATAAAATCAAAGGTGATTCAAGCCATTATATCTAATATTTAAAAAAGCAAAAATAGACAGATGGTTCTATTGCATCCAATGTTGCAATGCTCATGTTTGCAGGCTTTAAACAAGTTTTAAATAACGTAATTAAAATCTGCTTGTGTGTAGTCTGGAAAGCCAGTGTGATTTCTTGATGGTCTCTTGCTAGCTGTTATTACACATTTCTTTGCCTTACTAATTCTATTTTCCTCTAAAATAAAGCAGCTAAATGGAATAACACAATTTGAAGTTCCTTTTGGGATCCGTGATTATACTTCTCTTTTGTTAACTCATTCGATTTTAAAATTTAATTTAACTTTTTGGTCATTTAAGAGATCACATTATGAGTAGGTTTTGAAATGTTTGACTTTTTAACTCTGCCTTTCCTACATTAAAATAATCTAAACAATTGATTGACTTTGTGAACTAGAACACAAAGCTAATGCCTTAGGTAAAACCTCTCATAGACCCTATGGGAAAGAGCAACAAAAAGGACCCAGCATGGGCTTGACCCTTGAATTGAATTGTTAGTTTCAGGAAGACAGTGTAATTTGTTTATAGTGAAAGCTTCCTGTTAGTTTTTTTGTTGTTTTGTTTTTCTTTTTTTTTAAGCCAGAAAATTGGGTGTGAACTGCTAATGACTAAAACTTGACGTTTGGTTTTTTTCCTTCTATCAGGGCAAACAAGCAGCCAGGAGGAGTAGAAGAATTAGTATTGGATAATTTCATAATTTTTAAAGACTGAAGCAACAAAATGACTTGCTTTGTTAATTTAACAATAATATATTACAAGAGAAATGGCTTGCTTAAGGTTGTCTCAAAACTTACCATTGGAAGCTTGAACAGTTGATACTAGAGAATCCACTTACGGTTCCATTTCTGTTATCAGTTTACCTTAAAGAAAAATTCCCTGAGTGAGGCCTGGGGATAATAACATTCTGCTGAGCTGCTGATTCCAGGGTGAAGAACTCTAAAAACTACAACAGTTAAACGTTATTTAGGAATTTACTTCAGTTCCATTTAAAGTTGAAATAGCATTTTGTTGTCTAAAGGCAAAAAGTATTGGATTACCAAAGTGTAGTTTGACAAAACAATGAGCTATTGCCATTGGAAGGGCAATTTTTAAATGTATATTGTGTCATTCCTGCTTCTCTATGTAGAAGGAAATAGCATAATATTTTGTAAATGCTCAGTAAAGCTATTTTTGCCATAATTTGGACTGAAGGCCTTTGAAATAAATAATGTAAACTGCCACCTGTAGACATACGGCTGTGGTGAAGACCCTGAACAGGCCCTGCTTTTCCCAGCCCTGGCATTTTATAACGGTTCCACCTCCCTTTCAGGACAGCAGTAAACTAATGGCCATGGCTCGCTGTGTTTAAGACTACAAAACAGGAAGTTATCCATCCATCCATCCACACATTTTTCTGTGAATGACAATTTAAAACCATGTAAGCTGATGACAGATATAGGCATTAGCTAAAACTACTAAGTATAATTTGGGGACTAAGGTGATATCTAGAGCAAAGGTTAGAAAACTTTTTTTTGGGTGAAGGACCAGATAGAAAATATTTTAGGCGTGGGCCAGGAGGAAAATTGAGGATATTACGTATTAACTTATATAATAAGAAAGGAAAGGAAACAAATCTCAACAATGTTTTCACTAGCGACTTTCAAAATATAATTATAAAATTGAGTGCAATTTTTGTTGTAATGCAGATCTGCAGATGAGAAGAATGAAATAATATTTTTTGGGAGGGGTAATATTGTATTTAATTGGGGTTCAAAGTTAACATTCCTTATATCAAAATTAATTGCAAATGTTCATCTGTTAATGCTTATCTGTAATGAAATTCTACATATTTCATTGTTGAAAATTTCTTTTCACACAGATAGGTATTACCAAATGCTGATATCAACCCACAAGTATTTGATTTTAATTGAGCATATTCATTCCTTGGCAGGTAGTCATAGAATTCCGTTAGATTTTACTCTTGATATTTGTCTGGTAATATTTCATTAAGTTGCAGATTAATCACCTTCAGTTGAAGGTTAGGTAGGAGCTCTTAACATGCAGCTAAATGGATTTTGAATTGTGGAAATTTCTTTTGCCCTGCTGGAACTGTTACTATAGTCTGAGCTTGGGAAATATGTCTGCTTCCAATGTATATGGGAATGGAGATCTCACTTCTTGTTTTGACTTCTGACAGCATGGGAAATTTACAAACCCTCTGTTACTTTCGATTCAAACATTAGTTGTCATCAAAATGACTTTAGTGCAGTATAACTTTTGCATGTAAATATTGTTTTGCCTTGTAATTTTAGGTTGAATTTATTAAGACACAGTATCAAGCTAACTCCACAGTTCTTCAGTGTTTGATAAAAATGGTGGAAGGCAGTTTTCATTTAGAAAACTTTGTCTCCACCTTGAACTCAACAGCTGCAATAGAGCTTTACTGGTGCTGAGTTGCTGGGCTGCTGTGTGGTGAGCAATTCAGTGCTCAGCTTGTATTTCTGACAGACTTCACAGCCCTGGGGAAGATTAGGTAACCAGAGCATTAAAGCTCACCATTGTCACTGCAGGTTCAGTGAGACAGGATAGATCAAAATACCTTCTGCAAAGTAGGTAATAAATAACCCTAAGCTTCACACACTTTACATTCTCAAAAGTGTTGTCAAGCTTTTCCCTCCACAGGTTTTACCACCAGCAGTTATAACACATCTTAGTGGATTCTTCAGGTTGTACCAAATCCATGTTTTTCTCAACTTCTTTTGAAATATTCTCATCTGTAGTTGATCCAGGCTGACTATTGACAGAGACTAATTCTTCAGTCACTTTGAATTACTGACTTCTTAAGTCAACAACAACATTTGAGAAAATATTATCAGTACATTTGTTGACTCGTCAGGAGTCGAGGAACAGCTCTTGAGATAATTTTCTTTGTTGTTAGTGAACTATTGATGTTGCCACAATGTCCTCAATTCTTCAACACCCTTGAGTCGAAAGGCTAACAATCTCCATGAGCTTATTTGCTGGGGCCCATTTCCATGGCTGCTGCAATCAACCGTGATCTACTTAACTCACAATCGGTTAATTGTTCTGCTCTGTTGAGATACTCTGCTTTAAACTTTCTTCCTTTTCTGACCATGCCGTCTGTGAGTTCTGATGAGCCTCGGTCTGGCCCGTGGGTGGACGAGGCGTCCTTTGGGCTCAGCTCAAGCGTCATGGCAAAACAAGCACGATGTTGTCACGGTTCTGTAACACAACTATCCACACACCCCCGCACCCCAATCTGCCTCACTGAGTCCACTTTTCTCTTCTTTCCTTGTTTTGACAAGGGAATAGAACATCATGGTACGGAGTGTGCAGGGGGCTTGAAACGCTGCCGATTGACACTGCACCGCGTGGCGTGTGGTGCAACAAGCACAACGTGAGCCATGGAACCCACGTCAGGTGCCCGCCAGAGCCACCCCCTCTGCATCGTGGCAGCAAGTATCCACTGGCATCATGGGAGCACGTGGATATGACTTTCTTTGTGGACGCTGGAATTTGAACTTCACGCCATTTTCGTGGGTTACAAAAATATTCCCTAATTTTTTTCAACCACTTGGAAACGTAAAAGGGGCTCTTAGCTCACTGGCCTGTACAAAAGCAGACGGTGAGCAGGGCTGGTTCCTGAGCCCAGTTTGCGGACTCACGGAGGAAAGTCGCAGAGAAGTCAGGTGCAGTTTGCAGTCAGCAAATGGGGAGGAGAGGACTCCATCCCGGGTAAAGGATCCAGGAGCCTGACCCGGCGTCACACATGCTCTGGTTATGCACCCATGTCACACCTTCACTCAGCTAAAGGTCAGAATTGTAGGAAGTGTGAGGGGTGGAGCTTGCGTGGGGCACCTCCGTTCTGCATCGCTCGCCCACTTGCGGGCCCACCGTGAGCCTGCAGACTGTGGATGTTCCTGCTGCAACCTGAGCGTCTCACGGACACTCTGCTTCTACCTTTCTCCCCTCCACCTCCTCTCAATAGGTCAGGTCAGAAAAAGGGCAAGAAAGGAGGAAAACACGCTGCTTTGGGGTTACACGTCCAATTTTGTGCATGCCTTATTCTTAACCAACTCTGTTAAGGAAGAAGGTCAGAAACCCAAGGTAGAATTTGGAAAATCAAATCTTAAATGGAAAGAACAGTGTTTTTCAGAATTCAAAATATTTTAATTTTTTAAAAAAAATCATAAATAATTTAAAAAGTTATGTTTACTTTGATGTTATTTACATCATTAGAAATGTAAGCAGTGTTGTTTGAACTAAATTCTAATCCATGCAGAGATGCAATAAATGCAGAGTTAATATGCTGCATAGTAAGATATTTTTAAAGTCCATGGGCCTCAGTAAGTGATAAAGACACATTTTCAGAATATTAAGTTAATGCACGGAGTCTGAATCAAATCAGAAGAACAGTGTGGAAGCAGTCCGGTCAGTGCCCCACGCGTATCCCAGGCTAGAAAGGGCACACCTGGTCTACAGCATCCACTCCACTTCTGTACAACCTAGCAATGCAAGGTACCAGAAGACTCAGTGTAACAGAGGCGTACTTTTTGAAGATGACAACTGTAGGTATTTTTACCTACTCTACCTATGTTTGCCTCTACCGCTGCATTCCTATCCTGTGAATGTGCTTCTGTAAACTCACTGGGCCCTGCTTCCTCTTTTAAGTCTTGGAATCACTGCATTTGCCCTCATTCAAGCAGGCTTGCTCTTCATTTGGTACAATGTTCTGATTTCTTTGTGCTTCCAGACAGCAATTACGAGGAGAGGCAGGGTTTAGAGATTATAATTCAGACATGTGGAAAAGTTCTTACTATTGTCTGTTCAGATAGGCACCAACAAGACCCTTGAGTTTTCTTTTTTGATCACTTACTTTGAGTCCTGTCAGCATGTGAACGGGTTAGAATTTGCAGTTGCTCAGTGTTTGTTATGAAGGTCAGAGGCCTGTGATGGCACACGGATTATTACGTGCATTCTGATGATTGTCTCCCTGGAAATGACAGACGTCGTGGTGTGCGCCAGTTTTCTTCCATCAAAGGGAAACGTGACTAAAATGGAAAAATTAGTGCTTGGACGTCCTCCAGGTGTAGCTTCTAAAGTTGCAGCATTTCAATTTTTAGCTCAGATGAAATACTGCACATTTGCAGAGAAATTGCAATTCCACTGAAGACAGGAAGATGTTCTAAAAGTGCAGGTGTACACCATAGGGTTAAGTTCTGGAAGCTCTGTCTATCAGTTTAACAGCTTGCAAGGTGTTCGTAGCAGTTATATCCTCCATATACACGTAGCGCCTAAGGCGGGGTCTGGCTGGCGTGCCGCAGAGCACAGCGCTTCTTCAAGTGTGGTCCCGGGGCCAGCAGCGCCAGCCTCATTCAGGAGCCTGTTAGATGCAGACTCTTCCCACCACCGCGCCCCCTGCCCCGTCCTCCTGAACCAAAAGACCTGGGGGTCGGGCCCAGCGAGCCATGTGTAATCAGCTCTCCAGGTGATTCTGGCCACACAACGTCTGAGGGCCACTGGGGCGATGGTTAAGGGGACTGGGTCTGTCAGCCCTTCTCAGACTTCAGGGCCTTCAGAGAACCTGAGATCCTGGAAGACACAGATCTCATTCAATGGACCTGGGTGGGCCAGGACCCTGCCTTTCTAACAAGCTCACGAGCGATGTTCACTGCTGCTGGCCCAGGGAGACGCCTGGGCCGGGGAGTGCCAGCCGTCTACTTGGGGCTGAGTCTCAGCTCTGCCCTGCGACCCATCACTTAGATGGTCCGCGTCCTGCGGTGGGGTCAGTGTGTGCGTACGTCTGAGGGAAGGGCTCTTGCTGCTGCTGCCCCAGTGGGCTGAGGTTGGTGGCTTCGTCCAGGTGGCCGCGGGCACACCAGGGAAATCACTCGACATTAACTGTCTCTCTCCGTCCAGAGAGACCCCCTGAGTGGAGCTAGATCTTGACAATTAGCAAGTGATTTTTAACTGACTGGAACTTATCACCATCTTAAGAAGACTCTACAATAACTTGACTAGCAAAGTTAAGGCTGATACATTTTTATATAATCGGTATTCGTTGCCATAGGCAAATTTGCTCAACTGTGGCCTGGTCATTGTCACATGGAACCCCATGTGCCACTTATTATGAGGAATGACAGCCAAGTAATACTGTCTTTGTTGATAGATCTCATCTGAGGATCTCTGGCAAATTACACAAAAAGTAGAAGATAAAGGTCTCATTTCTTTTGTAGAAACCCTAAGCCTAAAATAATTGATTTTTATAAAAGCTTTGAGAGGATGTTAAGAGTGGGTAACAAGATACCTTCATCTAAGACAGAAGCCTGCTATGCTTCCCAATGTTATTATGAATGTATTCTAATATACATCAAAGTTGAAAGAGTTTTGCAGTAAGCAGTTGAATTCCCATTATTTCGATTCTGGGATTAATATTTTACCACATTTGCTTTATCACGTAACTATCCATCTACCTTTCTCTTTATCCACTCAATAATCCATCTGATTTTTGATGCATTTCAAAATAAATTTGACACATCAGTACACTTCCTGCCAATACCTCAGTATCTATGCTTTTAACCAGTTACTACCATTTTAAACTAGAATTTTGTCCCACTTATTGGCAAACCTTCCTTTTAAAGGCATAGGAGCCCAGCATGCTATACCAAGGACATAATAAAAAATAGACGGGCTTTTAAATTTGTGGCTTTTGGGCTGAAATCTTGTGTAAGTGTCAAGCTAGGTTGATATGGGTTTAAAATAATGAGAAAAAGATCATTAATGATTAGAGTTTAATTGACAGTTGGTTCTTCTGCTTTATGTAGCTGTGGGAATACTGGGCAGACCCAGGAAATGACAGCAGAAATTAAAAATGTCAGCTGGCTACAGGAACTGAAAAGTCCCCAAGACATGTAGCTAACACGTTTAAGTTTGCATTTTTTTTCCCCAAGCTCTCTCATCTTCATTCCAGAAGAAGGAGCATGTAATGAGCTGATGGATGACAGGCTGTAATGTCTGGGGATGGGTCTTGGCAGCCGGAGAGAGAATCGTATTCCCTGAATGCCTGCACTCATATTTCTTCCCAGAAACGTTTACACAGCATACGGGCGAGGGACCGGTCACCCATCATTGGCTTGGTGAGGACCATCCTCCTGACCCGAGTATGAATACATTTGTAATGTCTTCAGCTTTGGACCCGATAGTACCTACCCTCGATCTGAGTTTCTCTTATTTTTTTCGGGAGGTTACATTGTGGCAATTGGCTGTACACCCTTCAGAATTTTCTTGGTGGTGGTTGTACGTGTGACCCCCCTCAGTGACCCACCGCATTCATTAACCTCGGGAACACCTTCACTCTTACCCTTGCACTTGAGCTGTCGTCTGAAGGCTTGAGAGGTTTTCCCAGCTGGACATCCCAATATTTTCAGCCCAACTCCTCCACTCATGACGTGACCAGAGACGTCTTGCTTACGGGCACAGCCAGAGAAGCACTTGGCAGGTGTCTTTGACCCGTGTGTTCTGATAAAGCTCAGGACAGGACAACAATCTGATCTTCCCTTTGGCCAGGTGCACATTTCACAGGACGAGCTACTGGGATTTCAGGGGCCCTACCAAAAGTTTTCTTTGACCTACGGAAGACTCAGCTAACCTCCTGAATCTCAGTTCTTAGTTGCTATCCAAGAACGGGCAGAATAAGGGCCCCGAAGACATCCCTGTGCAAATCCCCAGAACCTGCGAATATGTGACTGAGCGTGGCAAAGGGGGATTAAGACAGGTGGAATGAGGGGCGCTAATCAACCGAACTTGAAGTTGAGGTTTCCCTGGATCATCCAGGTGGGCCCAGCGTAGCCACAGCGTCCTTAAGGGGGAGGTGGACCAAGGCCTGTGTCAGCCCAGAGCAGGAAGGCGGCCCGGCTGGCACCTCGATCTTAGCCCCGTGGGGCCCGTTCTGGACGTCTGGCCTGCAGAGCTGTATGGTGACAGGCTGACGCTGGCTAAGGCACAAAGTCTGTGCTCGTTTATTTTCGGCAGCAGTGGCAGCGGTGTCGAGCAGGCCTCACCAGGTGGGGCCTGAGATGTGGGTGGCCTGCATTCCAGGGACTGTCGAGCCTCAGTTTTGGTGGCAGAACTTTCCAGGGATAAAGGGCACGGGGGCCCGGGGTCCGGTCCTGCCGTCTCCTGTCTCGTGCAGTCGGGGTCTTCAGAGGGATCCTGCCTGCGGCGAGGGGGGTCTCGCACCTGGCCTGCTCTCCTTCGCACGTGTACGCGCCCCCTTCTCCCTCCCTGTGCGCTGGGCCACTCACTCATTCGCCCCGTCGTTCGTGCCCTCCAGGCGCAGGACTGCGGCTCCAGCCTGCGAGAGGGCTGCAGGTTTGCTGGCCACACGGCCCGGCGAGCGCACGGGCGGCTGGTCGTCAGCCTGGAGTGGTTTTGGGTCCTGTCCTTGGGTTTTGTGCTGGGGAAGCGTCCGGCTGCCGTCTGCAGTAACCAGGTCCCCACCCCCAGCACGGGGACGGGATCACGCCAGGGACACAGCGCTTGACCTGCCTCCCCGCCAGCCTGCGGGGAGCGGCTGCCAGTGGGTCCCACCAGACAGGGCAGCACCAGGCTTCCTGGGTTACCAATCAGCTGCCTTCCAGATGCCACTTTCACCTTATCACACGCGTCCTCAATAACTACGGAACAGGGTGTGGCAAGATAAAGGGTCAGTTCACACCCCACTGGTCCAGAGTCACCTAACGAGAATATTCGCATGTCTCAGTGCCCGAGAAAAGTCCGGTTCTTCACACACCTTCACGCGCCGTGGCTCCTGCTTGTCAAAGAGTTCATCGCATTTTCTGCTGTTGGCTAGGTTAATTTTTGTTCAATATCTTTAAGCATAAGTTTTTTTCTGAGGGTTGTGTTTGTGGCATAAAGTATTTTATTCATCTTGGCACAATAGCTGGCATGTGGAGGGAGACGGAATACTCTCTGCTGCATGGCCCGGGGGGAGCAGGTATTCCTCAGCTATTGCTAAGAAAAAAGATAAACGAAGCTGCGTCAGCAAACCCCCCCAGAGCTCAGTGGCCTGAAACGACCCCTGGTTCTCCCGCTGTGTGGTTGCCTGCTGGGTCCACGCCACTGGGACGCCGGGCGCCTTCCTGCTAGACCTGCAGGTAGCGTGGGTGGATCTGACCTGCCGGATGGCAGGAAGATGCAGGGAGGTGCAGGAATCTCGGGACACCGTGGCAGGGATTCCAGCTCCTGCAGCCTCGCAGCAGGCGGGATCGTGCACTTGCCAAACGCCACCACCTGCCTCCCGAACCTTGGGAGCCCCATGGCCTCTCTCACCCTGCCAGCCCCTTCCCACACCAGTGGGTTCTAGACGGGAACCTTGTTCTAGAAACCCTAGGAACTAGAGCGCCCCAGACACCCAGCATCCCTGCCGCGAGGCGTGCACAGAGGGCGGCAGGGTCCCCGTGAGCTCCTGCTCAACCCTTATCTCCAGGCGCCGTCTGGTCCTGGGCCCTGCGGCTGGTGCCACCGCCTGGAGCAGCTGGGGGCTCCTTCTGATGCAGCCCTGAGGGGCTTATCGCTTCCCCTTGTGCCTCTTCCCCCCTCTCGCGGACAGGGGTGCAGCACGTCCTCCTCCCGGAGGAGAGAGCCGTCCCCCAGAGCGATGGCACTGAGAAACATGCGGGCCCCTGGATGTTCGGGGTTTTCTTCCCCCCTCTGGCTCACACGCCTCACCTCCAGAGGACGCACTACTTCTGGCTCCAGATCCTATTTGCCTGACACCCTCGAGGCCAGGGACCAGGGGAGGCAGTCAGGTTTCCTGCTGACTGAAAGACGTCCCAGCTCAGATGCTGTAGGGACACGGCTGTCCCTGCGACGAGAGGATAAGTGGCTCCTGGTAAAAACACACACAGAGCATCTGCCAAGGTTGACAGCCTGCGGCCAGGGGCTTGTCGGCTTGGCGGGCAAGCACGGCACTCCCCTGGAACAGCAAGTTTGCATGTGGTCCCCATCTTGTTAAGCATATAAAATACACCTTTGTTTTCCAAGAGGCATGTATTGCATGCAGGCCAAATCAGGATCATAGGAACTAAAAACTCTTCATTTTCCAAGTGGTTGAGAGCGGTGCTAATCTCTGCCGCCCCCCCGGGAATGCGCTATTGCTTTTGGCTTCGATCTTCTGCTGAGTACGAGTCCAGTTCCTTCCCTCCAGTGGCCGGTCCCGCGGAGAGGGAGCTGGGGGCACTGCCAGCGGCTGTGCAGGTGGGTGCACGTGTGCACCTGGGAGCCCGGGAGGCACAGGCCAGCAGGTCCACCGTGAGGCAGACTTCGGGCTGAGGCCGCTTGTCACCGAGCCCCCTTTCCAGCCTCCTCCTGGGCGTGTGCACAGGACCGAGTGGGTCCAGCTGTGTGTGTTACCGGGACCCCTCGTGGTCAGTGAGCTGCCCCGGCCTTGCCGCGGTCAGACCCTGGGATGGAGACCCCTCTCCCCAGGGTCAAGGCGGCCACGTGGCCTCTGCAGACCCTGCTGCCGGCATCTCCCATGAAACGAGGGCCCTGTTTGCCAGCCACCCAGGCACGTGCTTTTTCAGAAATGTCATTCTCCCTCGCCGATGGGTTCCCCATCTTGCGGCGAGGGAAGGTCTTCTGGGCTGCTTTAGGTGGGGAGGGACAGTGATTGTGGCACTGGTTGCCCACGACTCCACACCCCAAAATCACGGAGTCCGGGCTTCTCTCTGGACGCTGCTCCTCCAGCCCCGCCGGGCACAGGTCTGACTCAGCCGCTCAGAGCTGCTGAGGTGCTGCCGGAAACCGCCCGACGTACACACGGCCCCCCTCCGTCTGGCCTGAATACTGTGAGCCTTCATATTGGGGAGGGTAATTCTTCCCATTTTATTTCTCTTTTTCAGCGTTAACTATTCTAGGCCTTGTGCCTTTCCGTATAACATTTAGAAGAAGCTTGTCTATAAAAAAAAAAAAAAAAAAAAAAAGCTGGATGTTTGAGAACAGTTGTATTAAACCCATAGATCAACTTGGGGAAAATTGACATCCTGACTGAGTCATGCAGCTCATGACCTCACATATATCAACTTATCAAACCATCATTGCCGATACTGACTTTCTTCTTTAAAACTTCAATAACAAATCATATCAACTGTTTGATGTCAATTCTGTCATGATTCTGATAAATTTATTTCCTCATTAGTTAATATATGAGCTGGTTGTTTTCCATTTTAATCCTCTTTTATTTTTAGCAGTCTCAAATAGTTTTTGAAGTAAGAAACTTTAAATTATAAATCAGCAGTATATCTAATAAACGCTTTTCTCATAGCTTACCCATATATGTTTATATTTAACTTCCAATGTTCTTATGTACTTATAACTTACAGGATTCAATTTTTATATCCCATTACCCATTTAAAAATTTTACTTACAATTATGATTTTGGGGTGTACATTTTATTTAACGTTTGTACAATTTCTGCATCAGCATTATGTTGTGCAGTGTGAGTACTTCAAGGGGTAATTATGTCTTGTGAGTCACCCACCGTGTAACTGGCACATTTTAATAAATGCCTCTGTGCTTGTTTTAGCAAGTGTATTGATTACCTGCAGCACCATTCCTGGTAAACCTTTCTGCCCAGAGAGGAAGCGCTGTAACTATTCATGTTCTGAATCCTCATTTAACAGTTTTCTTCCCCATTTACTAGAGGAAACGCCTGTGTTACAGGAAGTACATTTCTGATGACTCCTGTGCATATTCTCAGCCTGGCTAATTCTCCATGCTGGAATTTAATCCCCACCAACTCAAAGCTGCCTGCCTTCATCTTACTGAGGGTCTCACACCTTTCCACACCTGCCTATTCAATTCCATGACAACACTGTGGGAAAGGCGTTATTATCACCACTTCTTGTGAGGGAAACTTGGGATTCTTGAAGGTATCTTGCCCAAGATACCACATGGAACCATAACTCAAATACAGTTTTCTTTTTTTAATATATATATTCCAAGTAAAATATGGCAAATGCCAGGTTATTGTATGTCTGGCTTCATAGATTAATATAGTGTTTGTCCTCTCCAAGCCTGGTTAGAAGTGCAGCGTGATAATAACATGTACCAAATCATTTTTGGATTTGGATTAGCTGATTAAAAATGAAAAGGAAAGCCTACATCCTTGTACTCCATTCCCATGTACATAAGCAAGCGAAACAAGCTGGTTCATTTTGTATCGCTCTGTAACTAGCAGCTGAAAGTAACAGAATCCTAGGAGGTAAGGACCTCACACTTGCGTCTTGCTGAGCGTGTGTGTTTGTGTCGTGAGGGGAGATGCATCCTGGTTATCCGTTGGGCAGAAGATTGAGTGATCTTTCCCTATTTTAACAGTGTTGCTAGATGTGATCATCATGTCTCAAAAGCCTTTGCAAAACTCACAAATACCTGTACATATTATTTTAAAAGCTACATTAAACACATGGCATATGATTTAACAGCACACATATACATGAATGTTGCTCTTATAAAGTTTCTTCTCTGCATGCAGAAAAAAGAGTTCTTTAGCATATTGCTAGTTGTGTAGTATCTTTAAGAGATTTTAAATAACATTTGCCTTTATATCCAGTTTCCTGTTATTGCGCAAGTAACCACAGACAGGAGGCGAAGAACTTATAGGTTTTTGACCTAGGAACTGCTGAGTGGTGGTTACACTTGCGGGTTTGGAGAAAAGCACTTTGGGTGGGAGAGGAAGTGCCCTGAGTTCAGGACTTTCGTGAGACAGTGATGGAGCTGCCTCCAAGGCCGTGGGACAGATGCTTCTGAGCTGACTTTTGGCGTTTGCTGCTGTTGGCAAAACCTGTGTATTGTTTCATGGTCGTTTGCTTCTCTCCATCCTCCGTCCTGAGTGCTGGCTGCTGGAAAGGGTGCGGGCATCATTAGTCATTTCAGGGGAACAGCCTTTGGCCTTGCTGATCTTCACTAGGATTTCTCTACTTTTTCTTTAATTTTTGCTCTTGTCTTTTTTCTCTCCTTCTATGTTTAGTATCATTCATTTGTACGTTTCTAGCTTGTTCAGTTGAATATTTCACTTATTTTCAGACTATTTTCTCTCTTAATGTTCACATTTAAACCTATAAATTTCTCTCAAAGTACCAGTTTAGTTTCAGTTTTGGCATGAAGTACTTCTGTCTTCATTTAGTGTTAACTATTTTAAAATTTCTGTAACAGTTTCCTTTGTAGTCAATGCATTACTTAGGAATGCTTTGTTTTTGTTTTTTTTTTACATTTCTGACCTAGTCCCTGGGATAGTGACCTGATTCCTGATTAATTTTCATAAAATTTCCATGTGTTTCTGAAAAAAAATGCATATATTATATGTCAGTTGTTACAGGATTCTACTTAATATCCATTATGTCATATCTTTTGGATCAAACTTGATGCTGTTTTTCAGATCTTCTAAAACCTTATGATTGATTATATTTGCCCTTTGACTTGTGGGTTTGTAATGAGGATGAATTAAAACCTGCCTCTGCATTTATGCTTCTTCAGTGTTTCCTTGTAACCCTTTCAGCTTCTGCATTAGGTGTCCTGACACTCTGTGTGTAGTTTGTGATCATTGATCTTCCCAGGGATTTTGCTTTGTATTATTATTTTTCATTCATCTTATTTCCCACTTATGTTTTCGGAGTTAAATTAATTTTCTTTTATCTTATATTAACAGCACTAAACCAACTTTATATTGGTTAATATTTATGTGGCATAATTTTCTCATCTGTTTACTTTCAATCTCTCTAGTTGAATTTCTTAATTTTACAGTTGCTGCCTCTTAACTGGAGAATTTACCCATTCATGATATTTTGGACTACTGATATATAATGTTTAGACTTACTTTTACAAATGAGTTTTGCTGTGTTTCATCCTGTGCTTTGATTCTTTTGTTTCCCTTTCTGCCTCTGAGAGGTTGATTTTTAAATATTTTTCCCAGTGTTGGTTGGAAGCTGAAGATTGTAGTTCTGTTTTGTTTTAACTATTACCCTTTAAAAAAATATTTATTTATCTATTTATTTATTTTTTGGCTGTATCGGGTCTTAGTTGCGGCATGTGGGCCCTTCGTTGTGGTGTGCGGGCTTCTCTCTAGTTGTGGAGCACAGGCTCCAGAGTGCGTGGGCTCTGTAGTTGTGGCACATGGGCTTAGTTGCCCCGAGGCATGTGGGATCTTAGTTCCCTGACCAGGGATCGAACTGGCATCCCCTGCATTGCAAGACAGATTCTTAACCACTGGACCTTGAGGGAAATCCCCGTTTTTAACTATTACCCTTAATATTGTAACGTATATACTTAACTATACATTTTAATGAAAGAATTTAAGGTTACTCTGTATCTCTGTTTCCACCTGGACAAGAAAAAAGACCTCAGGAGGCTGATGTGATGTACCTTCTTTTGCTGAAAGACATCTTTTCATAATATCTTTTTATTTTTTTCAGTGAGGTATTGAAAGTAAGTGATAATATCTCTTGGTCTTTGTATACCTGAAAATGTTCTCATTTTGCTGTCACTCCTAAATGATAGTTTAGCTTGGTATACATTTCTAGATTGACATAGTATTAACATATTAATAATAATATTATTCACACTTTGAAAATATTATTTTATTGCTTCCTGATATCTAATACTGCTGATAAGGAATTTGCCATCCTTTACCTCTTCAAATATTGTTTCTCCAAAACTGCCTTTATTATTGTGTTCTGGATTCTTTTAGATATATTTTTGAAACCCTTAAAGTATCATCCATGGCTCTTAGCTGATCTTTTATATTTTAAAATCAGTTTGTCTCTCTAAGCTGAATTTTGGGTGATTCCTCAATATTATATTCCAACAAACTTCTTTCAAATGTCCTTGCAGGAAATATTTTGTCCTTGCAGGAAATGTTCTGCCACTTTTTTAATATCCATTTTAAAATTTCGAATATGTTCTTTTACATATCCACCTTCTTATACTTTACTGCAATTTGTAAAATAATTTCTTTTTTAAAATTTGGCTATTGTTCGTTCATCTCTTTGGGGATTATAAGCATACTTATTTTAAATTACTCTTCAGAGTAGGTTTTTTATTTCATATTGACCTGGAATGCAGTTATCTTCCAGCTGTTATTTGGTTATCTGTCTTAGCATTCAATTTAAATGTGTTTTTATGATTTTAATTTACAGATTTATTTTTGGTCGAGAAGCATGCTTGGTCTTTCCCTTTCTCTTTCTCCACTGCTCTCTCCCTGAATTTGGTTTTTGCAATTGCTTCTTTCCAAGTTTGTTGGGACACAAGCGCAGAACCCGTGACAGGAAGACCCCGGTTCTGGTCAGCTGGCAGCTCACGTCAGGATCTTCTCCCTTGACGAGTCTGGGTCTCCGTTAGGCATGTGTTTAGCTCAAACTGCAGCACCAGGTCCTAGTGTAAACGTCAGCCTCCCTTCAGGAACCCGGGAGTCCCCACCGTTCCTGGGCTCCAGTCTTTTTGTGGAGACACTCCCTGCCCGAAGCCAGGAGCCCAAGGCATAAGCTTGTGTTTCTGTTTCATTTCTGCTCATGGAAAAACTGTCTTGTTTTGAGCCTAGCTATGCCAGTTTATTTTTCTCTTGTTGTATTTTAGATATAGTTTCTATGTGTTTGAAATAAAGGGGCTGCTTCAAAGCTTGAATTAAAAACTTGATCTTAACTAGAAGTTTCATTTAGATATTGAATAATAGAACTGTAAGAGAGGTTAGGAATTTGGGATTTCACACTTCAGATATAGTTTGCAAACTTAAAAAAACAATTCCTAAGTAATCTCCCCCTCACCCTACCCCCAAAATAGGCAATCTCCAGATTCACTGCCATAAATTTGACTTCACTTTGTCTATGAAAACTTATGAAAATTTTAGTGCGTTATCGTTGAGGAAATGGCCACCTTCTCCCTTGGTCAGTTCTTTCTCAGGTGATGGCTGCAAACTGACATCATCCATTTCCCGGGAACCTGAAATTCCCATACACGGTTCAGTAACTTTTTTCTCCTTCAGAAAAAATTCTTGGGTTCTGTAACAGTGAGAAGAGTCTCTACTTGATAAAATATGTGAGTGATTATCTCAGTCCAATTCTTTTTATGCAGCAGTACGTGTGTGTGTGTGTGTGTGTGTGTAGTCAGTGATATATGGATAGTTTAAAATAGCCCATAACGTTGATTATCCACTTGGAAGTTCAGCTCCTGAACTTGGGCCCTGTCATCAACACAGGTGAAGTTTTAGGCAGGTCAAGGTTACGATGCTTCACCCTGGAGGTTTCCAGGCCATGAAGAGAGTCGCTGGTTCTTTAGAGATATCGGATAAGTGGAGATACCGCATGTTCTTCTAGTTATTTGAAGCACAGATTCTGCCCTTCTGAGCTGGAGTCTGGAATGCCAAGCGGGCTGCGTCTGCAGAGTGTGAGGCGTGGGGAGAGCAGCCCTTGGGATGGTGTCTGGCGCAGCATCTCACTTCTATCTGCACGGAAGCTGCAGAACCGGCAGAGTCGCACGCCGGCCCGTGAGTGGACTCTGGCAGGTTTGTGGATCCTTTCCTTTCAAGCGGGGAGCACTGCACAGCCATCCCCAGCCCTGAGGAGGCGGCACTGGGAGTCAGAAAAGCTCCCCGCCCCCGGACCCCCCGCCAGACCCCTTCCTGCACCCAGACCCCCCCCACACCCAGACCCCCCCCCCCCCCACAGCCGGATCTCCACGCTGACCCTGAGCAGCAGCGATTCGTTCCCTGGGCCTCACCCTGCAGACTCCCAAAGCCTCTTGGAGACAAACAGGCCTGTTAAGTAGCCCTCCCCTCCGCAGGGCCTGTCTGCTCCCGGGTGGAAAGCAGCCACTTCCTGGCCTTACCTGCCCTGCAGGAGTCCAGGGACATGGGTCAAACTACCTCTAATAACGACACAGGGAGTTTTCGGGTCAGGAAGGACACAGCTGCTCGAGGCCTTTGTGTGGAGGAAATGTCCCGTGGCGTCTCGGATGGCTGGGTGACCCTGCCCCCGGCTCAGCCTGAAAGTGGGCTCTTCCAGAATGAACGCCTCCCTGGGTCAGGGGCTCAGTGCTGAGTCGTCCGGGGGAGTCTAGCCAGGGCAGACCCCCGTGTCCCCGTCCAAATCCCACCCAGGCCCAGAGCCGCCTCCCGCGGAGCACAGGGCAGAGACCCGAGCTGGGCCGGGGCTGGTGGAGCTGAGTTACAGGAACGGCTCACGGGCGAAGCCAGAAGGACAACCACAAAATATTTCCACATGTCAGACCAGCAAACTTAAACGACGTGGAAATATTTACCCTGGATTAGAGACTTCGAGAAGTAATTAACTTATAGAATTTAAGTCTTTGGAGAGCTCAGCCTTGGCCCACGGTGGGACTGTCTGGAGAGATTTCAGAAACCATGGTGCCCAGACCCATCCCGGAAGCTCTGAGTTAATTGATCAGGAGTGGGATCTGAGTAATAGCCAAGGACCCTCCATGAGGCCTGGGTAATCAGACAACGGGCTGAGACGGGCGTGATCTGACCGGTGGCACCGTGCCCTGTGGGAGAGACAGGTTACACCCGCGGAGGTAGGCGGTGTTACAGCATGGGACTTCTTTTCTGAAATCTGTAAAACGAAACAGGTGACCATCCAGGCTGCAAAGGGGGAACAGTGGTGCGGTGCCTTCTCCAGCTTTTCTCTGCCGTGAGGGCCTGTGAAACTAACACTCTCAAATATAAGCTATTTTTAGGCTTTTAATCCAAACTAAATCCTTGCACTGACTGCCTCTGTCAAGGCAAAGCGCCTGTGTGGAGATGCTGTTAAAGGTTTTTGCTGTGGAGGTGTTACCTACGTTAGTTTGCCCCTATATTAGGGGCAATTGTCATATGTGTACCTCAATCCCCAATCTGGAACACAGTTACAGTACTGACCCCACTTGATAGATGATGAAACTGAGGTACAGAGAGGCTGGATAATTTACCCGAGGTTCCATAACTGGTAACTGGTCCACTTGCCTGTGAGTCTGCACTATTTCTGCCTCAATCACAGGCACAGACCGAAATCCTTGCTTTTTTTTTTTAACAAGATATTGAATATAGTTCCCTGTGCTATACAGTAGGTCCTTGTTGTTTATTTTATGTATAGTAGTGTGTCTCTGTTAACCCCAAATTTCTAATTTATCTACCCCCCATTCCCCTTTGGTAACCATAAGTTTGTTCTCTGTATCTGTGTGTCTGTTTCTGTTTTGTTCGTTCATTTATATCATTTTTTTTTTAGATTCCACATATAAGTGAAATCATATGATATTTGTCTTTTTCTGTCTGACTTACTTTGCTTAGTATGATCATCTCTAGGTCCATCCATGTTGCTGCAAATGGCATTATTTCATTCTTTTCTATGGCTGAGTAGTATTCCATTGTACATTTGTACCACATCTTCTTTATCCATTCATCTGTCGATGGACGTTTAGGTTGCTTTATCCTTGGTCTTCTTACGATTTTATTCCATACTATCCTCTAAAGTTTTGTGCCAGGTTAAAAAAGGGGAAAGAGAGTTGGAGAGCTCTCCTTTTGTTTTCGTGCTGGCTACCAAACAAAATATAGAAATATAATAGGATAAGGGGGTTTTAATAGTGGATTAAAAAAGATCAAAACCAACACATCATACTGTCCCCATAAAGAGAGGTAATTCAAATTGGCTATGTACAAACCATTCTCATACTGCTATTTTTCCTTATCTACTCACTGTCATGTTTGAAGTAACTGGATAAGAATAACATTGAATATAATCTTAAAATTCTGCTTTAGAGAACATTTGAAAGTCTGTTTTCATTTTAAGTTTCTTCTTTTGATGGATAAGGCTGAACGGTAAGTTTTTCATGGAGATTTCAGACCTGCCCCCTCATCTACCACACGGTCTCCCAAAGCATGTGAGCAAGCAAATTCTTACCAGGCCCAAGACAAACAACAGCTGTGCCAGAGAGTCTGGTAGCTGATTCATCTTGGCACAGATATGCCTTGTGTTTTAATTAGGCAGGAACCCAGGTCTGACAATTAAACAGTGACATGCCTTTCTCCCTTCACGCCAGCGACGTGTAGGAGCTTTCTCTCCCTTTGCGTCCGTGCTGTTAGCGGTGGCATTAATGATCAGGGACGCCACCACGTCACAGGACGTGTGGAAGGTGGATTTCCCATCTGGCGTTCCTGTGATCTCCTCGTCACCTCCGGCTGGGAGGGGGAGACGGGTTTACCAGGGAGCGTGGAGTGATGGGTCTCTGGGTGTGAAAGTGTTCAGCTGTTGGGACGATTTTCAAATCAAAGAGTTTTAAGCAAATAAGACTAAACATGCTTCTTTTACAGCATTTTTCATTAATTGCCCTTAACACTCCAACCTACTAAGCAGGATTGAAATAGAGATTTACTCATGCTCACTGCTCAGAGTAAATGCGATGATTTTTCTTGTTTTTTTTTTGTTTTGTTTCTTTGCTTTTGTTTGTTTTGCAAGGATGCTCTGAGTTTGGGGGTTTATTTACGTTTAGGAAAGACATCTTGTGAAAGGATGGTTTGTAGATAACCCCACAGGCCAAATTAGAAAAAAATTGTATCTTATGCTGGATTCATGCAGGAAAAATCGTACATTGGAAATGTTTGGATTTTATTCGCATGATGGTTATGGCTTACGTTTGGTTACTTCTTGTTATTCACTTTCTCCTAGTTCCTTGTTGACCTAGGACCTCGCTCATGGGGTTTACCACCCTTCACAAGCAAGTCGGCCCTATTATCTGGGGGTGGCAGCTCTCACAGCAGGCGAAGGCCGGAAGGCCCTGTCCAGCTCCTGACGGGTCAGCCAAGGATTGGGTGTTGACGTCCGGCCAAGCCAGGCTTTCCCTGCTGCCTTCAAGCTGGTGCCCCTTCTCTCTCTGAAATGCTTTCCTTCAGTTTACACGTGGAGCTCACTTACACCTCATGGCATCTTCTCGCATTCTAATCAAAATGCAGGAGATATTCCTGGTTGTCACAGAGGAGGGTGATATTTAGATGATAAAATAATAGTATTTACTATATGCCAAGTACTGTTCTAAGACTTTATTTATATTAACTTAGTTCTCAGATCCCCTGAAGTAGATGCTGTTCTCATGCCTGTTTTATAGATAAAGAAGTTGAGGCAGAAGAGGTTAGGTAACTTTGTCCCTATTTTATGGATGAAAACATTGAGGCAGATGGTCTTGTGTAACTTCACTGAGGACACGGCCACTGAAGGGCAGCTCGAGGTTTGAACCCCACCTGTGCCCGGCGCCTGTGCTCTGCCACCTTCTACCAACAGTGGGCCGTACGTTTTTGTATGGAGAACAAGGAAAGTATGAAGGTTCTAGAGAAACTTGAGTTTAGAGAAAAGCGGCTATTTTCAGACCTGTTTGTTTAGACAATAAAATATAGTAGGCAGAGCTGTATGATTTGCCCCTCTTGTTGCAAACTTGGAAGATGGCTCTGACTGAATGAAGAAACGGGCCTCAGAGCTTGTGGAAACACGGACACAAAGGACACATTTAAACACTTGTCTCCCTAATGGAGGAAATCGAGGCAGATGGAGGCTGTGTGATGTTTCATGATTATGAGGAAAGCAACAAACAGAAACATTTAGTGCTTTAGCAACCTGTGCTGTTAGAAACAGATTTACAAGTTAGATGTGTACCGAGTGTGAGCGCCAAGTCTGGACTTAGAACCTACAGTGCTTGCCTATTTTTGGTGTATTCTTCAGTTACTGTTAGAATAAAACCCATCTGGTTATTAGTTACTTTTTCAGGATTGCTCCATTGTATGCACATAAGGTGTGTGATATTGAAAAGAGGTCTTTTTTTATGCTTTGGGCATTAAAACACCTAGAGAATATCTCCCTCCCCCAGGTCCCACCAGGATCACAGTGGAGACCATCCCACTCCCTCAGGTCCCACCACGATCTCGGTAGAGACTGTCCCACTCCCCCAGGTCCCACCACGATCTCGGTAGAGACCGTCCCACTCCCCCAGGTCCCACCACGATCTCGGTAGAGACCGTCCCACTCCCCCAGGTCCCACCACGATCTCGGTAGAGACCGTCCCACTCCCCCAGGTCCCACCACAATGGGGTTGAAGAACATTCCTCTCACCCAAGGTCTCCTGAGCCCCTTTGCAGTCAATTCCCTCTTCCCACACTGGCCACATTAGATTTCTGTCCCTACGTGTCTTTCCAGGAAGCCATATAAATTGAACAATACAATGTGTATTTAGCGTATGGATTCTTCCATTTAGCATAAGGCTTTTTGAGACTTTTTCATATTGTTGCACCTACCAGTAGTTTGCTCCATTGTATGGTTATCACACTTTGGGTATACATTCACCAGTTGTGGATGTTTTGGTTGCCTGAATTTTAGCCTGTTATGAATTTAGTTACAGAAACATTCATGAACAGCTCTTTGTGCCAACATATGTTTTCATTTTCCTTGGATACATACTTACATCTGGGATTTCTGGGTCATATATTAAATATATGTTTTACTTTATAAGAAACTTCCAAACCATTTTCCACATGATCATGCAATTCTATGTTCCCAGCAGCTGTGAATGTATGAGAATTCCACTTGCTTCACAATGAGGGTAGGGTATTTTTTATTTTAGCACCAGCTGAATATAAAGCAAAAAGTGATTATGGGCCCATTTCAGTTATGGATAGACCTATGTGAATCCTTAATAAAACATGGCCCACTGAATTCAATTGTGCACTTAAAAATACATCTTGATTAATATTTATCCCCAAATGCAAGATTGTTTCAACATCAGAAGATCTAATGACTTAACTCACTACTTGGATAAGAGAAAATATTTTGTATTATCTCAGTAGACACAGAAGAAGCATTTACATCCACTACTGTTTAAGATTAAAATGAACTCTAGCAATGTAGGAATGGAAAGGAGAGTTTTAATCTGGCATAGGTTATATGACAAATTTTAGAGCAAATACTTTACATAATGGACAAATTTTACAAGCACTCTCCTTACAATCAGGCACATGACAAGGGTAACTATTCTGACAGCTCCTTTTCACATAATACTGGGGATTTTGGCCTATAGAACAAGGAAAGACAAATAAATGAGAGTGAAAGGGCTTGAAAGAGGAAAGACAAAGCTCTCATTATTTGCAGATGATTTGAGTCACTTAACTGGAAAAACTAATAGAATCATTAAGCTATTAGAACTAATATGATTCAGCAAGGTTGTTGCATGTAATAACTAGTTACAATGATCAATACACCAATAGTAAGTAACAAAACTTAAAAATAAGATTTCCTTTGTAATAGCAAATAACTCTTGAAACTATCTAGGAGCTGAACTACCAAAAAATAAATAAAAAATGACCATGGAGCAAATTTTAAAACTCTAATAACTACATAGAAGATCTAAATACTATTCCCCATCCTTCCATAATTTAAGTTACAGCCTAATATTATAAGGATGCCAGTTCTTCACTATTTTATAAATTTATTGCAATCTCAATCAAAATTCCAGTAGCACTCAATAAGCTTGTTCCAAAAAACATATATTGGAGAAAAAAGACCCATAAAAAGCTCAGTCAACTTCATATTTTCCCTATTAGATAATGAGAAATACTTCAAAACCACAGAAATGAAAACAATATGTTATTGGTTCAATAACTGAAATAAAGCCAGAGGAATATAATAGAGAATTCAGAGATATTTGTGGATTTAATATTTATTAAATATGGTACCACAAAGCAATAGGGAGAAGAGAGATTATTTGGTATAATGTTTAGGAAAAATTAGCTCTCTATTTTGAGAAGAAATAAAACTGTATTTCTATTGAAAAATGCATACATCTGATAACTTAAATATCTAAGTTTGAAAGGTAAAACTGTAAGTAAGTAGAATAAATTATAGGAAAGTAACTTTGTGACCTGTGCTTGGGAAAGACGTTTTAAACAAAACTTGGAAAGTATAAAACACTAGACAAAGAACTTTGGTGAATTTATTTTCATCAAAGTTAAAGATTTATTTTCAGTGACGAACACCATGACAAAGTTAATGGCCAATAGCTGACAGTAGTACTTACAAATGAGTAATATATGAAAAAGTGGACCTTGATTCTTGCTGCATCTCAGAGTCATTTGGGGCCTGTGTTTTGGTGTTCCTGTTTTTGCCTCACCCCACCCTAAATGAACCCAAGTCTCTAGGAGTGGACATGGGCACTGGTATTTACCTAGAGCCCACCCCCATGTGATAAAGATTCATAATGAAGCCCACCAATTGAGAAAGATTATTGTGTGTACCATCCTGGAGACTTAGTATAAAGTATGGGTTTATTATTATTTAACTTTTCTAGAACTCATTTTGTTCCGTCAATGACAATTAAATTTTCCCCTACTTCTGGTTATTTCTAGTTAATATCCCCTCAAATAGTCCTCCTTCTACATTTTCTTGGATTTCTCTTCTTCTGGAATTCCTATTAAATGAATATTAGACTTAGTCTGTCATCTAAACTCTCTTTCACATTTTCCATCCTTTCAACTCTATGAGCTACATTCTGGATGATTTCTTCATATCTGTTTTCCAGTTCACTAATTCTATCTTCAGCTGTTTCTAATCAGCTCTTCAGCTCTTAACCCATCAATTGACTGTTTATGTTCAGTAACTACTCTTATTTCTAGTTTCACTTTGGTTCTTTTCAATCTTTCCATTCTTTAATATGGTGCCTTATACTCTTATTACGTTTCTAGTCATTTTAAACAATTGATTTAAAGACTGTATATGATATGGCTCTATTGTCTAAAGTTTTTGTACTCCATTTCTGCTGATAATTGTGTCCACCAACTCTGCTTCATGGGGAAATATTCAAAGATGACCATGATCAGAGTTTATCGTGAGGGTCCTGCATGGCTTTAGTTGAAGGAATGATTGAGGAGGGTCTTGGTTTGCTCTGTGAGGTGCTCTGGGAGTCTTCCTGGCCAAGACCACATTTTTTGTTTTTGTGAGCTCCTTGGCTTGGATATCCTTGTTTCATGTAGCATAAGTTAAAACTGCTTAAAAATCCATAAGCCCTGTGCTTATGGATTTTGGAGGCAATTTCCTCACCTCAAGCTAAGATAGCCTTGTCTTCCTGGGCATCTGGGTGGTCTTTCTAGTCTACACTTCACTCAGCTTTGGACACATGAACCTTCTGGCTTTGTGTGGGTTCCTCAGTCCCAGCTCCCTTCCTGAGATCCCAAGTCCTTGCCTTCTGTGTCCATATGGCCAGTAAAGCCTGTGTCCCTCCCCTTCTTAAAACAGAGACCAGTGATTTCCTGAGGCTGACAGAGTGTGCCTCGTAAGCTTACCACACTGTCTCTTTTTCATTTTTGCTCTTATTTTCTTGCCTGCTTAACTATATACATTCATGCATCCTGGGCAAACCCTGGAATTGTTGTAACCGTCACACAAACTGCCCTAGAGTTTGCTAGTGGAATCAATATCCCTGCTTCAGTTGGGTATCCTAATCTTATTTCAGAAATGGCGTCAACCCTGTCCCTCATAGCTTGTCTTTTAGTCTCCCCACTGTTCTGGGAACTTTCTACCCATATGGTTATCATAGGTGCATCAAGTCGCTGAACACACAGTCCCACTCTGGTCAAATTTTGAAATTGAAGCTGAGAAGAAGCAGTGGCAGAGCTGAAACCTGGTAGGTTAAGTGATGTAGATTTTTGTTGTGTTTGTTTTGTTTTCTTCTGGCCATGTGGACCAGAGAATTAGAAAGACATGGTTTCCAAAGAGAAAGAAGAATAAGGAAATCATGTATCAAGGAGCAGACACAGGTGATGAGGACAGAGTCCTGCTGACAGTTAAGTCTATGGCTTCGGCTTTTCCTGACTCCAAAATCCATTTTGTTCTTTGCTCCTTTTGATATTCCCATAACACATAATAAAATGCCTTCTGTTAAGCTAGTTCAAGTTGGGTTTCTGTCCCTTGCAACCAAAAGAGTCATTCATGTCCCACTCTGAGTTCTCACAGCGACTTTCCAGTCCTCCCTGCAGATGAATTGGGAGAGTTTTCCTTTTCTTGATTCTGGGTTGCACTTTGATACCTGGCTCCAAAGGGACTCAGGTCATGTCTATACGTCTTTAAAAAAAGCATCTTCTAGAGCTAAGTCATTCGCTGTCTTCCTACAGCTCCGTTTTCCATGATGCTCCCGGCATCTGCCCTGCTGCCTCCTTTTCTCTCTTCAGCCACCAAGTGACACCTGCTCCACAGGGACCAATGCAGTCACCGGGGGTCGTACAGTGTATATTCCACATATATCAAGGGAGACCTGACATTCTGAGGTTAATTCCTGGCCAAATTGGAACAAAATCCATGTGAATAAGATCTACTGCATCTACCCACTGGATTTTGTTGCTTTTCTCTTTTCTTAATGGTTCAAGAGTTTGGAAATAGAAGTGCTACTGCTATCTGAAAATTGTTTATGTTGTTTCAAGATCTGTTCTAAGAAAGGGTTATTAATGTTCTAAGATGTTGTTAGTATGAGATTTGTAGCAGTGTTTTGCAGACTGAGTTATTTTTTTTTTATCCTGGTTGTGTGTGGTTTATCATCATTGTCTCTGATATAATCCAATTCAAGAGACATTGTAGGGCTTCCCTGGTGGCGCAGTGGTTGAGAATCTGCCTGCCAATGCAGGGGACGCGGGTTCGAGCCCTGGTCTGGGAAGATCCCACATGCCGCGGAGCGACTGGGCCCGTGAGCCACAACTGCTGAGCCTGCGCGTCTGGAGCCTGTGCTCTGCAACGAGAGAGGCCGCGATAGTGAGAGGCCCACACGCCGCGATGAGGAGGGGCCCCCACTTGCCGCAACTGGAGAAAGCCCTCGCACAGAAACGAAGACCCAACACAGCCAAAAAAATAAATAAATTAATTAATTAATTAATTTAAAAAAATATGTACTTAAAAGAGACATTTTAAAATAAATTTGACACATGCCCATGAGTATAAAATTATTTTGGATCTTGTGAATGAGTGCAATTCTGCCCCAATGTGAAATCTCTCTTTTAGCCTTTTCTTTGAAACAAGAACTAAGTTCTCCTTCTAGAACAGTACACTGTCAGCATCAGTTATCGTATCAGGTTATTACCGTCACCAGGCCTCAATCTTCCAGCCTCCAGACTGTGAGAAATCAATGTCGGTTGTTCATACACTGCCTGGCATTTGGTGCTTTGTTTAAGACCTGAACTGGTTAAGACAGGGTGTTTGTAAGTGTCTGGAGGACGCACAGTGAGCTAGAGGAGGGGGTAGAGCCCCTGCTGGTGGCCCATCCGTGCAGAGGCCTCCCATTGTTTCCTGGCACCAGCCCACTCAGGGCCCCTGGCTGGGCCATATCACCATCTCCAAAGCACCTCTGGGCCCAGAGCCAGGGCGTGCGGGTTTCTGTGCAGTTCCCACACCCCATGTGACTGTGGGAACTCTGAAGGTCCATCTGCCCCCACCACAGCAGACACAGTGTTTATTACACAGGTGTAGACACGAGGAACACTGGACCCAAGATCAAAGTCAACCTGACCTTGAGATGGCTAACGGATTTTGTTTAAATTCTTGACCACAATACTGAAGGGAGTAATGAAGTGACTTAGGAAGATGTATTGCCGGACGTTTGCGAGATGGGCTAGAAGGAGGGTGGGTGAATGAGGACAAAAGCTGAGGCGCAGGTCGCGTGATTCCAGTGTGAGGGATCAGGACCCAGCCTAGCACAGCGGCCGTCTGAAGGTGGGAGCGGGCGACGACGACAGGCATTGGAAGGAGAGGCAGCGACAGTAAGATGCTCAGTATGTCGTTTGAATAGAGGGAAGGTTCAAAGGTTCATCCAGATTTTATATCATTTGACAGATGGGCATCACAGTGGGACGAGTGTGAGTCACCTGGATTTGAAGTTATACTGTGACATCCAACTGGTCATAGATAGAGTAACATTGTAAATATAGAATTTCAGTGCAGGTCAGAGGTCACTGTGAGGCACCTAAAAATACCAGAGTGGCAGACCTATGCGTCATACACGCAGAAATGACCGTTGACTGGGCAAGGTTAAGGTCACTGATGTTAGATTAGTTCTCTGTCGAGGCACTTGGCAAAGGGCACACCCATCCTGGCGGGTCCAGAGCACGTTTGTCAGGCCACTGTGGCCCCTGCTACGGAGATCTCTTTCCGCTGACAGAGTATTCAAACTATGATGGACTTTCAGTGCTTCCTTAGCCTTTAAAATGAAAAATCACTTCATTTATTTGTTTTTTAATCAAGTTGATGAAAACAGTCCCCATCCTGTTGTATTTTTTAAAAAAAAAAATCCACTACTCTTTGGGGAAAAGAGATAGCTGGGGGTCTCTGAGATAAGCCTGCCCAGTGCTGGTGTGATTAGAACATTGAAGCCAACCTGGGACCTTGTGAAGGTGACTGTGAACACAGCACAGCCCCTCAGGGCCCGGAGTCAAGGGTGGAATTTGGAGCAAGGAACGAGCTCTGAGTTCTCAGACCTGGCAGTAACTCATGGCTAGGACTCTGCTCAGGCGGATGTTGCTGCAACTGTCCTAGTAAAGGACACAGCCACTGTCCTGCTGTGACGGGCGGGTCCAGCCCCCGGTGGTGCCCTTAGTGAAGCCCAGGACCCCGGCGCGGGCTCTGCAGGGACCCAGCGCCACACGGTCTGGGTCCCAGTTCCCCTCAAGGTTCTGGCCAGGTCAGCGCAGGCTGGGGTCCCGGGTCGGTACACCGCACACATTTCCCCATGTGAGGTCAGGCCGGTTAGACACGGGAGTCGGGAGACGGAGAGCGGAGAGCAGCCTTACGGCCGAGAAGGCGGATGGGAGGCAGGCTCACCTGGGGCCGTGTTGTCCCGCCGCCCCCCACCCCCAGCTCACGTGGTGACGGCCTGACGCCTCTGTGGCCGTATTTGGACGGAGAGTTGAATCAGCCCTGGGACTGGCTGCCGTCTAAGAGGAAGGGCGCCCTCCACGTGCCCGAGGGGCGAGAGGCCACGTGCGCGTGTGGCGAGAGCGCAGCCCGCGGCCGGGCAGTGGCCTCGCCAGAGCGGGCACCCTGCCCTTGGATTTCAGCCTCCAGGCGTGTCGTTAAGCCCCGCGGGGTGCGGTGCTCCGTGAGGGCAGCCGGCGCCCGTAAGCCCGAGGCCGGAGGCTTGCCGGCCTCTCCCGCATTCGCTCCCGGAGACGCAGCCCGTGCCTCGCAGGGCTGGTGCCGCCGCGGGGGCCTCACCACGCGGGCCCGGGGAGCTAGTGGGAGGGGGTTGGCCAGGCACCCTGGCGCTTGGGCCTGACCCAGCCACCCCCCCCCGTGCCCGCTGGGCAGCAGTGGGTGCGGGGAGGGTCCCGGCCCGCGGTGTCCCGGGCCCCCTCCACAGGAGGCCCCGTCCCAGTGACCACGGGTCGCCAACGTGGTGCGTCTGGTCCCTGAGCTCTCACGGTTGTTTGGGACCGTGGGACGTTTAGAAAGGACACCTTGTCCCCTTTGGGCGGTGTAGACGGATTGATTCTGAGCTCGGCAGTGACAAATATTAGAATAGCAACAAAATGCAGTTTGGATTAATCACGTGTAAGCATAGCACCTGCTGTATATATAGATCTTACTATTTTTAATACATTTTGCTCTGTGGTCTAGAAAATTGCAATAAGGAAAACGTACCCCTTAAGCTTACTCTCACCATAGGTTTCTCAGTTAATAAAAGGTGATCGAAACCACACGTGTTTTATTTTCCATCGCAGCCCGTCACAGCCACCGTGGGCGGCAAGCTTCAGCCGTTTCAGGCAGAATGACGCTGACCTGTGGGCTGGAGGCCGCTGGGGGCCCGCATGGGGCCTGTGTCCGGGTGCTCGTCCTGTGAGCGGCCGGCCGCGTCTATGCCGCCCTCACATCCGTGGCCTGCCCACGCCTCAGAAGGAATCCCCGCCCTGGAAGAATGGAAATGGCCTCCAGCACTTGTGCCCAGAGTTTAGGAAAGTTAAAATAGAATGTTCTTCAATAAAAAATAACCTAGTATTTGTTTCACAACTTAGACTTTGCAGAGAGAGAGGGAAGGGGGAGAGACAGAGACAGACACAGACAGAAGGACAGAGACAGAGACAGAGGTTGGGAGGGAGGGTGGGAGAGTTCACTTTGGGGCGGTGGGAACACAGCTGTGGTGGTCCTAACCCCAGGCCTTCTGGTTGATGTGCCCTAGTTTTACTGGGTGAACTGGCCTTTGCCCGGGGCCTCCATCTCACACACCTTAGCTTCTGGGCCTCCCCCCGCCACTGTGGATGACCGTCCAGTGGGGACAGGGTCCAGTCACCCCAACACGAGTTCCTCAGAGATGTATCTGCCTCCAAAGGTCCCACAACCAAGTCTTTCTCAGATCCCAGAAGAGTCAGGATGCTTCTAGAGCAATTCCAGGTACCAATGACCAACAACACAGGAGGCCGTCCACATGGAAACACCCTGTGAAGATCTAGCGTTACCTGTCCCGCCTGGAACCCTCCGAGCCCCCCAACTACCCCTACTCCCCTTGCTCCCCAGAGACAGGACTGCCCCAGCTCCTCAGAAACGTCTGGGGCTGAATTCCTGGACTCCTCACTGCAATTTCAAACACTGACCATAGATACACACACTTCTTCTTGCAGAATGAGAAGCAAAATTTTAGAATAACTAATTTTAATTTTTCTAACATTTACAGTTATCCAGACATTTTTATCCATTTATAATAATTATACTGTTCTTCTTTGTTAAAGTAAATTTCACTTAAAACTAGTTTAAAATAGGTAAATGGAGCATTCTATGGGCAAGTGAACCCATAGAACCTTATTTAATAGTCTTAAGTTCAGTTACATCATGAAAATTTAGAAATTTTTGTAATATTATTCTTAATTCTGGTAAAATACACATAAAATAGAAAACACCATCTTTAAGTGTACAGTTCAGTGGTATTAACTACAGTCTCATTGCTGTGCAACCATCACCAACATCCATCTCCAGACCTTTTTCCTCTTGCAAAACTTATATCCTGTCACCCACCATTAAATCCTAATAACTTCCCCTCCCCTCCCCCAGCCCTGGCACCCACCATTCCTCTTCCTACCATTCTACATCATGGGACTCCTCTAGGGACCTCGTGTAAGTGGAAGCACACAGCATTTGTCCTTTTGTGACTGGCTTTCTACTGAGCATCATGTGCTCAAGGTCCATCGGTGTTGTAGCAGGTGTGAGGGTTTTCTTCCTTTTTAAGTCTGAACACTATTCCGTTGCACTGATGGACACGTGGATTGCTTCCACACCTTAGCTATTGTGAATCGCACTGAGATGAACACTGGTTTCCAAGTATCTGTTCAAGACCTTGCTTCCAATTCTTTTGGAAAAATACCTGGAAGTGGAATTGCTGGATCATGTGGTAATTCTATGTTTAATTTTTTGAGGAACCTCAAAGCATCTGTACCATTTTACATTCCCACCAACTGTGCACCAGATTCTGTTGTTTTTAACATGCCAGTTTTGTGTATGACTTTCATACTAAATGTTAGTTTATGTTATATATTGCTTTCATTTTTATATAAATTTTCGCCAGAGTAAGTCCTGAGTCCCGTTACATCAAATGTGACTTTAAGAAAATAATTAATTTAACATTATTTAATGTCAATAATAATAGCTAAATAATATCTTAAAGAAAAACCTCTAATGTGTGAGATTTATCAAGGGAAGATGCAGGACAAAGTAAATTTGGAAAAGCTACTGCTGAGATGACAGCCACATCAAGCCGAGGGGTGCGGACAGCGGGGCTCTGGGGCCGCTAACTCAGGCTAGGGTTGGACTGTTCTGGACTCAGAAGGCCTCCCCGGCTGGTTTCGATGCACAGCAGTACTTCTGCACACACCAGCAAGGGGCAGCGTGTTGCTATCATTGGATGCTGCCTAAATCTCTCTTGTTGAAATATAATGTTTATATTTTATCAGCATCATAAAGCAATTATACATTTTCAAGCAATGAGTAAGTGTACCATATGTAAAAGTGATTGGTTCTTCTACCTTCCTCAGAAAGCAGTATTAAAAATCATGTATTTATATAGAACTTTTTTAAACTAGATCTCATTTCATTATCCCATTTTTATAATAACCATTGGAGTTTGTTAGGTATTATTTTCATTTTCTAAATACTTGACAAAGGCTGTGTCACAGTGAGAGGAGTGGTGAAATTTCATCTTGGAAAACCCATTTAAATGCATTCTTTTCACATACCAAATTCATAGGTTTAATCAGCCTGAGAGGAACTGGCTTTTTTCAGGTATATGTGAAGAACATTGCTGCACCGGGCTTCCTAAGACACTTTCACCAGGATAAAGACTGCTGGGATGGCAGAGGTGGTGTGTCCGCTGGTGGAACCAGCATTGGAGATGGGAGAGGTGATTCTTGTGACGTAGAGGGTAGAAACCAGGGGGTGGAGGGCATCCTTGCTGAGAGAAAAAGACCCCACAGGAGGCTTCTCAGGAGGTGACCTCCTGAGGGCCGTGGGAAGACATCTCATACATGACAACCAGTGGTTGCAAAAGCATCTGGTGCACTGTGGAAGGAGGTTAGCCAGACCATCGTCTTGACCCCATTAGGGTTTTGCAAGGCAGGCGTTCCCCATCTTACGGGCAGGTAGATCGAGGCAGCCTCCTGTGAAGGCCTTGTTCCAGGTGGGCTGCCTGGAGGAGGCGGGATGGTGAGGAAGCCTGCTGGCGAGCGCTTGGCAGGGGAAGCGGCTCTGCTCTCCAGGGGGCCCGGCCTGGGTGGAAAAGTAGGAAGAGACATTCCCCGTCATTAGAGGGCTGCCGTGCAGCCCTGACGGTGGGCTTTTCTTTGTGATTCAGGAGCCTGACTTAAGCACCCACCTCAAGGAGGGCATCCGCTGCCCTGAAGGAGGTCTCCAGCAAACACACCGTGGCCGCACTAGCGAGAGCCAGGCCGCGTCCTCGCAGGGGCTCCTCTGTTTGCAGGATCCTGGTTGATTTTGATAACTGACCATTTGGGCCACTTGTTTTTTCCTCTTCTCATGCTTTACATTCCTGTTCCTATGTTTTATCAATAAATTCACCAATAAAGAGTGCGGCCTTGAAACCCTGAGCTCCCACCCTCAACCCCAAGAAAAGCAGAACCCAGGCCCATGCATTCTTTCTCTCTCTCTCTCTACCTGTGACCTCACTGTGTGGCCCCAGGTGTCCTGGGGTCCTGTAAATAATAAACCTTTATTTTTTTCAAAGTTTCCTGATGATTTTTGCTGAAGGATGTCTTGCAGTCATAACGAGAACCACAAGGGCCGGTGCGACCACGACATTGATTATCGATAGGCTGAGATCTACACGATGAATTGGTGTAGTTGGCAGGGCTGTGTGATTGCGCTTGGAATTAACCAAGGGTGATGCTTCTTTACCTGCAGCTTGCTTAGCAACCGTCTGACTCAGGTGAGTAACACCATCCGGGGAAGGAGCGCCGCTTGGCAGGAGCTGCAAGCTGCCGTGTGCTTCTGCTTATTATCGCCTCTGTCGTGTGTTCCCTGGGGCGTTGACCCAAAGATCACGGCTGCCATAACAATCCAACACTCTCCCCAGAGCAGTGTGATCACGGCCATCTGTCTAGTGACTAACCATAACGGCCTTAATTGACTGTTAATGTGGGGAGGGTTCTCCACGCCTTGAGGCCAAGGAGAACTAAAGAGGAGGATTGGATGGCAAGGCTATTGTCATGGTCCAAGGAGAGGCTCTGGGCTAAAGGACATGAGGACAGGATTCCGTAGGTGAGGAGGACGAGAGACCTCTGCCTTCAACCTCTGAGTCAGTGAGTTGTGCCCGGACTACGTGTCCTAACCCGGAAGAGTGAAGTAACCTTGCACCCAGAAACCAATGGCACCACCCCTGACCCAGTGGGATATTATGGATCCAATCCCTGGTGTGATGTTGCTAAAAAAATAATGGACATATATAAATGTCCGGAACACCTGGTGCCAGCACTTCCTGTGAACCCTGAGGAGGTGCATCAGCTCCTTGACAAATGCAAAACACCATGGAAGGCTCCTGGGTGTTGCTCTGTGCCGTGCACACCAATGTGCCAAGACTCTGGATTAGGTCCCAGAGGCCTGGCGGCCTTTCCCATAGACTCTCTGCATTGCCCTATAGAGGCAGACCCCAATCCCAGAGAGGTGTCTTGGGACACCCCGGAGAGGAAAGAGGCCGCCTATGAAGAGGGCTCACAGTGACGTCATCCCGAATGTTCCAGTGGCAACACAGAAGATTCAGGTAACAGGACAATATCAAGTAGGAACTGAGATCAGAAACTACACCTTAATTAAAATGGAAACTTTTATTGAAGATTTTATGCAGCAGAAAGGAGAGAGGGGAATGAATTGGCTATTGTGGGATTTTTTGTTTGTTTGGAATGAGCTCTCAATTATTATTCACAGCTGCCAAAGTGCACCAACTCGCTGGTATCTCTAAACATCTTAAACTCTATAATATTCTTAAAGTTCCTGTAATTAGGAGGAGCACCCTGTAAAAGTAAATCTCTGGACTCAAGGTCAAATGGGCCCTCCTCAGGGTTGGAAATAAAGAGGGGGTCATTTGGGTCACTACTGTCATGGAAATGATAAACCTGTTGGGCTTCTAAGGGTTAAGAATTCTAAGTAATATATGTTATTAAAACATCTAGAAATAAGGAAACGTCTATATGCAAGGAAAATAGATGTGTTTTTGGGTATGAAACGTATGAGGTATGGAGATTTTTTTTTTTTTTAAGGAAAAAGAAAATAAATTTGTCCTAAAATAAAGCTGGTTATTTCAGAATGGGAAATAGGAAAATAAAGGACAAAATGGGGTATACAGTTGGGAAGAGAGAGAGAAAAAGAATTTTATCATGTGTAGTGAAGTTGGGTAAACTTGGATCATTATTATAAGGTGTGTGTGGTTTTTTTTTTTAACCTAAGCTTTAATAGCAATAGTATGCTTATGTAATTTTCTTTCATCAGCTGAAAGGACAAAGTTTTCTTGGAGTATCGGTATGCTTCTGATAGATTACAAAATGCTTTTCTTTACCATAAGTAATCTGGCTAGAAAGCAAAGATTTTGTGTTTTAGCAGAAGAAATAATGCTAAAACTTCTTTATGGATATTCTTGTATGGATATATGTTATTAATATGTGTTCCAGAAATTATATGAAATTCCTAGAAATCTTATATGTATGTTATCATTTGTAATTCTCATTATCATCTTAAAATGTTGCATGTCACAGAAATAACCAAATTTCCTTGTCAATTGCATTATAATGAATTCTCATTAGATATTTAACCATGGTCATTTTTAAGTCTTTTGTCATTTACAGTTATTGTTTTACTCTGACACTTTTTACAAATGTGTTTCATATTCAGAGAGATTCATGGAGAGGTCTCTGACAAGTATTCTGGAATATAGGTTTCTGGTAATGTTCAGATCATACCACTGACCTGGGTAGGAATTTACATGACACTAATAGAGAAACTGATGGCTTCATGAAACTGCCAACAAAAGATCAAGATCGACAAGAATTAATTACATGGGAGTGAATGAACTGATGAGGATAATTATAATTTTGTGACTTATTTTGAAACATTGTTGATTCTTTAACCTTTTGTTTTTTCCAGATTTGGGGAATCCTATTCTCTTAAGCTATCTATGATTTACAACAGTTTGGTAAAGTATATCTTTGTGAACAAAGGTGAAACATTTATCTTTTTCTCCCTACATGATCCCTCCAGAATTAGAAAACTCTCAGTGAGTATTCTTATTTTTATGGCAATATAGTTATTTGTATAAGTTCAATAAGATTCTATTCTCCTTGTAACAGGACACAATTGGAAATATTATTTAATTCCCAAGACTTTGACTGGAAGGTATTATTTGAGAATGTGCATAGACTCAGATATGACCAGACAGTTTGGAAAACCAACCTAGTAGCCTGCTTACAGGGTTCCTGGCAGCATTATCAGGTGAGTAAGGGAGGTCACTTCCTGGCAGGTGCAGGAATGTCAGGATATCTTGGGGGCCTTGAGAAGAGAGGAATTAACTCAAATCTATAGGCGTTGGCAGGCAAAGCCTAATGGCAAGTCCTCGGCTTGGCTTCCTAGCCTCCTGAGGCTTTTAAAAATTCAATCTGAGATTCCTTATGAAAAGTTCCTGCAAAGCAGACTTAAAAAGAGCCAATATGGTCAGTTGGAATTCTTGCTGCACTTATGTAAATAATCAGGCCAGTTTATTGAAACTAGACTTAATTTGTAAATAAATTAGTCTTACTATGTTGTCTTTGATAGCAAGGGGATGATTGTAGACAGAAAAAAATGTTTCAGTAGAAACTATAATATACAGTTGTGGATATTAGATTCTAGTTCTGTTAATAGTATTTGAGGTTTTGTTTTTGACCTGTAAAGTAGACTAGGTCCTAAATTCTCCCTGTTTCCTCTAGTCTCAGGCCTAAGCTCTACAAACTAATGTTTCCAATTTTTCTCCCACCCTCTGACTTGGAATCATTGAGAACTAAAACTGCCTTTTTCCTGAAGCCATGCAAGCTAAAGTTGGACAATTTGATATAAACTTAGAGAAATCACAGCAGCTCATGTTGCCACAGCAGCTTCATGCTTGTTGCTGTGTGGTCACTCAGAAAGACCACCAGAGACATTCAAACTGCAAGTAGGGGAAAGATGTCAGCTTGCCATTGCCTGCCCTCACTCCATCTGAAGATGCTTCGAACCCAGCATCTAGAAATCTTACCTGGCTGCCTTCAGAACTCAGAAACTGGGATAATAGTCTGCTCCAATCACTAACCATTGTTTTTCCTTTGTTTCTGTAGAAACACCTCTTATTAAAAACCTGATGCAAGTATGTGCACCATGTAGGCCTAACTTGGGGAACCCACCTGCATCGCCACTTCCTGAAATGAGACACAGCCTCTAGTTGAACTGACCTACTCTCGGGACTAAGAGAGGGTTCAATGAGATAAAGACAACCCAGCACCTCAGGACAGGTTCAAACCTTCTTACACCAGCTGGCCAAGACAATAAAGTAGTTCACAGTGTCACCCAAATCTTTGACCAGCTTCCTCGGGCCCCCAAGGTCACTGACTTAGTTTTATTGCAGGACACTTCAAGTTTGGGACAGTGGATACAGACTAGATTTCAGACTACTGTCTGTGTATTTATTATAGGATTTGTGACTAGAATCCTATTTAGATATGTGCTTTCTGAGTTACAGCGCACCCTACCCCTGACTTAGCACATCAGCTACAGAAGCAGTTACGTTCTCACCATCCTCCCCTTTGACTCTGATGGCCTGGCATCACAGGGTGGGTGGTAGGGCGAGCCCTAACAGGTGGGGTTTTTCCTTTTTGTAGTGCAAATGCCTAACTTAAGCTGTGATTGCCCAGGCTCCCACTTCAAAGAGGGCATCAGCTTCAAGGAAGGCTCTCTGGGACAAGCACATCGCTAGCCACACCAGATACAGAGCCAGGCCACCTTCCCCACTGACGTGGCTTTGTTTGGAAGATCTTATTTGATTTCAGTGACTGACCCTTGGGGCACTTGTTTTATTTCCTCTTCCTGCACTTTAAATTCCCGCTTTCATGTTTTAAATTCACCAGTAAAGAGTGAGCCTAGGAAAACCCCAGGCCCCCACCCCAAGCCCCAGTAAAAGTAGGACCCCAGGCCCGTGCTCACAGTATCCTTCTCTCCCTCTCTCCCTCCCTCTCTCCATGTCTCTGTCTCTCTCTCCCCCTGACCTCGCAGTGTGGCACCAGGTGTGCTGTGTAATTTCCAGGTCCTGTAAGTAATAAACCTTTATTTTTCCCAGTTTCCCAATAGTTAGTGCTGAGGGGTGTCTCGCAGTCATAACGAGAACCGCAAGGGCCGGTTCAGCCACAGTGCTGGTTATTGACAGGCTGGGACCAGCACACAACAGCTATTAAGATTCCTTTTTGGCATTTGAATGACAAAATGACTAATGTTATGTGGCGTATGTCATGGGTTTGCACAACTGTTGGCACACCGTGTTTTCTAAACAACAAAGCAAGAATGTGACCGTGGTCCACCCAAGCCCCGCTGCAGAGGGGGTGGTCTAAACAAATTCTGGAATAAACACTTTCTGCTCTTTTTGACATTCTGTTAAAGGGCATTCTTTGCAGATGTGGGAGTGCATTTTGTTTCATTAGCAGAACTGACTTCGTATTTCAGACTTCGGGAGGAAGGTGTCTGGGTGTCTTCATGGTAAAGGTTACTATTATTACTGTTTTGCAAATGGTTGACTGATAAACGGAGAAAAGGATGAAATTTGTGGGATATGCTGACACCTACAGATGCATCAGTCTGGAAGGAAGGGTTGAAGTGGGGTGCGGGCAACTCAGCATTTGAAAAGATAGCTTTTTCACATGTCTAGCAGGAATCTTCTTGCTGATACTATTAGACTGAACCATATTTAATTACCAATATTTGACTGTTTTTAACCTACAATATGGCAGCTTCATATGGCTCAACCAAATATGTTTTTCAAAAGAGGGAGCAGTAATATACAGATATAGATCCAGATACAAAACCTGCCTTTCTGCCACCCTTTCTTTCCTCTCTGACTTCTTTCTTTCCACTTTCTGATAAAAAATTTATTTAGTGCCAGCTTTGTTTCAGGCTTTAGTTTTAGGAATAATTTATTTGATTTGTTTCTTCTGTATGTTCCCAACTTAATTTTAATTTTACCGCTATTGACAGCTTCATGGTACTCTCTGAGCACACTGCCACTGCCGACACAAGAGCTGGCTCATGAAGGTACAGGGTACTGGGAGAGCTAACGAAGATTCTGGTTTTGGTCTGGGACACTTCTCCAGTGATGGGGCTCCTGCTTTGCCATTTAGGCTTTGAGTCACTTGCGGTGTGAGACCTCGAGCTACGAAAGTATGTATGTCACGTTTACTGACCCCACACTTTGTTAAATCTGCTCTTTCCCGTGCAGTCCTTTATTTGAGTTTTTCAACAGAGGACTAAAAAAATGAACGGAAGCAATTTAATTCCTATGTTTCCCTGGCAAAGATAAGAAGATAAAGATCCCAGGAGAAGAACTGAACGGAAACAAAGCTATCAATATTGAAGAGAAATGTACAGTTTGACTCGGAACAAGTGTGCTTGTCTGTAATTTTGAAATTAATGGCAAGAAAAGTGAGGTTGCGTGGAAAAGATGGGCACTTACGTGAAGGCTTCAAGGAAGATGGGGACAGATGAGGAGGGACAGTGGGGGAGTTGCTGATGGAGCAGAGACGGGTATCCAGGCACGGGTGTTGGGCGCTCAGATGTGACCCTGGGGCAGCTCGCCCGAGGAGGGGAGACCATCCTACACCTCCCCTGCCTCCTCCTTTTTTTGCCAGCACGTGACTGGGACGTTGATTTTCTGAAGTTGCATCAATAGCAGATTTATATTCTCCATATAAATACTTTCACCCCCGAGTGTTAGAAAACGGGACATCCTAACTCTCCACGTGCAGGGTCCAGGGCACGTGGACACAACCTCCTGGCATTTCTGTCCCGGCAGCATGGTTCCACTCGGCAGCGTCTGGAGGCAGGTGTTTCATTGCACCGTTGTCGCTAGATTACTACTCTCATCATCAGAGTGACCAGCTCTTCTCTACTTCTGCTAATGTTTTAAGGAAGTACGTTGGTCAGGGGCGCCCACGCTGACCAGTCACGTGACCTGGGTGCCTGCAGGCTGTGGGCCACTGTGGGCAAGACTGGGATGTGAACTCGGGCTGCAACCCTGGGGCTATTAACGGCTGTCACATGGCATTTGAATTGCAGTAGCAGCTGTTTATAGAGAGAAGCTCCAAGTTGAATCACTATGTACTAAATTTGTAGTTACGCATCTGGATAACAAAACAAGCTATTGGCAGGAAGAAAAGGAAAATTACAAAAATTTAACAGGGCAAAGTACGCATGCTGCATATACTTTTCGCTGTGAAATGCAGGATTCAGTAAAGACGATTTCCACGTCGGGAGCCTGGCCTCCGGTGGGCTTAGCATCCCCGCCTCTGACGCGGTTCTTGTTGGTGGCGCTCTGCCCCCCAGTCTCCGACTTCGCAGGGTTTCTCTCTGGGCGGCTCCGTCAAGTTCCCGTCATGCTGTAGCATCTTCCTGGAATGTCTCCTTTTTGACCAAGACTCTCAAGCTGCCGCTGCCCTTTGTCTGCTCTCCTGCTGCAGCCTTTTCTTTATATAATGATCTCCCGACGTCCAACAGTCTCCTATTATCCAGAAAGGACCCTGCTTCTGTAATTTACAAATATTTACTAGCCACCAAGAGAACGCTCAACTTTCCACTAAAGAACTGAAACTTTGCTTTTGGACCTGGAGAGCCACACACATGATGGTGTGACAGAAGTACCCGGGCACGTCAAATCACATTCCATCCTCAATGAATAAGCCCTGGGTGACTGAAATACATCACAGATGGATGAGAAAATACGAAAACAAAAAAACCTTCCTAAGTGAAACCATACTGATTTACCTTCTGTGAAATAAATAAAGTAGGATGTTTCTTTCAAAGATATGGAATGAATCCATGCAGTTTGCTATAGTTGTTTTAAAGGAAACTATTTTAAACTATTTTAAAAATTTTGCGGGGGGGATAAGTAAGTTGACCATTTTTCTTTCTGAATGGACAATAAATATTTTGCTCTTCAAAAGAGGAAAATTAATTAGGAAAATCAATAAGCAAGCCATAGAATGGGAGAGAATATTTACAGTACATGTATCAGACAAAAAGCTTGTGTCTCAATAATATAAAGAACTACTATAATTTATCATAAAAGACAAACAACCAAAAATGGGCAGAATAGTCGAATAGGCACCTCACAAAAGAAGATACATGAATGGCAATATGAAAGGGAAAATTGCTCAGTATCATTAATCATTAGGGAGATGCAAATTAAAACCACAATGAGATACTGCTATACACATTAGAATGTCAATAACTTAAAAGGATTGACATTACAAGTGTTGTCAAGGATTTGATCATAACTCTCAAATATGGCCAATAGAGTGTAAAATGGAATAGTCTGGGAAAATGTTTGGCACTTTTTCAAAAAGTTAAACATGCATCTTCCCTGTGTCCCAGAAATTCCACTCTCAGATATTCATCTAAGAGGAAGAACATACAGGTCCACAAAATGCCTCATGTGAGCATGTTCACTGAAGCTTTGTTCGTAGTATCAAGAACAAGAACAAGCCCTGAGGTCCGTCACCAGGAAAGTGGAGGCACTGTGGTGTGTGTATACAGGGGATACTTCTCACTGATACAGGTGTACACTTCTGATACGCGTAGTAACATTCATGGATCTCACCTATTATGCTGAGTGAAAGAAGCCAGACGGAAAAGAGTACCCAGTCTATGACTCAAATTACATGAAGTTCCAGAAGAATTCAAACAAAACTATGACAAGAGAAATCAGACTGCATCAGGGGCCTGTCTGGGTAGGGACAGAGGTACCTTCTGGGGTCGTGGACACCTTCTGTCACCCATGTGGGTTCCTTGAGTGAATGCATTTGTCAAAAGAGAACGTGCTGCTATATGTAATGACGTCTCAATAAAATGTTTCCTAAAAGAAAAACAGACACAGACGTGTGTGCATATTTCCAGTAATGGTTGGGGAATGTGACCAAACAACAATTTTAGTGGTAAAACTGGATCTAACTTCTGCAATATTTCATCCATTTGCTTATTCAACAGCTCTCGCCCTGCACCCGCTGTGCTCCAGACCCTGTTCCGGGACTTGGGAGACCACAGTGCAGTGGGGACGTACAGTCCTGGAGCTGGCAGCCAGCCTGAGGACGGGCTTCCTTCAGGAGGCTGGGCTCCCCGCCTCCATCTCAGTGGGAGACTTTGATGGCATCCGGGCTGCTCACCGGGGACAGCTGGGCTCATTCCTGCAGAGCAACGACCATGACTCTGGCCTAGGGGTCTTCATGATGATGCTTTAACTGCCTTGCAGCCCACCATTCAAAAACCAGAGCTCTAATTCCATGACGGGTAAGTGCAAAAACTAGAGTTTGATGAGTGAGTATTCTGGAAAAGAGGTAAGAGAAGTAAATGTAATAAGTAAAAATTATGCAAAGGGGAGATTCAAAATGTTGAGTAATTTTCTACCCCAAATATTCAGACACCATTTTAAGCTTCTTAACTCTGGTGCTAGTATTGCCTTCCTCTGTTGCTCAAATATCACTGCAGTTGGTTGTGTGCACACGGGCCTTCCTGCTACATCTCCTGTCCTTTAGTTTAGTTTGTTTACAAAATTGTTCTGGACGGACGCGTGTGTGTGCACCTCTTTCTCCTGCATCCCAGGAACACCTTTCTAGGTTGGAAGGCCCACATTTCTGTTCATGTTCTCTGAGCCCTTGCTGTCTTGTCCTTACATGAAAACTTGCTTGCGTCCCTGTCCTGTCCTTTCTAACGTCTTCAGTCCTTGATGCCAGAGGGCCGACCGAACAACATTCAGGCAAAAGTCAGTGGGGCTGGGTCCCAGCAGCACGCCGCTCACACAGGCCCTTCAGAGCCACAGGCCTGCATGGCGTTGCTGGCACAGGGGTCACCATGGCCCAAAGGCCTTTTGTTTCCACACTGCCTAAATGTTCATCTTCTCCCCACATGTGACGGTGTGTCTGCTGTGCTGTATCAGAGAAAACCACCACTTAATGCATATTTTTCTTTCACCTCAACAGATTCAAATGTTATGAGGTTTTTCAGGAATTCCCTTGAGTTTGTACCAAATCTTTATATCTCTTTTCCTTCATATTAGACAAACATGTTTGACATGAACTATTTCAAGGACTGCAAACAGAGGAGAGGTCTGAATGGATGGCTTTTACTTCATGGAGAGTTAGTAAATCTCAGAAAATAATAATCTGTGCAGGACGCAATGAAGCTGAATAGTTAATCTGCATAGAATCCAGTACGTGGTACGGAGCCCACGTTCCATGTGGCAGAGCCCCGGTTCCAGACAAGCACCGCACAGACTGCCAAGAAACCAGGACTTGGGGAAACTATGTCAGCCTTTGAAACAATACGAGCTGTAGGCAAATTACTGACTAATCGTAGAACAGGTGGCTCATTTAAAACTTCTTATTATTTCAAGAGAGTGATAATTTTTGTATTGGTTGTGAATCTTAAGGGCATAGAAAGGTGGAAGAAATATTGGAAAGGGAGTTAGTGCTGGCACAAGAGTTTGCTGTGATGACACTGCAGAACGATCCGCATACCCGCTGGCTCCGTGCTCCTGGGCAGGTGAGAGTCAGGCGGAGGTCCCCTCACCTGGGACGCACAGCCACCTGGAATGGCTCTTCCTGGGTCAGGGGGCAAAAGTGCAAGGTGCCCAGCAAACTCTGCCCTTTGTGGCCTTGGCCAACATCACGTCTCTCCATATTCCAAGGTATATCACAGGACCATGGCCAATTCACCTCTCCCTGTGGAGGCTCAGTGAGACTCCAGGACTGGCGGCTGGGGGCACAGTTCTCCAGGGCACAGGAGGTGCCACCCAGCGCAAGCTAGAGCTGCCTGAGGCCTACGCTCAGCTGGATGTGAAGGCGTGTGGCTTAGATGAGACAGTATTTGTGCACAAACTGCTTTTCTTTGTGATCCTCACGTGTGTCCGTGTGACAGTAAAGTGCCACAGCAACAAGGCAGCCGCAGCAAAGCGACCCTGTTCCCTTCCCACATGGTAGTGATACGGCAAAGGAGAAATATTTGTCCAACTACTGCTACTAGTATTAGAGGAAGGAATGATTCCGCTGATTGCCTGATGACCCTCACTCTGCTCAGTTATGGATCCCCAGCTGCCCTTGCTGTACCTGGAGTGGAGCTCAGTTCCATACTGAGGTTTCTCTCCCCTACTGCACTAGCTCAGATAAAATCTGCCTTGTCATTTTAACAAATGTGCAGCACATTTTATATATATATATATATATATATATATATATAATATATATATATATACACACATATATATATGGCATCCAACTGATGTGTTCAAAGATCACATATGTCCTGGTGGTGTAGAAATCGATTCTTATTTTCATTTCCTTAATGCCTGCTGGATATTCCCATCTGTCAACTCCACAAGCAATTCAAACTGACATCCTAATATGGACTCATTATCTGTCATCCCCAGCCAGCTTCTGTCTGGGTTCCATTCTGTCAGTAGCCCCATCACCCATCCATTCACCAAGCTAGAGACCTCAGAACCCCCTTGGGCACCTCTGTGCTGGGCCTCACCTCCACCCCGTCCACTTCTCAGTAAACAAACTTATTTTAAGAGATTAGTTACAAGATTACCAAAATGAATTTAAGAGGCTAGAAACGAGCTCATCCATTGAGTGGCCACAGCAAAACACCTCCCACAGTTGCAGAAGTTACCATGTTTGGGTCCAGCAAGGCAAAGGGAATAGAAGAGATGCCTCTTTTGTGCTATTGAGAGGCGTATATCTGATGACACAGAGACAAGGCCAATCCAGAAGATCGTTAAGTCAAAAAGCTCTTATTGCAGATGGATAATTCTGTGTATAGACATTAGTAATTGTTAATAACCCCTGTAGAATCCCTGAAGAGAAATTCTTGGAAGAAAATAATTTGTCCTGAAGGCGGTACCGTAACAAGCATCTGGATGAATATCAAAAGCTGTGTTTGAAATAAATGAGGTCGATGGAAACCCCACCTGCGTCTGTCTGTCTACCATTCCTGTGGGTGCAGTAAGAGGAAATGGGAGGCTCTGAACCAAGAGTTCATTCTGGAAACCCAAGGTTCAAGGAGTGCACAGTTTTAATCACAGAGAGAAGCTCTTTATGTTAAAAATATTCCTGTAGCTCTAATTTCCACACTACAAGTGTTATCTAAATGATGAATTAGTAAAATCCAAGCCATTGCTGTCCATCCAGTTTTATCTTTATGAGAGGAAATGTAATCTGAAGACCACTCTGGAATTTCTAAGCTGCTTGACTGCTTAAGGAAGTTTAACCAAATGTTTTTAAGAAAAAGAACGAATTAGGAAAAAAACCATGACATTTTGTGAGAGATTCTTACTTTGCAGATTTGTTTATGATAGTACTGTCTTACAAAAATTGATAGTAGTGTCTTTTACAAAAATTGTTCACTTAATTGACGTATGTGAGGTCCAAAGTGTAAACAATTGAAATATATTAACATGTAGTGAAAAAGTTCACAAATGTAAAGCAAAAGTCCAGCTTTGGAAAAGTAATGTTAAAGACGGCTTTGCAGTCATGTGTGGTTGGTGTTATAATTTGAAGCCAAAAGAACAAAATTAGTAGAGAAACATCTGTATATTCTTGTGGAAGAGTTTACTTTGAAATAGTTGAATTTAAAAGTTCCGCTGAATTAGAAATCCTTTTGCATCATCAAAACAAATCTCAACTACGTCTGTCAATGAGAGAAAAGCAAGTTAGATTCATAAATGATCACACATTTGAAGTCTATTTTAATGAGATCAATTTTTCCAATTTTGTTTAATGGCAAGACAGGACATTCAGTCAATTAGAGGACGAAGTGATAACTTGTCTGCTCATGAGTACAAAGACTTGTTTTTTAAGCAATGGTGATTATCAGAATGATTCAGTAAAAATTCGGAGTCAGATTCCTGTAGCCAATTTGTTTACAAAGCCTGATATGAAAGAGTGATATTTGCAAGCACATGCTAAAGTTTTCATTTAAAGTTGGAAAATATTGTTGTTGGAAGTGTTCAGACTCAGCATTTAAGAATCTCCCTAATGTTTGATGTTTAACTTTTCTCTCAAGGTCACATAATATAAAGAAAGGAGTGAGTTTTTGCTCGCCTCGCCCACGCAGAGGCTCCTGCATCCCCCGGTTCACCCTGAGCGCCAGCCAGCAGGCGTTTCTGTGTTGCGGCCGTGTGGAAACTTGCGAGGCCCAGGGCACTCGCAAAAGCCAGACCCGCCTTGTGGCCTCCCTGCCGCCCTTGCAGCACATCCGTCCCTCCCGGCCGGGATCGCAACCCCCATCCCTGAACAGTCGCCCCTGTTCCCAGAGCGGCCCCCGCACGTGAGAGCCCCCAGCTCCAGAGCTCAGCCCAGTGTACGCTCCGCTTGCCCTCCCCGTCCTGGGAGCCCAGCGGCCCCCCTCAGCCCTGTCCTCCCGCAGCCCGCGAGCTCCCTGAAGCAAAGGCTGGAGGTCACGACTCTGCATCTCCAGCTCCTACACGGGGCGGCTGCCTGCGGTTCGGTTCTGTTTGCTGAGCAGAGGGGGCCGGAACCCGGTGCTCCACGCAGCCCCACCACGCACGTGGGACAGGCCAGCTCTCTGGTCTTCAGGCTCCATGTTTTTTCTCTAAGTGACAGAGCCTGTTTTTAAATAAAGCACACCTCACTGGGAGGCCCCATATATGAAAACAGATTTGGGGGGCATTTCAGGTAGCAGAGGGAGTGGGGACCCCAACACTGACACATTCTCCCTCCCACCTGACCCAACATGCGGGGACTCGGGGACTCATGAGTTCAGGGGAATTAAGCTTCCCATTTGCCCGGCCCAGGTTGGGGGTTCAGCCGTCACCTGCTACCGCTGGACCGCGCGGGGCCTGCGGGCCGTGAGTGTCCGCAGCCCCACCTCCGGCTGCAGCGGGGAGGCGCCGGGCCAGAGCTCCGCTGGGCCGGGGGGACGGCGCACCAAGGCGGGTGCTGGTGCTGGCGTGGGAGCCGCGCTCCGCACCACCCGCCTCACCCCTGCAGTTTCAGTTGGGGCGGAGGGAAAGTTCCACGGCGACGACTAATCGCGTCTTTAAATTTCCATTTGTAATAACAACAACAGTGCCTAACCCTATATAGCGCTGCTGGGTGACGGGCACCATCTAAAACATGCCTCTGCCCATGTATTACCTCATCCAGGCCTCCCACCTATTATCAACCCCACTTTATAGCCATGGACGCTGAGCCCGAGGAAGGTGCTTGCGGCCTGAGAGCTGGAAGCGGAACCAGGGCAGCCCGGATCTAGGGTTTAGGCTTGTAGTCACGACGCAGCGTGGAGAGCCCAGAAAAGTCTCCAACGAGCATTTATGAGGGATTTCACGGCAGCAGAAGGGAGCCGTGGGCTCACTACAGTCATGTTTGAGGTTTTCCATTTACTCAGGATTGAGGCAAAACCGGAAACATTAGAAAACTTGAGAACTAGGCCCCAAAGCTGTAGTCTGCATGTGACTCCTGCTTTTCTGATGGTGATGTGGTATCTTTTAATCACCCCAGCTCCAGCCCATCATGGTAGGCTTGGGTTGTCTGTATCTGAAGATGCTAATGATTCCAAGCCCATGCCTCCCCGTGCGCCCAGCCCTCTCCTAGGCCCTGACTAAATCCTTGCCTCAGCCTACGGGGGAAGCAGAGAACTAGGGGAGCCCTGGGCGGGTAACAGCCTCTGCTGGATGCAAGGGGCCTCTGGCTCCCGTTGGTCACCGACTCTCCCAGAGGAGAGGGGAGCAGGATCGGCCTGCGCTGCTGGCTGGTGGCCCCGATCCAAGACCAAGAGCAGTACTGGAGCCTCACCCGGAAAGCGTCCGCCCTCCACGGCCGTCCGCAGCCATGCAGGTCCTTTTCCTAGATTTCACCTCCCACAAGGTCTGGTTGCCTCAAAGCTTCAAGTCTAAACCACCACAAACCAAGGGCCTGCCCTCCCCCGAGGACAAGCTGCTCCACTGGGAGGGCGCTGACCTCGGACCCGGGATTCCGAGATGCGGCTCGAACACGGGCAGCCCTGCAGGCTCGGGAAGCATCACTGCGCTGGGCGGCCAACGTGATGCCCAGAAACGCCTCTCCAGGTTCCCAGGAAGCCCGTTCACATCTGGGGGCCCCTGATGCTGTCCACCAGCGACGCCTGTGCTGTGCATGCCCTGAGCCACAAACATGGGCTCCTGGAGGGCGGCAGGTTGTGAAATCTCATTGCAGAGCGTTCATCCAGAGGAACCCATCCTTAAATGACCTGTGAACTGGGCAGTGCCGGGTGGGAGAACACTTAACAGACACGTGTGGATATGGTTTTTTATTCCAGTGATGATGGCAGTTACTTGAGTCTAAGTTATTAGCCTCAGGAGAGCATATTGTGAGGACACAAAAAGGCGTCCTGTGAAACCTATGACTACCGACGTGACTGACACTGTTGAGGGGTGGCAAAGGCTCAGGTGAAATACTGTGTCTTTGTTTTGTTTTAGCAGAACTGTCCCAACCATATGTGGAAAAACACATAAATGGAAAGCCCACCCGGTGGTTGTGTGCAGCCAACTCCTTCAAAGACATTCTGCTTCCGAGTTGGTGTTTGTGCGTTTCAGGGGGGCCACCTAGGATGTGACAACAGCCTCTCCCTGACCCAGAAACACCATCCCAGCTGATCATGGAGCCCACAGTTCTACCAGTAAGTCTCATGTCTACTTCTTTGAGTGATTTTATAATAATTATTGTCGACAGGGACAGCTTCATGGCAGAAGTCAGCTGGGAGGCTAGTTTGAAAGTTATCAGTCAAGTGTCTCCCGTGCTGTGTGCAGCTATTTCCTATCCCCGTTCCTGTGGCAGCTGCACGCATCCATAGGCACTGTCCTCCAGGCATCCGTTCTTGCCGTGGATCTTCAGTAAACCCCTATCAGGCCGCAGAGGATGGGGATGCAGGAAGGAACATGAAAGCCACAGAACCACTCTTGCAGGGCTGTATTCTTCCAGTTGTCGCATCTCCAAAACGCTGGTCCACATTTGACTCCCTCTTCCTCTCACACCACACATCAGAGTCTCCAGAGATCCTGCTGTCATGGCCTCCAAGGGTGTCCTGGGCTCGACTGCGCTTGACTCCTCCACTGCCGTGAGCCATCCAAACGCCGACACTCTGGCTGGGACGTCACGTTACTTAGCCTCCCCTGAGGCCTCTCTGGTGGCTCCTGCCCCGCAGCAGACGGGCTGACGCTCACCATCCCTCCTGCCCTCCTGGGCACACGCTCCTCTCCGAGCCCAGGCTCTCCTGCAGGTGCGAGTGGCCCACAGCTGCGTTTGGGCCGGAATGGGGTGGGGTGACTGCACTCCTAGGCTGAATTCTACAGCCCCAGGGGCACAACTCCTGTCCTGCCCTTCTGCAGCTCAGGTCAGGGGACCCAGGGGACACAGGGACCTTGGTCCTGAAACATGGCTTGGAGGAACGCCACTGGTCTGGAAAACTGGTTTTGACCCACAAGTACACAGCTGGCCCTACGCTGTCGCCCACCTCCTGTACCAGCTCGAAGAGTTTGCCCAAGCATTTCTGGAAGCTCGTCTCCTTCTCTCTCAGGCCAGCAGAGCAGACTTCCTCCAGCCTGTCTCCCTGCACCCCACAGCCAGGCACGAGCCCACTTCGCTACCTATGGGAGGACTGAGCAGAACAGTGACATTATGAACGTTTTCAGTACATGCGTTCACTCCCCCCCTGGCTTCATCTGACGCCGGCTCGTGCTATGGACTGGGAAGGACTGAGCATCAGTCATACAGCTCAGATTTCCCGACGTGCGTCCACGGCACAAAAGCCATAGGAGGTGCTTTGGGAAAGAGATCCTGTGGTCATATGTGTGTGGGAAATGCTGCCCATTTCTTTCTCAGAGCTTCAAGACCGTGGTGCTGATGCACAGGAAGTGTCCAGAGCTGTTACGGTTCCATCATCTAGATGTTTCTCTAAATCTTCTGAAACGGCTGAACTTTCTTTTCTTGGCTTGTTGTGTTCGGTTCTTCACTTCTGAGGCCATGCAGGGGAAAGTGCAAAAGACATCAGAGGAGAGAGAACACAGAGCAAGAGAGAGGCCTGCTGGTCCTGCAATCCCCTGGAGAAAATCCATGCTGGAAAGGGGTGGAGCTTCTACTCTAAATATTTAGTAAAAAAAAAAAAAAAAAAAAAATTGCTATGCTTTCTGAGCCACTTTATATTTTTTCCCCCAAGACTTCACCGAGACCATGATTCAGTCTTCTATTTTGTATCTGCAGAGATTTAAAGCAGGGATTAGACCTTAGGTATTTCGGAAAAGGTCTAATAAGCTTCCGTCGGCGCTCCCGTCCAGCCGCGCTGCTCTCCGCTCCCTGGCCGGAGGCCCTGGGAGCACCAACCAACCTGCGTCCTCCGTGGGCGCCGCCTCCCGCCCTCCACTCCGCCGCCAGACGTCCGGTGACTGCGCTTAGGGGCACACGCTCCTCCAGCCGCAGGAGAGCCGCGCTTCTCCCGGTCACGGCGCAGCCGCCTTGCCTGGAGCCAGGGCCCTTGTAGATTCACTGCAGCGTGGAGGCTTGGGCCGAGGGGCCACCGTCACTGCCCTCCAAACTGCAGCCCCCGTCCTCTGTTCCAGGCCCGGGCCGCCGTCAGCAAGCCGGAACCCCCCTTTGCCTCCACTGGCATCGGGCAAATGCCTTCAAACCTGGAAGACAGCGGCTCGGCACAGCTCCTTGTTGAAGACTAGAACTCGGTGGCTTCTAAGGAAGAGTCCAGACTCTCGCAGGACCACAGCCGTGTACCGTCCCTGGCACCACGTAGACGGCCAGAGCGCCCAGGCCGGGTGACTGGGCCTCCGGTGCCCCGCCCACGCTGGATGCCCGCCTGGTCAGGCACACGGCGCCCGGCCGTCCTCTCGCTGCGCCGGTGTCACCGCACCTCAGTGTCCGTGGACGGCTTGCCTGGGCCGCGCACAGCGCTGGGCAGAGAACACGGGACAGACGCCGCCCATACAGTGTCCACAAGTCACTGGGCAAATCCCGCCGAGGGCCGCTCTGCCGGGCGGGCCAGGCGGCTGTGAGCGCGGCCGGTGCCAACCAGGCGTCACGGCTGAGCCACGGCCGCCGGAGCAGCGCACGCGGCCACCTGCTCCGCCCGGAGAAGCAACACCCACGCCGTCCGGAAGCGGCTGAGACCACAAATGGGCCCGGAAAGGGCGCCAGGGGGGCCAGTCCCGCGAGACGCGGTAGAGGCGGCGTCGGGTGCGGCAGGGAGCGCGGCGCGGGGTTGGCGGGGAGGCGGGCGGAAGGAGGGGCCTCGGCGGCGAGGCAGGCGGCCCTGGGCCGGCGCCGGGGTGGAGACGGGGCCGCCCGCCCGCCAGGGGGCAGAGGCCGCGCCGCAGCCCCGCTTGGACTCAGTCCGGGCCTGGTGCGCACGCGCCGGCTGTGGGTGCTGCTGCTGCTGCAGGAGTGGCGGCCTCGCCCTTCGTCCTTCATCCAGCCTGGAAGAGGGTGAGGCGCGCGGCGGGCACTTCCTGTCGGGGGTGGTGCTCTGTGGGGAGTCTGGCTGTGCTCCGGGGGCACCCGGGAGGCAGTGCCTCAGGCAGAGGGTGGCGGGCCCGGAGGTCTGGGAAGGGTGCTGCTGGGGAGGGAACAGAAGTGGGGGGCTCGGAGGCGGGGGCCCTGGGGAGGACGGCCCGGTCGGCTCTGTCACTGTCACCGGGGGCTGTACGAGGGGCGTGCCGGGACCCCCGGGGCAGAGGGCCCCCAGCGGCCGCCCGGCTGCTTCCTCCACGTTGTGCTGCCTCGGGTTGAGCGCCCGCTCTTCCCACCCAGGATTCTCCGGCCCTGGGTTCGTGGCTGTCTGAAGTCCGCCTGCGGTTGACGAGGGTTGGGAGTGAGAGTGACGAGGCGTGGATTCTGTGGACGGAGCCCCTCGGTGGCCCAGAGGGACCCAGAGGCACGGCTCCGGGGTTTGGGCCGAGTGTCCCGGCAGCGTCCGCGTCGGCCGGTCTGTGCGAGTCCCGGGACTGAGGCTGGCGTGGCCCGTGCCTGGCGGCCAGCCCTCCGTGTGCCTTCCCGCTTCCTCCTGTTGTTTGGTGACACTTGGACCTTCATCTGGTATCGAAAAACCATGAGGCTTGGCGTCTCACCCGGGTGGTCCGTGATGCAGAAGTGAACCAGTAGATCCCACACTGGGAAGCTCAGTACGGCAGAGGGTGTCAGGCGCTTTGGGACGGGCAGTCGGCGTGGCCAGGGGCGCGTGGGCTCCGCCGCCGCAGCTGTTTGCGCGGCCCCCTCGGGTCGTGCGTTCCCGAGGGACCTTGTGCTCCAAGCTGACTTGCGTTCCAGCTCTGTTGCTTCCAGGGGCATCTCACGTGTAAGTCAGTTGGTACACTCAGGGCCACGCCAGCTTCCTTAATTTTCCTTTTGATAACTCAGGCCTCAGTTTTATAGCTCAAATGAACATAATTAATGAGGCAGATCTTAATTAGCACTTAATTAGTTAACAAAGGGCTGGTCAAATTCTGAAGCCGGAATCTGCTCAAAAATATAATGATTATACAGTGTGGTCATGCAATAAAAGTAAGTTGTTTTAGCCCAAACTGACTATAGCTATTGTGGCTTTTTAAAGGAGAGGAAAGAGTTTTTCTACCCCCTTGGAGGAATCGGTGGTGAAGGGGAAGCCTGGCATCCTTATACCTCTAACATTGGGTTGCCCAAAAAAGTTCGTCTGGGTTTTTCTGTAAGATGGTACGGAAAAACCTGAACGCCCTTTTTAGCCAACGCAACAGGTCCATCCGCTAGTGAGTGCGGTTGGGCCGGGGGTGCACAAGCATGTGCCTCTGGTTTACGAGAGGAGCCCATCAGCCTTTCCTTATGAGACACAGCTTCCAGCACGACTGACGTGTCCCCAGAGGCAGCAGGGAGACCAGGCTCTTTGGGGCAGGGAGGCCGAGGTGTGTGGGATGGACAGCATTCCACGGCCCAGACTCTCAGAAGTCGGTCCCCACACCCAGATGTCCCTTGTGAGTGACCTGTGAGTGGGAAACTCAGAGAAGAGAGACATGGCCCTGCCTGGGTTGATGAGGTCATCTTCCTGCAGGTGAAGGTGGCACAGAGAGAACCCCTCAGAGCTTGGCCTTGTCACCCCACAATGGGCATGGATGGTGGCAAGGAGACACACAGGAGGCCACCCCGGGGGCCAGTGCACCACCAGGGCGCCAGGTGAAGACATGACTCAGGACAGTGTAACGTGCAGGGCAGTGTCAAGTAACACGGAAACAAAGCCTGGAGAAGCTCCCGTCCTCCTGCTCCGCTTCCAGAGCAGGATGCTGGGTGCCAGCGTCTCCTTGTTCTGGTGGAAATGGCAACGCGAGGACAGAAGATGAGACGGGAGCGCATCTCAGCACGTTCACACAGCACACCCAGCACACGTGCAGCCGCAGAGTGGCTCGAGAAGGAGGATTCAAGACAAGTCGTACTCGGTGTGTGCAGGTCAGAGCAAGCCTGTCCTTCCTCTTTCTTTTGTCCCAGCTCGACTCGAGTCCTCACTCAGCCCCTTGGAAGATTGTCCCCTTACCCCATGGATTGCTTTCTACAATTTACACCCTCAGCAAGTGTTTTTTGAATGATGGGCATTCAGTTGGATTCAGCATTAGTAAATGCTCTGTGTCAAGCGTTGCTGTGTGATGATGTCACCCTGTAGCTTTTTGACCCAAATCTCCTTCCTGGGAGTCACCCTCACATACCGATGTGTTGTCACTGGTTTTCCTGCTTCATCTGCCCTTGGGTCATTGGTGGGTTGGCAAACACTGGCCCTTTCAGTGTCTCCCTGCTCTCAGCCCCTCCAGCCGCTCAGCATCGACAATACCCCTTTCATCCCAGAAGGTCATCTCTGTGCCAAACACGCAGGAGGCCCGGACGTGGCATCGTTCTCTACCTGTCAGAGGACATCCACGTACCCAGAGAAATATTCCTTTTCTTCTGACAGAGAAGCGGGCAGGGTGAACCCTCCAACTTGGCGTGATACAGCTGTAAGGGGTCATGGGAACGGGCAAGGAACGTGTGTATCTCACAACCTGCTTTTTGCCACTCACAAGCTTTGAGACGTTCCATGAGGTAATACCCCTGCCTTTAACTGCAGCTGTGCACATTCCTGTGCCGTGGGAACAGAGTCAAGACGTTTTGAGACACTGAAAGGCATTCTCTGTCTCTCGAGGTGGAAGGCAAGTAGGGAAGTACATGGAGACTTCTGGTGTCCTAGGAAATGGAGCTGGGAGCCTTTCAGACTTGTTTAGCAGAACAGAGTGGATTTTGAGGTCAAGAAAATGATCTTGTATTTTGCCAGAAAAATCTCAATTACATGTGAGGAACCACCTTTTTCTTGCTCTAATGGATTTTTTTCAAGATGAAGTTAGTGATGAAACTGGCTAATTTGCATATTTGCAGGGAATAAAAATTGAGTCAAGAATTTTTCATTGGGTGGTTTACTTTAGCAACTTAAAAAAAAACTTCACTTAAAAGGAATCCAATGCTTCTTTCTTGTGATTATAGAAAGCTTTATTATTAAAAAGTTCTACCACTCTCTATCACATCTGGTTTTTTTGCATGAATTGACTTTTTTTTTTTAACATCTATATTGGTCTATATTGGTCAGTCTATTTATCTCTTGTAAAAATAAAATACAGTGAGTGTGTGTGTGTGTGTGTGTGTGAAAAAAAAAATGTTCAAAAAAAAAAAAAAAAAAGAATATGGACATTCTCCTACATAATGCCCAAACTAGTATCCCTCCCAAGCAGTTTAACAATGATAGAGTAATTTAGTCAACATAGAGTTCCTATTCAAATTTCCCAAAACTTCCCCAAATACTCTTTTACAGATTTTTGTTTCTGGCTCAAGATCCAATCAAGGATCGTTTACTACATTTGATTGTCATGAGTCTTTAACTTCTTTTAATCTAGAAAATTCCCACCAACACTTTTTGTCTTTTATGACAGTGATATTTTGAAGAGACCAGGTCAATTGTCTTGTAGAATGCCCCACATTTTGATTTATCCAAATGTTTCCTAATGATTAAATGCATGTTAAATACTGTTTTATAAGAATGCTATAAATGTGCACTTCTTAGAGTGTTTCAGAAAACACATAATGTCAGTTTGTCCCATGATGGGTATCCTAGTTTGAAGACTGAATTAAGATGGTGTTTTCTAGCTCTCTTTGTTGTAGAGGTATTTTTATCCATTGTAAGTAATAGCAACTGTGGCTTCATACTGTGAGACCATATTAATGTCCTGTCCTCCTAAAACATTTCACCTAATGGTTTTAGCATCTGTGGATGATTCTCACCTAATCAATAGTTGTATTAGTGGTTGCAAAGGTCATTGGTAGATTTCTAATTGTATTGTTACATACAAATGTATTAGCTAGTGTTTTTCTACAAGAAACAGCTTTCCCTTATGTCCTTTTTGTTTTTGAGTATTACTGTGGACTCAGTGATTTTTTTTTTATTCAATATAATATAAACCATTATCATTAATATGTATTTTTTTTTTAGTATCCAATTTCCTTTTATTCTTTTTTTTTTTAAACATCTTTATTGGAGTATAATTGCTTTACAATGGTGTGTTAGTTTCTGCTTTATAACAAAGTGAATCAGTTATACATATACATATGTCCCCATATCTCTTCCCTCTTGCATCTCCCTCCCTCCCACCCTCCCTATCCCACCCCTCTAGGTGGTCACAAAGCACAGAGCTGATCTCCCTGTGCTATGCGGTTGCTTCCCACTAGCTATCTATTTTACGTTTGGTAGTGTATGTATGTCCATGCCACTCTCTCACTTTGTCGCATCTTACCCTTCCCCCTCCCCATATCCTCAAGTCCATTCTCTAGTAGGTCTGTGTCTTTATTCCCATCTTGCCACTAGGTTCTTCATGACCTTTTTTCTTTTTTTCCCCTTAGATTCCATATATATGTGTTAGCATACTGTATTTGTTTTTCTCTTTCTGACTTACTTCACTCTGTATGACAGACTCTAACTCCATCCACCTCACTACAAATAACTCCATTTCATTTCTTTTTATGGCTGAGTAATATCCATTGTATATATGTGCCACATCTTCTTTATCCATTCATCTGATGATGGACACTTAGGTTGCTTCCATGTCCTGGCTATTGTAAATAGAGCTGCAATGAACATTTTGGTACATGACTCTTTTTGAATTATGGTTTTCTCAGGGTATATGCCCAGTAGTGGGACTGCTGGGTCGTATGGTAGTTCTAATTTTAGTTTTTTAAAGAACCTCCTTACTGTTCTCCATAGTGGCTGTATCAATTTACATTCCCACCAACAGTGCAAGACTGTTCCCTTTCCTCCACACCCTCTCCAGCATTTATTGTTTCTAGATTTTTTGATGATGGCCATTCTGACCGGTGTGAGATGATATCTCATTGTAGTTTTGATTTGCATTTCTCTAATGAGTAATGATGTTGAGCATTCTTTCATGTGTTTGTTGGCAATCTGTATATCTTCTTTGGAGAAATGTCTGTTTAGGTCTTCTGCCCATTTTTGGATTGGGTTGTTTGTTTTTTTGTTATTGAGCTGCATGAGCTGCTTGTAAATTTTGGAGATTAATCCTTTGTCAGTTGCTTCATTTGCAAATATTTTCTCCCATTCTGAGGGTTGTCTTTTGGTCTTGTTTATGGTTTCCTTTGCTGTGCAAAAGCTTTTAAGTTTCTTTAGGTCCCATTTGTTTATTTTTGTTTTTATTTCCATTTCTCTAGGAGGTGGGTCACAAAGGATCTTGCTGTGATTTACGTCATAGAGTGTTCTGCCTATGTTCTCCTCTAAGAGTTTGATAGTGTCTGGCCTTACATTTAGGTCTTTAATCCATTTTGAGTTTATTTTTGTGTATGGTGTTAGGGAGTGTTCTAATTTCATACTTTTACATGTACCTGTCCAGTTTTCCCGGCACCACTTATTGAAGAGGCTGTCTTTTCTCCACTGTATATGCTTGCCTCCTTTATCAAAGATAAGGTGACCATATGTGCCTGGGTTTATCTCTGGGCTTTCTATCCTGTTCCATTGATCTATGTTTCTGTTTTTGTGCCAGTACCATACTGTCTTGATTACTGTAGCTTTGTAGTATAGTCTGAAGTCAGGGAGCCTGATTCCTCCAGCTCCATTTTTCGTTCTCAAGATTGCTTTGGCTATTCGGGGTCTTTTGTGTTTCCATACAAATTGTGAAATTTTTTGTTCTAGTTCTGTGAAAAATGCCAGTGGTAGTTTGATAGAGATTGCATTGAATCTGTAGATTGCTTTGGGTAGTAGAGTCATTTTCACAATGTTGATTCTTCCAATCCAAGAACATGGTATATCTCTCCATCTATTTGTATCATCTTTAATTTCTTTCATCAGTGTCTTATAATTTTCTGCATACAGGTCTTTTGTCTCCTTAGGTAGGTTTATTCCTAGATATTTTATTCTTTTTGTTGCAGTGGTAAACGGGAGTGTTTTCTTAATTTCACTTTCAGATTTTTCATCATTAGTGTATAGAAATGCAAGAGATTTCTGTGCATTAATTTTATATCCTGCTACTTTACCAAATTCATTGATTAGCTCTAGTAGTTTTCTGGTAGCATCTTTAGGATTCTCTATGTATAGTATCATGTCATCTGCAAACAGTGACAGCTTTACTTCTTCTTTTCCCATTTGGATTACTTTTATTTCTTTTTCATCTCTGATTGCTGTGGCTAAAACTTCCAAAACTATGTTGAATAATAGTGGTGAGAGTGGGCAACCTTGTCTTGTTCCTGATGTTAGTGGAAATGGTTTCAGTTTTTCACCATTGAGAACGATGTTGGCTGTGTGTTTGTCATATATGGACTTTATTATGTTGAGGAAAGTTCCCTCTATGCCTACTTTCTGCAGGGCTTTTATCATAAATGGGTGTTGAATTTTGTCGAAAGCTTTCTCTGCATCTATTGAGATGATCATATGGTTTTTCTCCTTCAATTTGTTAATATGGTGTATCACGTTGATTGATTTGCGTATATTGAAGAATCCTTGCATTTCTGGAATAAACCCCACTTGATCATGGTGTATGATCCTTTTAATGTGCTGTTGGATTCTGTTTGCTAGTATTTTGTTGAGGATTTTTGCATCTATGTTCATCAGTGATATTGGCCTGTAGTTTTCTTTCTTTGTGACATCTTTGTCTGGTTTTGGTATCAGGGTGATGGTGGCCTTGTAGAATGAGTTGGGGAGTGTTCCTCCTTCTGCAATATTTTGGAAGAGTTTGAGAAGGATAGGTGTTAGCTCTTCTCTAAATGTTTGATAGAATTCGCCTGTGAAGCCATCTGGTCCTGGGCTTTTGTTTGTTGGAAGATTTTTAATCACAGTTTCAATTTCAGTGCTTGTGATTGGTCTGTTCATATTTTCTATTTCTTCCTGGTTCAGTCTCGGCAGGTTGTGCATTTCTAAGAATTTGTCCACTTCTTCCAGGTTGTCCATTTTATTGGCATAGAGTTGCTTGTAGTAATCTCTCATGATCGTTTGTATTTCTGCAGTGTCAGTGGTTACTTCTCCTTTTACATTTCTAATTCTATTGATCTGAGTCTTCTCCCTTTTTTTCTTGATGAGTCTGGCTAATGGTTTATCAGTTTTGTTTATCTTCTCAAAGAACCAGCTTTTAGTTTTATTGATCTTTGCTATTGTTTCCTTCACTTCTTTTTCATTTATTTCTGATCTGATCTTTATGATTTCTTTCTTTCTGCTAACTTTGGGGTTTTTTTGTTTGTCTTTCTCTAATTGCTTTAGGTGCAAGGTTAGGTTGTTTATTCGAGATGTTTCCTGTTTCTTGAGGTAGGCTTGTATTGCTATAAACTTCCCTCTTAGAACTGCTTTTGCTGCATCCCATAGGTTTTGGGTCGTCGTGTCTCCATTGTCATTTGTTTCTAGGTATTTTTTGATTTCCCCTTTGATTTCTTCAGTGATCACTTCGTTATTAAGTAGTGTAGTGTGTAGCCTCCATGTGTTTGTATTTTTTACAGATCTTTTCCTGTAATTGATATCTAGTCTCATAGCGTTGTGGTAGGAAAAGATACTTGATACGATTTCAATTTTCTTAAATTTACCAAGGCTTGGTTTGTGACCCAAGATATGATCTATCCTAGAGAATGTTCCATGGGCACTTGAGAAAAATGTGCATTCTGTTGTTTTTGGGTGGAATGTCCTATAAATATCAATTAAGTCCATCTTGTTTAATGTATCATTTAAAGCTTGTGTTTCCTTATTTATTTTAATTTTGGATGATCTGTCCATTGGTGAAAGTGGGGTGTTAAAGTTCCCTACTATGATTGTGTTACTGTCGATTTCCCCTTTTATGGCTGTTAGTATTTGCCTTATATATTGAGGCGCTCCTATGTTGGGTGCATAAATATTTACAATTGTTATATCTTCTTCTTGAATCGATCCCTTGATCATTATATAGTGTCCTTCTTTGTCTCTTATAATAGTCTTTATTTGAAAGTCTATTTTGTCTGATACGAGAATTGCTACTCCAGCTTTCTTTTGATTTCCATTTGCATGGAATATCTTTTTCCATCCCCTCACTTTCAGTCTGTATGTGTCCCTAGGTCTGAAGTGGGTCTCTTGTAGACAGCATATGTACAGGTCTTGCTTTTGTATCCATTCAGCCAGTCTGTGTCTTTTGGTGGGATCATTTAATCCATTTACATTTAAGGTAGTTATCGATATGTATGTTCCTATTCCCATTTTCTTAAATGTTTTGTGTTTGTTATTGTAGGTGTTTTCCTTCTCTTGTGTTTCTTGCCTAGAGAAGTTCCTTTAGCATTTGTTGTAAAGCTGGTTTGGTGGTGCTGAACTCTCTCAGCTTTTGCTTGTCTGTAAAGGTTTTAATTTCTCCATCACATCTGAATGAGATCCTTGCTGGGTAGAGTAATCTTGGTTGTAGGCTTTTCTCCTTCATCACTTTAAATATGTCCTGCCACTCCCTTCTGGCTTGCAGAGTTTCTGCTGAAAGATCAGCTGTTAACCTTATGGGGATTCCCTTGTGTGTTATTTGTTTTTTTTCCCTTGCTGCTTTTAATACATTTTCTTTATATTTAATTTATGATAGTTTGATTAATATGTGTCTTGGTGTGTTCCTCCTTGGATTTATCCTGTATGGGACTCTCTGTGCTTCCAGGACTTGATTAACTATTTCCTTTCCCATATTAGGGAAGTTTTCAACTATAATCTCTTCAAATATTTTCTCAGTCTCTTTCTTTTTCTCTTCTTCTTCTGGGACCCCTATAATTTGAATGTTGGTGTGTTTAATGTTGTCCCAGAGGTCTCTGAGACTGTCCTCAGTTCTTTTCATTCTTTTTTCTTTATTCTGCTCTGCGGTTGTTATTTCCACTATTTTATCTTCCAGGTCACTTATCCATTCTTCTACCTCAGTTATTCTGCTATTGATCCCGTCTAGAGTATTTTTAATTTCATTTATTGTGTTTTTCATTGTTGCTTGGTTCCTCTTTAGTTCTTCTAGGTCCTTGTTAAATGTTTACTGCATTTTGTCTATTCTACTTCCAAGATTTTGGATCATCTTTACTATCATTATTCTGAATTGTTTTTTAGGTAGACTGCCTATTTCCTCTTCATTTGTTAGGTCTGATGTGTTTTTACCTTGCTCCTTCATCTGCTGTGTGTTTTTCTGTCTTCTCATTTTGCTTATCTTACTGTGTTTGGGGTCTCCATTTCGGAGGCTGCAGGTTCGTAGTTCCTGTTGTTTTTGGTATCTGTCCCCAGTGGCTAAGGTTGGTTCAGTGGGTTGTGTAGGCTTCCTGGTGGAGGGGACTAGTGCCTGTGTTCTGGTGGATGAGGCTGGATCTTGTCTTTCTGGTGGGCAGGTCCACGTCTAGTGGTGTGTTTTGGGGTGTCTGTGGCCTTATTATGATATTAGGCAGCCTCTCTGCTAATGGATGGGGCTGTGTTCCTGTCTTGCTAGTTGTTTGGCGTAGGGTGTCCAGCACTATAGCTTGCTGGTCATTGAGTGAAGGTGGGTCTTGGTGTTGAGATGGAGATCTCTGGGAGATTTTCGTCATTTGGTATTACGTGGAGCTGGGAGGTCTCTTGTGGACCGTGTCCTGAAGTTGGCTCTCCCACCTCAGAGGCACAGCGCTGACTCCTGGCTGGAGCACCAAGAGTCTTTCATCCACACGTCTCAGAATAAAAGGGAGAAAAAATAGAAAGAAAAAAAGAAAGAGGATAAAATAAAGTAAGATCAAATAAAATAAAGTTATTAAAATAAAAAATAATTATTAAGAAAAAATTTTTCCAAGTTAAAAAAAAAAATGGACGGAGAGAACCCTAAGACAACTGGTGAAAGCAAAGCTATACAGACAAAATCTCACACAGAAGCATACACATACACACTCACAAAAAGAGGAAAAGGGGAAAAAATAATATATCTTGCTCCCAAAGTCCACCTCCTCAATTTGGGATGATATGTTGTCTGTTCAGGTATTCCACAGATGCAGGTACATCAGGTTGTTTGTGGAGCTTTAATCCGCTGCTTCTGAGGCTGCTGGGAGAGATCTCCCTTTCTCTTCTTTGTTCACACAGCTCCCGGGGTTCAGCTTTGGATTTGGCCCCACCTCTGCGTGTAGGTCGCCTGAGGGCATCCGTTCCCCGCCCAGACAGAACGGGGTTAAAGGAGCAGCTGCTTCGGGGGCTCTGGCTCACTCAGGCCTGGGGGGGGGAGGGAGCGGTACGGAGGAGGCGGGGCGAGCCTGCGCGGCAGAGGCGTCGTGACGTTGCACCAGCCTGAGGCGCGCCGTGCGTTCTCCCAGGGAAGTTGTCCCCGGATCACGGGAGCCTGGCAGTGGCGAGCTGCACCGGCTCCCGGGAGGGGCGGTGTGGAGAGTGACCTGTGCTCGCACACAGGCTTCTTGGTGGCGGCAGCAGCGGCCTTAGCGTCTCATGCCCGTCTCTGGGGTCCGCGCTGATGGCCGCGGCTCGCGCCCGCCTCTGGAGCTCATTTAGGCGGCGCTCTGAATCCCCTCTCCTCGCGCACCAGGAAACAAAGAGGTAAGAAAAAGTCTCTTGCCTCTTGGGCAGCTGCAGACTTTTTCCCGGACTCCCTCCTGGCTCGCCGTGGCGCACTAGCCCCTTCAGGCTGTATTCACGCCGCCAACCCCAGTCCTCGCCCTGCGATCCAACCTCAGCCCGAGCCTCAGCTCCCAGCCCCGCCTGCCCTGGCGGGTGAGCAGACAAGCCTCTCGGGCTGGTGAGTGCTGCTCGGTGCCGAGCCTCCGTGCGGGAATCTCTCCGCTTTGCCCTCCGCACCCCTGTGGCTGCGCCCTCCTCCGCGGCCCCGAAGCTTTCCCCCTCCGCCACCCGCAGTCTCCGCCCGCGAAGGGGCTCCTAGTGTGTGGACACCTTTCCTCCTTCACGGCTCCCTCCCACTGGTGCAGGTCCCGTCTCTATTCTTTTGTCTGTTATTTCTTTTTTCTTTTGCCCTACCCAGGTACGTGGGGAGTTTCCTGCCTTTTGCGAGGTCTGACGTCTTCTGCCAGGGTTCAGTGGGTGTTCTATAGGAGCAGTTCCACGTGTAGATGTATTTCTGATGTATCTTTGGGGAGGAAGGTCACCTCCGCGTCTTACTCTTCCGCCATCTTCTCCTTTCTTGTATGTTTTTTTTGATGTTCAGATCCCAAGTTGACCAGTAGGAGCCCTGTCAAGGCATCTCTTGTCCCTTTTGGTGTGACATAATGGAGTGTTTAAAATTTTAATGTAAAACTTTATTTGTTTTAAAACACTAAGATATACATTTTATTATACTAGTGACAAAAACTTGTCTGTTCCTTTGATATTTCCTCTAATAACTTAGAAATGATCATTTTAAGCCTATTTCTCCATTTTTTGCAATAGAATGAATAGAGTGAAAAAAATCACTTCATGAGTGATGAACTACACCCAAGAAACTGAACATAAAACCCCTGTATCACAGCTGTTCTCAGCTGCTTTTGTGTCATCGCTGATCGTTCTGAGGAAAAAAAAAACCCTGCAACCTTTTAATGAGGGTTAATTATAGAGCAAAAATTTCACAGAGTTCTCAGGAAGCTTACTAGTGTTCTTGAGTAGTATTAGTGATGGGTAATGATGATTTATCACTGTGCCTAGTTGCTGATAAAGCAATTCTCAGTAAAGTCTTGACAATTTGTTAAAAAAAAAACTTTATTGGAGTATAATTGCTTTACAATGGTGTGTTAGTTTCTGCTTTATAACAAAGTGAATCAGCTATACATATACATATGTCCCCATATCTTTTCCCTCTTGAATCTCCCTCCCTCCCACCCTCCCTATCCCACCCCTCTAGGTGGTCACAAAGCACAGAGCTGATCTCCCTGTGCTATGCGGCTGCTTCCCACTAGCTAGCTATTTTACATTTGGTAGTGTATATATGTCAATGCCACTTTCTCACTTCATCCCAGCTTATCCTTCCCGCTCCCCGTGTCCTCAAGTCCATTCTCTACATCAGTGTCTTTATTCCTGTCCTGCCCCTAAGTTCTTCAGAACTTTTTTTTTTTTTAGATTCCATATATACATATATATGTGTTAGCATACGGTATTTGTTTTTCTCTTTCTGACTTACTTCAATCTCTATGACAGACTCTAGGTCCATCCAGCAGAACATCTAGTTTATCTCCTGTTGAGCTCAGAGTCCCTTTTGCTTTGCTTTGGGTGAAGCCTGTCTGTCTGTAGAAGCAGGTTCCCACAGTCGCATCCCTGTGCATCCCCTGACTTGCGTCAGTTCTGCTCTTCTCCCTTGTTGACCCTGAGTTACGTTTCCCACAATAACTTTCAGTTCCAGGTATTCACCCAATTTTCCTTTCCCAAGTTTCATAAGGCAGGCTCTCGGAGTTTATGAGAACTTTGAGCCCATCCATATCAAGTCAAATGCTGTCTCCCTCCCAAGCCCTGGGGTCTAGAACCTGTCACTCTCATTGTGCCTTGTTCTTGCCTCCCAGCTGAGTGTGTTCATGTCTGCTGACCTGCCTGGTTTCAGGGGGATCAAAGGCAACGACCTGTCTTCAGGTGTGATCTCTCTCCCTCTCAGTGCTTTGCGAGGGGGGAGGGGCAGGCACCATTCATTCATTGGCTCACCATCCGCAAGTATTTCCTGAGTGCCTCCTGTGTGCTCTGTTCTAAGTGCTGCGAGTTCAACAGTGAACAGAACTCATGGAGAGAGAACATTAAACAAGACAAGTAAATGTGAAGTCAGGAGTCTTCGGAGAAAAGACAGGAGAAGGGGTCTACTCAGGGTTACTAGCAGGCTTCACAGACAGGGGCATCTGAAGAGCTGAGGGTGGGCCGTTGGGACGTCTGGGGGGAGAGCAGAGGAATTGACTGCAGAGGTCCTGAGGCAGGACCTCGCTCAGTGTGGTCAGTGAGCAGCAGAAAGGCCCCGGGGCTGGAGCGGAGAGGGGGGAGGAGTGGTGATGGCCTCAGAGAAGACCTGTCGGCAAGGGAGTGGCACAGACTTGTGATGAGGCCTCTGAGAGGACATTGGGTGACATGGGAGACCCTTGAGGGTTTAGAGCAGAGAAGTGATTCAGTTTGACTTAGTTTTCCAAAACCTTACCCTGCTGCTAAGGGCTTAGACAACCAGGAGGTCAGAGGGCACAGTCCCCTCACTTCTGCAACTTCAGGGGCCTGCAAACCTCCGTCACGTTTGGCAGTGAGTCCCAGAAGGACTCACTGAGAATTGTATACTCACGGTTGTGGTTTAATTCAAGGAAAAGGCACAGACTAAAGTCAGTCAAGGGTAGATGTGTGTAGCACAGGGTCCGGGAGATGCACCACAAGTGGGGCCTCTGATGGCCCTCTCCCTGTGGAGTCAGGACTCTGCCGGCATGTGTGTGATGGCCAGTCAACCAGAAGTCACCCGAGCCTCGGTGTGCGGAATTGCTACTGGGGCTCTATTACGTAGGCATGAGTACCTGTCCTCGTGGCTTATCTGTCCACAAGTTCCCTGCCCCTGAAGGCTCCAGGGCCCACACCCTACATCACATTGTTGCTGCCCGACCGGCCCAAGGCTCCGGACAAACACAGATCCCTCCCAGGAGCTGAGGACCAGGACCAGACCTCCTTGGGGACGAAGTTAGATTCTTTACTGTTCATCTGTCTGCTGTGTTAACTAGTGACCACTGAGTCTCAGGGAGTGCTGTCAGCTTTGACCCAAATATATCTTCTCAACCGGAGCAAGAACTGTAAACATAATTAATATTTCAACCTCTTGAAGAAAAATGGATTCTTATACATCAATAATATGACTGTGTACTCTGATTGGAGAAACACTAAGCAAAGCATTGAAGGTTTAGGCAGTTCCTAATGAGTTAATTTTAACTCAGGCTTTGGCACTATCATCACTTCGGAAAAATATTAATCCTCTTGACGCCCCCTCACTTCTCTGGTTCAGGGAAGATACAGAGGACCGTTTGTGTGACTGATCATTCAGTGAGTGGACACCCGCCTGCACTCACCACATGGTGTGTCTTCCAAACACTTGGGTTATAAATAACAGATATTTGCAAACTATTGGAGTTGCCGGGGCACCGAAGCCTCCAAAAGACCTTCAAACATTGCTGATGTCCAGGAGCTCACAGACCAGGGAGGACTTCTGAGAACAAAGCTGGAAGAAGCATTTTTCATTGTTGTTGAGCATCAGCTGTGAGTGATGGGTGTTTCTGGAGAAGTCTCCTGTCGCAGGACACAGAGGGTAATTGTGAGGGAGAGAAGCACAGGGGGGCCCTGTGTACTAGGGAGAGTCATTGGAGGGACCCCCATGAAGAAGAGGTTAAGCATGCACATACTGAGAACTCAGAACTGGCCATAGGCCGTGGTGTACACTGAGTGGGGACCTCAGATGGTGAAAAGGGGACTCTTGCCTGGTAGAGTCCAGAGGATAAGAGTTTGCTGGGTTCATCCTGAAATGAAACAAAAGTCACAGGTACTATAAAAGTTGTGGTGACTTCTGCTGAGGTAGTTCACGAATCGGTTTTCCTGAGAGGAACACGTGGATGATTTGGAACAGTGCGTTAAGAGCAATCTTCCTTTCCCTTAGAAGCTGAACAGTAAGAACTCCCCTCCTCTCTTCCTTTTCCCTCCCGTGGTTGCTCTTTCTTGCCCAATTTCCTAGTTTATTGTATTTCACACTGAATCTTCAAAAACTGTTGAACAATAAAACGACCAACCAAGCTGGCTGAGGTTGTCCTCTGTCCTCCTGCAGGTGGGACGGCTGACTCAGCCACTCCCAGGTGCCCTCAGACGAGCTGCTGTTGATGAAAGCAGAGTGCGGTCCATGTGCAGTGCTGGAGAGGATGAAATAGTTATGGTGGGGATTCCACACCAGATGCAAGAATTGGGAGTGATCCCTCACTTTCCTGGGAAGGCAAGCCCACAATCTCTAAATCCCATAACCTGAGCACAGATGGCTCTTGGCTCACGGACCCCAGCCGGGCCTTCCCACCTCCCCTGTGTGGGGACGGATGGTCAGGAGGAGAGTCCGGCCGTGACTCACGTGTGACAGTAGCGCTCAGTCATGCCTCGGAAAGCTGCAGCCTTTGAGACCGCACTCAAATCCCCGTTAGGGATCTTTAGAGCAAAACCATATTGCTAGAAGGGATTCCTCTGTGGGCCATGAATTATGAGACTTGTCGTACGAAACAGTCCTCAGGGGCACCGACTTGGTTGGTTCTAATTTGTCCTGTACTTTTACAGCTGGTTTGTTTCCTGGACTTCCAAGATTTACAGATTGCAAGTATGCTTGTGATGTGGTGGAATGTACTTGCACATTTGTTTCTAACTACTGATTGTCGGGGGATAGTAGAATTCAAATATTTGCATAAACTTTGGAAACCAAGGGTCAGTTTGGTGAACATTTCTAGGTGTTATTCCCATAAGACTTGAAAGTTGAGCACATCCATGGTTTCCTTCCCTGATTTCTTGTTATCACGTTCCTATGTACGTCTGAGGATAAAATGGTTTCCAATAAGTGTTTCTCAGTACCTACTAATTATGTCTGATGTTAGCAGTTCGGTTGATTTGTTCAGTTTTAAATTATTTTGTATTTTCTAAACAGCTAAACAGTTTTTTTTTCTCTTGTAAAGTATTTATAGGTACTTTTACATGTGATAATATGCCATATTTTCTTCCAACAGCCTGGACCCCAGACCTGTTCTTTGCTAAAACAACACAAGGTTTAATCCTATTAATCCATGGCATCATGACAAGAAAAATGCCATATATGTACTTTTATTTTCCTCAGGCATTCTAGATATTTTACAGATGGTGGCAAAGGAGTGTATTAGCTCTTTGGAAGCAGAGCTTAGAGTCAGTGTGATTTTATTAGAGTTAGCAACGGAGGAAACAAGGAAATCATTCCCTAAACACAATGTCAGTCACAATTTCTCATGCAAAAATCATTTAGGTTGTTCTTTTGTCAAAGTTACATCTGTATCGAATGATTTATTTATACTTGTTCATACAATTTTTATAATCTTTTCCAGGGAAGAGGAAACTTGGGGCTTGAGTTATATCTATAACATTTTATTTTTCAATAATAAAACCCCAAAGCAATATTATAAAATGACATTCAGTGGAGGTGGGTGGAATGGTGGGTACATAGGTTTTTGTTATATTTATTCTTATTAAATTTATGTTTAGATTATTTCCAGGATGGCTTCTGGCTTATGCATGTTTGTAGAGGCAGAAATTTTCTATACTTTCTAATCTGTTCATAATCAACTATAAATATAATCTTGGCTTTACTCTGAGCAGTTAGCATGTTTTTGGATACAGAAAACCCAACTGAAAATGACTTAAAGAAAATATCAAAGTCACTATTTCACATGACCAGAAGCCCAGTGGTAGAGTGGCTTTACGTTGAGTTGACAGAGCTGCCAGCCACCTGATTACTGCCCGCGGTCTTTCCAGCTTCCTGCTCGGCCGTTACCAGCCTGCCTTCGTGTCCTTCATCTCCCACGGCCACAAATTGCAGTCTCTGGCATCACATGCCAGCATGAGAACAGGAAGGTGTGAGAGCACGCAGCACGGGGGCTTGCAGCCACGACAAGATACGGGCCTGAGAATACTGAGCAGAGGAGAAAAAAGTGTTTCTTTCTGTTTGTGTTTCTCCCCTGAAGCCCCCCAGCGGGACTTCTCCCTCATGACTCATTGGCTGAACTTGGGCCACAGGCTCCTGCCCACAACAGCGATTGCCAGGGGAGAGAGATTCTGGCTGGCAGAGCCTCACCGTGTGCCCCTGAGGCTGGGGCGTGAGGCTGCCGCCTCTGCAGTGTGGGCAGAAGGGAGAAGGGAAGACGTAAACCTGATGACCTCTCTGTGGTCCAGAAGAGCCGGGGGTGGGGAGGGTCTTGGTGGGCTGCCAGCAGCACTTCCCACCTTTGCTGCGCTGGATCCGCACAGGGCAGAAGGCAGGCGGCTGCGGGCCTCCAGAGTTAAGACCTCTGTCCACCCTTCCTCCCAATGACTCAAGGCACACGTGGCCCTGCCTGAATGTGGAGCCCATATGTAAGCATGTCCTCTGGGGGACTTAGAACATTCGAACTCATGACATCAGAAATGAAAGGCACAAGGCTTATAATTCCATTTATTTACTTTCCATGGGCTTTTGTAACTGTTTAATAGTCATCCTGTGTATTTTAAAATATTAAGTTTGTGTCTTTTTGGCTCTTAGTCCTTTCATTCTAGGTCAAGGGATATTCCAGGCAGGTGCTTGTTGCATTTGTAATTAGGTTGGGGTGTGTGGGTACCAGATGTTGGGAAAGTGAAATTTTCCTGTGTGCATGGCAGACCCAGTATGCTGGAAGTACCTCCTTGGACCCAGGTTGGGAAGACGTTTCCTCTCCTGGCTCCACTGCCCACTGCACATCCCAAATTGAGAGCGTCCTGCACTGATGGGGTGACTTTGCTCCTCATGGCATCTGAACTGCCATTTATAGTCACCGAACGTTTAAAGATGACCTCTTACATATGGTTGTCACACACCCTCCTAAGTGAGCTGGGTGGGTTCTGTTCCGCTCATTGCATAGATGAGAGAGTCTCCTGAGAAGGGGAGAGAGAGTCACCCAAGGTTGCAGAGCTAGGATGTGGTCCAGGGAGGAATTTTACTCAGAATTTCTCTTTGTGCCTTGATCCTTCAACTCCAAACACTTAGGTACGTGATTCTCGTTTTGCATTATTTGAAAGAAGAGAGGAAGGGGAGGTTTCAACAAGAATGGTGAAAGGGGTTACTTGCTAAATTAAGCAATGGCCTGGGTGCAATTAGGAAAGAGAACGGGCTGAGGTGCTTTCAGTTTGCACCAGCTCATTGTCTGCCCTGTGGGGTGAATGTAACACTTACGAACTTAAACTTTGGGACCAGATGGACTTGTGTTGAATGTCTGCTTCTGTCGTTTGCCTGATGTGCAACCTTGAAAACGTTCTTAAGAACGTTTCAAAGTTTATGACTAGCCCCGAATTCTTCATTTACTAAGTGGGAACAATAAGGCTTATCTGGTAGATTATAAGGATTAAATAAAATAAACAGGTAATGATCTAGCATAGCACCTAAAACACAGGAAACAGCCAAAGATGGTGGTAGGTAATTACTCCTACTAAAGGAGGGACTAGGCAGTAAATGCAGAACTACCTAGTTACGCTGCTTCCAAATCTGCACGAAGGTCAATGGCAAAACCAAAAGCACTTTATGAAGAACTGTTGCTACTTATGGTTCCTTCACTTTGTGACACTCTCAGGGCCAAGTCCAGTGCTTTGCGGGTCTGTCCTGCTGCCTTTCCTCAAAAACTCTCGTGAGTAGAGAAAACTGATGCCTGTTGATCCTTCAACTGTGTCTCAATGTTTGTGTGTGTGCGTCTTGGGCCAAGCATGCCTTGTCCCCAAGCCTCCTTAACATAAACGGAGAGTTATTTCTCTTAACCTATCGACAGAGCCCTAGATGGCAAAATGACTGGAGTGGAAGAGGGGCACCCAAGGTTAGTCTTTGTTGACATGTGGATTAGGCATCGGCTGTGGATTCCTTAGGGAGGAATCCTAAGCACACATTTTTCTATTTTTTTAACATCTTTATTGGAGTATAATTGCTTTACAGTGTTGTGTTAGTTTCTGCTGTATAACGAAGTGAATCAGCTATATGTATACATATATCCCCATATCGCCTCCCTCTTGTGTCTCCTCCCACCCTCGCTATCCCACCCCTCTAGGTGGTCACAAAGCACCGAGCTCATCTCCCTGTGCTATGCAGCTGCTTCCCACTAGCAATCTGTTTTACATTTGGTAGTGTATATATGTCCATGCCACTCTCTCACTTCATCCCAGCTTACCCTTCCCCCTCCCCGTGTCCTCAAGTCCATTCTCTACATCAATGTCTTTATTCCTGTCCTGCCCCTAAGTGCTTCAGAACCTTTTTTTTTTTTTTTAGATTCTGTATATATGTGTTAGCATACGGTATTTGTTTTTCTCTTTCTCACTTACTTCACTCTGTGTTACAGACTCTAGGTCCATCCACCTCACTACAAATAACTCAATTTCGTTTCTTTTTATGGCTGAGTAATATTCCATTGTATATATGTGCCGCATCTTCCTTATCCATTCATCTGTCGACACTTAAGTTGCTTCCACGTCCTGGCTATTGTAAATAGTGCTGCAGTGAACATTTTGGTACACGACTCTTTTTGAATTACGGTTTTCTCAGGGTATATGCCCAGTAGTGGGATTGCTGGGTCGTTTGGTAGTTGTAGTTTTTTTTAAGGAACCTCCGTTCTGTTCTCCATAGTGGCTGTATCAATTTACATTACCACACATTTGTTAACAGTGCCAGCAGGGGTTCACTGAGATGTAAATCAGCAGGCAGATGCCTTTGCCTGGCATGGACACCACCCTGGGGACCATGGGTTCCCTGGGAGAAAGAAGTTTTAGAAGTAACAGGGAAGATCACATATAATCGGGACAAAGGGCATCCTGATGTCCGTAAGTGGCCTGATTAATTTTTATAACATTATACTTTCTGGCACAAAACTAAGAGAGAAAAGGAGATTCTAAAATTGGTGCCAACAAACCACTAATTCAAGTTACTCAGTGGTGTATTCCTGCTTACAGGGTTTGTTTATTTTGTGCTCTGTGGACTTTATTTACTTCCAACTCAATGCATCCTGTTACTTTCTCTTTCCTGAATAGAAAATTCTCTTTCCCTGAGTTTCTAAACTTTGTTATTTTAATAATATATACACAGAAAGAAATACCAAAGTTTAATTTGTAAGTTTTTCCTCTATATCAGAAATACTGAATATCTAAGAACATAGATTTTCAGTCAGATTTTTCTGTATCTATTTTTATTATTTCTTAATTTCCAGAGTGCATTTTATAATCTTGAGACATAAACTCAACTTCAAATATTTATCTTCTAGGGGCTTTTCGAGCCTAGAGACTTAGAATGGCACTGCCTGTTCAGAATTCATTCTCCTGAACGTGATCTTATTAGTAGTCATTAGGCAGTGATGGTCGCCCAAGTGAATTATAAGATTATTTTTTCTATTTCTGTTAAAATGCCGTTGGGATTGTGATAGGGATTTCATTGAATTCGTAGATCATTTTCGGTTGTATGGACATTTAAAACTACGAATTCTTCCAATCCATGTAAATGGGATGTATTTCCATTTATTTTTGTCTGCTTTAATTTCTTCCATCAATGTTTTATAATTTTCAGCGTGTAAGTCTTTTGTCTCCTTGCTTCAGTTGATTTCGGGTATTTTATTCTTTTTGAAGCTATTATTAATGGAATTGTTTTCTTAATTTCCTCTTTAGCTAGTTCATTGTTGGTGTATAGAAATGCAACTGATTTTTGCACGTTAATTTTGTATCCTGCAACTATGTAGAATTCATTTATTAGTTATAATAGTTTGTGTGTGTGTGTGTGTGTAGTATTTGTAGTTTTCTACATATAAGAGATGTCATATACAAATGCAGATGATTTTACTTCTTCCTTTCTGATTTGGATGCCTTTTATTTCTTTTTCTTACCTAATTGCTCTGGCCAGGGCTTCCAGTACTGTGTTTAGTATAAGTGGTGAGGGTGGGCATCCTTGCCTTGATCTTAAAGGAAAAGCTTTCAGTTTTTTTACCATTGAGTATGATGTTAGCTGTGGGATTTTCACATATGACCTTTATTATATTAAGGTAAGTTTCTTCTATATTTAATTTGTTGAGAGTTGTTAATCATGAAAGCGTTTTGAATTTTTTTAAATGCTTTTTCTACATCTATTGAGATGATCATGTGATTTTTATTCTGTTAATGTGGTGTATCATGTTTATTGATTTGTGGATGTTGAACCATCCTTGCATCCCAGGAATAAATTCACTTGATCCTTTTAATCTGCTGTTGGATTTGGTTTGCTAACATTTTGTTGAGGATTTTTGCATTGATGTTTGTCATGGATGTTGGCCTGTAGCTTTCTTTTCTTGTGGTATCATTGTCTGGCTTTGGTGTCAGTGTGATGCTGGTCTTATAAAATTAGTTTGTAAGTGTTCTTTCTGTTTTTTGAGAAAGTCTAAGGATTGCTATTAATTTTTCTTTAAAGGCTTGTAGAGTTCATCTGTGAAGACATCTAGTTCTGGGTTTTTCTTTGGAGGTTTTTGATTGCTGATTCAATCTTCTTATTTGTTATCAGTCTTTTAAGGATTTCTATTTCTTTTTTTAAAAAATATTTATTTATTTATTTATTTATTTATTTATTTATTTATTTTTATGGCTGCACCGGGTCTTATTTGTGGCATGTGGGATCTTCGTTGAGGCATGCGGGAACTTTCATTGTGGCGCATGGGCTCTTTGTTGTGGTGTGCGGGCTTCTCTAGTTGTGGCGCACAGTTTTTCTATTCTCTAGTTGTGGCGCATGGGCGCCAGAGCGGGTGGGCTCTGTAGTTTGTGGCATGCGAGCTCTCTAGTTGAGGCATGTGAGCTCAGTAGTTGTGGCGTGCAGGCTTAATTGCCCCGCAGCATGTGGGATCTTAATTCCCCAACCAGGGATCGAACCTGCGTCCCTTGCATTGGAAGGTGGATTCTTTACCACTGGACCACCAGGGAAGTTCCTTTCTGTTTCTTTTTGATTCAGCTTTGGTGGCTGTGTGTTTATATAAATTTATCTATTTCTTCTAACTTGTCTAATTCTTTGGCATATAATTGTTCATAATAGTCCCTTATGATCTTTTTTATTTCTGTGGCATCAGTTGTAATGTCTCCTCTTCCATTTTTGGATTTTATTATTTGAGTTTTCTCTCTTTTATCCTTGGTTAGCCTCACTAAGAGTTGGCTGATTTTATTTAGTTTTTCAAAAGACAACTCATTTCATCAATTTCTTCTATTGTTTTTCTACTCTCTATTTTATTTATTTCTGCTATAGTCATTATATTTCCTTCCTTCTACTAGCTTTGGGCTTTGTTCTTCTATTTCTAGTTCTTTGATGTGTAAAGTGAGGTTATTTGAGATCTTTCTTCTTTTTAAATGTAGTCATCTATCTTACACACTTCCTGTTGGTACTGCTTTTGCTGTATCCCATAAGTTGTGGTATGTTATGTGTTTATTTTTGTTTGTTTCAAGATATTTTCTAATTTTCCTTTTTATTCTTTGATTCAGTAGTTTTTCAATAATGTGTTATTTAATTTCAATGTATTTGTGAGTTTTCCCATTTTCTTTAGTTTTATTCCTGTGTTTGAAAAAGATACTTGGAATGATTTAATCTTTGTAGATTTGTTAAGACTTGTTTAGTGATCTAGCATGTGATCTATCCTAGAGAAAGTTCCATGTGCATTTGAGAAGAATGTATATTCTTCTGCTGTTGGGTGAAAAGTTGTCTATGTCTGTTAGGTCAATTTGGTCTATAGCTTTTTGTTTCTGCTGTTTCAGTGGGAGTAGGACTGATGAAGTGTCAGTACAGCTTCCTGGCTGTTTTAACCCATATTGTATGAATTTTAGGCATGCAATAGAACACTTTCTTTTAGAAAGCCATTAAATCTCAGAGCATTTCCTATCATGAACAACATGAGCTGAAATACTTTATGCAGAAAATTGCCCTGGTGGTATGGGACAGTTCAAGTACTGATACCCTAATTCCATAAATTATATTTTATTTTCCAGATATAGTTCATAAGATAAAACTAAAGAGGAAAAACCCACTCAATTTATATAGAAAGGTTAAGAGAAGGTTGTAGATAAAGCTAAGAAAATAAATAAATTAACACCAAGAATGTATTTTACATCTTTGTTAATAATTAACAGACTATATTTACTTATATGTGAATCTGCTCTTCCTCATATACCACTGATAAACAGCTTGAGTTACAATACTATCTAAAATTTCTGAGTGATATATATTTAATTAAAGAATAGTAAAATCAAATTTTAGAAATTTAGGAGATTTATTTATTTTGGTATCCTTTAAGCAGAGCTCTATGGGTTAGAAAAAAAGATCAATGAGTGGTCTTGGGTTTTAATATTGACTGTGGTGCAAACTAGACTCTTTGAGCTTAATGATCTCCTCTATGACACCAGAATCCTTTCTTTTCTTTCTTTGCATGGTTGTTGTATAGCTCTGAATAGATCATTATATGAAAGTGCTTTGTAAACCATGATATGCTATATATTCAAATAAACAAGTCAGGTTTGGAAATCACTGAATATCATCAAAAGCTAAAGCCCTTTAAAAATATAGAACTCAAATGGGTAATGTCATTTGGCCCACTTTTAATTAATGATTTAATCTTGTGCAGTACGATTCGTATTTTTTTTAAAGCTAAAATTTACATCAGCCTAGGATGCACTTGGAGAATTCAAAATCCCTAAAAGAAAAGGAAGGTTTCTTATGATTGGGAACAGAGCTAGCAGTGTTTTTTCCCCTCTTTTCTGGAAACATAATTGCAGCATTGCTTTCTGGAAGCTTGGCCAGTGTATCTGCTCAGTGTCAGAATCTCTCAGGCACACGGCACTCCCATGCGAGCTGGTGAGGGGCCATGCACAGAACCATCGCAGGTGCCTGCATTCCATGTCTGGAATCCACTCTGCACCCTCATCCCACTTCACTCATCGGTTCATCTGATCCTTGCGCATTTAGCTTCATCACCATGGCTTCTGCTCTCCATCAGGCCCCTGAATGGACAACACAGTGTGTTTCTGCCCCACTCTGACTTTGTTGTCCTTCAGAACATTGACATCTGACCTTTGCCAACAGGCTCCATGCCTGGCTTTTCTGGATAAGCATTAGTTGGTCCTATGTCTTGTCCTGCATGCACCTCTAGGACATTGCCCCACAGGGGCTGCCAGTTGCTCAGCTATTTAACAGGAGAGTTGGTGCAGGTAGGATTTTACACTTTGCCATTTAAATTTAGGTCAATGTATTAATATAACGTTCTTTGCTGGGCTCACCATAAAAGTAGTACTAGATTATCATCTAGTCTTTGGCAATTGCAGGTCTGACAGTGAGTGAAATAAGTGGAACCTTTGGTTATGGCTCAGGGAATCCCATTATAAGTGATTATTTCTTGTGAGCACTCCTCACAGCTAACCCTCTCGTGGATGATTCCTTTCCTCTGCATGTGATGAAGAGTAACTGAGTAATTACCAATGAAAGAGACTTTGGGCCAGTCCCATAGAAGCCCTCATGAACTAGTTGGGGGTTAAGGACACTCACCAAATGTGCAGATAACCAGGGCTCTGTGTATTCCCTGAAGATGCACCAAGAGACAAAGCATTCCAGGCTGCACACTCTCACCTCTTCTGGGTGTTCTAGTGAAATTATCATGGTAAAGCTCTGAAAAATCTTCCCGGAAATGAATTAATACATTTTTGTTGTTGTTGTTGAACCGGCATTTCCCATACACATTTGGCCATTGGACCAATTATTTTCGGGTAATGTGTTAATGTCACCCAGAATTAGTCTCCATGGAACACATTTTGACAGTCACTACCCTAACCTAGTAACTTGCTTGTGAACCAAACCCTAAACCTTCGACAACTTAGTCTGTTCTTGTTTATCTCAGAAGCTGGCTGAACTGAGAGTAGCACGTCTCCATGGCCCCCACTGTTTCCAGCTGCACCATCGCCGCTGGAATCGACTAAGATTAAAAGGTCAGAAAACAAGTTTGTACATTTACACTCACGGCTGACCCCCCACCATTCCGAATGACCTCCCCATGACCTTGGATGAGCTGCAGCTTGGGGAATATTTGCCAGCATGAGGTCCCCCTGGTTCTTGAACCCCATCAGTGATGGCAAAGGTGGCCCTTCATCTGGAGGAAGGCCTTGGAGCCAGTGCACTGGGGCGACTGAGTGGTGTGTCTGCATCCAGGCTTCTGGGGGCTCAGAAATGAGCCCATTTTCCTACCTCACCCCTGGCAGTATGTTCCTCTTCCACCTGGGTGGTTCTGTTTGGTCCAAGGATCATAATCACATGTCTGTTTCTCTGTAATCCACATCCCGAGGCTTGGTGGCAGTCATATCCAGGTACCATAGTCATTTATTATATGTTGTCATGATTAATCCTGTGGGTTTTTTGACCAAGGGATATTTGTCTAGCACATTTTCTATTACCTGCCCGTTTTAAATCCACAAATTTATGGTTTTTCACAAATGTTTAATTGAGTGTAGCCATTTGTTTCCCTCAAATCATTTGAGGGGGCCTCGACAAGATGATGTCATTAGCATCTCCAGACTTATTGAAAGTGTCCCCTCAACACCACCACCACCAACAAAAGCAAAAGTAACGAAAGGTTGTTTAGGGTCATCTTGCATTGTCCTGCTCAACGTTAGGAACCAGCCACTCCTTAAGAGGCCCTATTGGGTAATTTAAGAATAATGTGAGACACCAAATCTGCATACTAGGAGCACATGGTATGTAAGGGGAGTGAAAGGAGCAAGAGAGAAGTTAATAGCCACTTGCTTAACAGAGCAGAAAACCTTCCTTCTTAAGAAAGGTCATACTTTCGGTCAACATTTCTGATTTTGCTTCTGTCTTTACCCAGATACTTTTACTTTTTTTAAAATTAGGGTATAGTTGATTTACAGTGTTGTGTTATACAGCAAAGTGACTGAGTTATACATAACTGTACATTCTTTTTTAAAAAATATTATTTTTCCTTATGGTTTATCACAGAATATTGAATATAGTTCCCCGTGCTATACACTAGGACCTTGTTGTTTATCCATTCCGTATATAGTAGTTTGCATCTGCTAACCACAAACTCCCACTCCATCCTTCTCCTACCCCACTTTTACCTTGTTCTAATGACAGTTTGTTAATCCAATTTCCCCTCTCTATTATTCTTCAGTTGCCACTTTTTCTTTACTAACTTTGATGTACCATGATTTATAATGTCACTAAAACATTTAATTTAGTTACAAGTTTTCCCAGTATCTAGAATCCTACATTTTTTTCCTTATCAGACTTTAGCTCAAACATCCTGGAATTGGCTACAGAGTCTGCAAGTTGGGTCACTTAGTGCATCAGCTGTCTGAGAGGAGAAAGCAGTGCCAACCTCCTTCCTTGAGAGCATGAAGGAACAGTCATGCATAGGAGCCTGTGTGTCAGGTAGAATCTCAGGTGATTAATAGACAACAGGTACTTGCAAACACAAACAAAAAGATATTTTTATAATGCATTGACTTCTGCTCTTTATGATTTCCTTTATCTTTTCCTCAGTTTCATTTGGTGTTCCTTTTCTAGTTCTTGGCATGGAGGCTTAGACAATTATTTCTCAGCTTTCCCCCCAGTGTATGTATTATAGATATAAATTTCTCTCCTACCACTCTTTAGCTGCAACAAATGAGTTTGACTATGTTTTCAATAGCCTTATTTAGGTAAAATTGATATACAATAAACTGCACTAAGTATATTTATTGATATACAATAAATATACAATAAATATTGTATATTGTATAACAATAAATATACTTAGTGAAGTAAGGATAGAAGAATAGAAATACTGTAGGAAGTTCCTAAAGAATATCTTTTTAAAAATCTACACCAAATCTGGTACTTAGAGGTGAATTATAGAAAGCCCATTTCCTCCTCTGAGATAATGACAAGCCTTTCCCACTGTCCCTGAACAAAATGTCAACTTTTTGCAAAAGCCAGAGTCCCTTGGACCCAGTTAATTCAGGTCAAAATACTAACATATATTTTATTTATTTATTTATTTATTTATTTGAAGTATAGTTGATTTACAATAGTAGTTTTAGATGTACAATATAATGATTCAATATTGTACTCCATTTAAAGTTATTATAAAATAATGGCTCTATTCTCTGTGCTATACAACATATCCTTGTTGCTTATCTATTTTATACATAGTAGTTTTTGTATCTCTTAATCCCATCTCCCCAGCTTGCCCCTCCTCTCTGCCCCCCCTGCACTGGTAACCACTAGTTTGTTCTCTGTATCTGTGTGTCTGTTTCTGTTTTGTTATATTCATTTGTTTTATTTTTGAGATTTCGCATATAGGTGATATCATACAGTATTTGTCTTTCTTTGTCTGACATTTCATTTAGCACAGTATCCTCCAGGTCCATCCATGTGGTTGCAAATGGCATTATTTCATTCTTTTTTATGGCTGAGTAGTATTCCATTGTATATATGTACCACATCTTCTTTATTCATCTGTTGATGGACACTTAGGTTGCTTCCATATCTTGGCTATTGCAAATAGTGCTGCTATGAATATCGGGGTGCACGTATCTTTTCGAATTAGTGTTTCATTTTCTTTGGATATATACCCAGGAGTGGAATTGCTCAATCATATGGTAGTTCTATTTTTAGTTTTTTGAGGAACCTACATACTGTTTTTCATAGCGGCTGCACCAATTTACATTCTCACCAACAGCATACAAGGGTTCCCTTTTCTCCACATCCTTACCAACATTTGTTATTTGTGGTCTTTTGATGACAGCCATTCTGACAGGTGTGAGGTTATATCTTATTGTGTTTTTTATTTGTATTTTCCTGATGAATAGAGATGTTGAGCATCTTTTCATGTGCCTGTTGGCCACCTGTATGTCTTCTTTGGAAAAATGTCTATTCAAGCTTCTGCTCATTTTTTAATCAGGTTGTTTATTTTTTTGATATTGAGTTGATTGAGTTGTATGAACCATTTGTATAGTTTGGATATTAACCCCTTATCTGTCATATTACTTGCAAGTATTTTCACCCACTCGGTATGTTGTCTTTTCATTTTGTCGGTGGTTTCCTTTGCTGTGCAAATTTTTTAAAGTTTAATTAGGTCTCATTTGTTTATTTTTGATCTTGTTTCCTTTGCCTTAGGAGAGATCCAAAAAGAAATATTACTACAATTTATGTCAAAAAGCGTTCTACCTTGTTTTCTTCTAAGGCATTTTAAGGTTTCCAGTCTTACATTTAGGTCTTTAATCCGTTTTGAGTTTATTTTTGTGTATGGTGTTAGGAAGTGTTCTAATTTCTTTCTTTTACATGTAGCTGTCCAGCTTTCCCAGCACCACTTGTTGAAGAGACTGTCTTTTCCCCATTGTATGTTCTTGCCTCCTTTGTCATAGATTGATTCCAAAGACTGACTTTATGGGCCAAGTGATCTTCAGTGTTGTGTGCTCACCTTTCCTAGCAAATTCTTCATGTGTTCACTTACATTGGATGTATGGACTTAGACCTAAGTTCCCCTTACCGGAATATATAAAAATAAATATTACTTGAACAAAATGTCATAAGACTGGGTGGCTGGAAATATAAATTTTCAAGTTCTTTACTACTCATTATTTAACCTTGCTCAAAAGTTTCCTAGAAAATAAATTTCAGTTTTGAAGCCTGTCTTTTGCAAAATCATATTTAGTAGAATTTTCCTCCCCACCTACCTTGATCCACCACTTTCTACATCAGTTTGCTGTCATCTGGCAAAGCAGTTGTAAAGAACCATTTCTCAAATCAGACCTTTTGAAACAGTATTCCCTCCTCAAAGTAAAATAATATTAATAAAGACTGTATCAAAACCTGAATTAATATACCATTATCTTCAATTTCTATTTTCTTTGTTGCAAACTGTCAAGTCAGATGGGCTAAACGAACATGTGAGCGACCTCTGGAAAAATAAAATTATACTTTTAATGGCCAAAAAGTAAATTAAACAAATTAAAACTTAGCATGATGAAGTAAAGAATTTAAGGGCAGTTTTAGTAATCCTGCCAAGTTTTAATTCAGTTGGAAAGCAATTGGAAATGATGAAAATTGCATTCAGACCCTGAGTTTTAATAGATCATTAGTCAAGATCATCTAATCCACCATTTTATTAACAATTCTTAGAAGTGTTATTGAACTACTTGAGATAAAAGGGAAAAATATTCACAGAGCTTTGGCTGTAAGAGTTTTTGATTTTTTTTCTTGGTGCTGGTAAAGAAGTCTACAGAAGCAAGCCCTGTGTCTGAGAGCCCCGAAGTGGCAATTATCATGCTTGGTTTCAGTTCCTGAATGACTTTCCATCCTCCTCCTGTTTCTCAGTAGGGAGAAACATTAATTTACATTTTTTCTACTTCTTATTTCTACTAAAAGACACAACATTTTGGGGAAGATAATGGAATGCAGAGCAATAGGTATCACTATAATAAAGATGGGGAGATATTTTCCTCAAAATATTAACAAAGAAATACATACACATTTCTGTTTTTATGGGGTCAAATTGCAAACCTTAAACCCCCTAAGCTCACACCGATTTAAGAGGTTACCACATTCAGAAAAATAAATGAACACCAAACATGATAGCAGTGTCTTTCGTTCTCTCTAGTTTGATAGTCCAAGGAAGCAAAATATTTTCCACTTTATAAAATCTTTAAAACTGCCAGGGGAGATACGCTGGCCTTCTCAGTGTTGGAGCAGAGAAAGCTTCAGCTAACCACATGGAAAACACATAAGGAGACCAGATTTTTCCAGTCCATAATTCAGTGAGAGTTAGGGTCTTACTTCCAACACCAGAAGTCTTAGGAGGTGACTGGTAACCTCACACGCTGCCAAGTTTTTGAAATTGGATGAAGGATGAGGGTAAAGGTGGCTGCCTCTGTACACATAAAACTCGTTTACAGTAGTGATTATGCATTTTCCTTGTGTTTTTTCCCCCGTCTTAAAATGGCACTAACATGACATTTGTGTTGACTAAGAAAAATAAACAAAGCAGCTTTGCTCTGTAGGCACCACTTATTAGGATAAGAACCTTCCAAAGAAAAAAGATAGTACTCCATAATTTGAATCAGATTTTGTTAAAGCAAATCTAGGTCCATCCATTCATTAAAGCATTCATGAATTTGTTAACTAAGTGAACAAATACTGATCATGTACCTGTTCCCATGTTCCTGACTGAGGCAAAAACTCATAGCAAGTTAGGAGCATGCATTCTGCAGTATGACTTCCTGGGTTCAAATCTGAGTACCACCAGCTAGCAAGGGCCACACTGGGGCCATTGCTTAGCTTCTCCAAGTATCTGCCTTCCTTGGTATGGTAAGCATATTGATGGGAGGCGTGTTGTGGATTTGTTGTTGCCTACACTATCAGGTGAAAGACACGAGGATAAGTGATTCTCTTCACTAACAGCTCCTCTTGTTGCTAAAATTCCTGGCTTTGTTAAAGAATGTACACAGTGAAGTCCCTAATCCAGGGGAGTTACCACTATTTCAAACATCTTTTTCTCTGTTTCATGATATTATTGTAATTTTATTGCATTTATATCAACTGTAATATCTATTTTAGCTAAATAAAAACGTTAAACAGGCTAACCTTTTTTAATTCAGCAGAACGTTTGAGGATACTTGCTGTGTTTGCCATCATACCTAAGTCAAATATGCCTTTATCATATTTGGGATTTTTCTACCTATGGGATTACATATGAATAAATAAAAGCAAAACTCACCCCTCGATTATGTGGATACTTTTAACCATTGCTTTCTAGAATAAACACACACATGATTTATATACGTAATTCCAATTCTGTTTATTCCTTAGAAAGGACATTTAGTTCAAAAGCACATTCAAGATAGAAGAAGTGCAAGTGTCTTAAAGTTTGGTCTGTTTAACAAGTTTCAGTGCAAAACTTTATATCCAACATCACAACAAATACAAGTGAAGACAGAGAAATTTTCAAAATTAAAAATTTCAACCAATAGACCATCTAATACCAGAACCTTTCAGTGATAGATACTAGGAGTAACGAAGATGGATCAAGAAGTCGACCAAGGCTTGGTCTTCTTCGTGAGAGACCCCAGTTTTATTTCTTGGCAGTAGTATCTGAAAAATGGTAGAAAGTACTCTCCTGTCTCTTTCTCCGTGTGTTCACTGCCTGTGACCAACCATGAAGGCAGGTGACCACCTGCAGCCATCCTCTGGGATGGACCCTGGTGATCCCTGCCTCTGGGCAGTCTTCTCCCCCGACTGTGAGTGGCGCCAGTGACTCACTTCTAAAGGGGGGACAAGGCAGAAGAGAAGACATCATGAGATATCACTCTCAATATTCAGTTTTAAAAAGACCCTGACTCCCATCCTGGGGGCTTCCCTTGCTCTCTCTCACTTTTGCTCTCTCAGATCGCTTGTGCTGGGGAAGCAGATTTCCACGCTGGAAGCAGTCTTATGGAGAGGCCCATGTGGCTCAGCAAGCACGGAAGCCCTCATCCCCACCGTCCGTCCATGAGGAACTGGAGCCTGCTAAGGCCACGTGAGTGCAAGTGGACCCCTCCCCGTCCAGCTTTCAGATGAGACCACAGCCCTGGCTGGCTGTTTGACTACAACCTCATGAAAGACCTTGAACCAGAGGCCTCCAGATAAACTCTGCACAGATTCCTGACACACAGAAACTGTGAGGTAACTAATGTCTGCTGTTTAGGTCACTAAGCTTTAGGGTAATTTGTTGTGTAGCAGTAGATGGTAATTCACACCCTTAATGCCTTTTTTTTTTTTTTTTAACAAGGACATTTTAATTAATTAATTAATTTATTTTTGGCTGTGTTGGGTCTTCGTTTCTGTGCGAGGGCTTTCTCTAGTTTTGGTGAGCGGGGGCCACTCTTCATTGTGGTGCGCGGGCCTCTCACTGTCGCGGCCTCTCTTGTTGCGGAGCACACGCTCCAGATGCGCAGGCTCAGTAGTTGTGGCTCACGGGCCTAGTTGCTCCACGGCATGTGGGATCTTCCCAGACCAGGGCTCGAACCCGTGTCCCCTGCATTGGCAGGCAGACTCTCAACCACTGCACCACCAGGGAAGCCCCTTAATGCCTTTAAAACTGCTTGTGAGGCAGAATTCTGAAGTGCATATGACTTTTTTCTCTTCCCTTTCTTTTATAATTTTCTTAAAATGATACACTACTACAGATATTAGGAAATATGTTGAGGTAAACTACAGGAAAACCAACGGTGACCCACTATATTCTGGGAGGTAAAGGTATAGGCGTGAATTGGTGGAAGGCATCTGGGTGTACATCCTGGGTAATGTTTTCAATGTACAAAGTAAGCTAAGAACTGTAAAGGATCATAAAGAATTGCAAAGACTAGTAGCTGGATACCTTACTTTCTCTTGTTATTTTTGAAAAATGATTTTAGTCATTATATCAATGGACAGAGAGACCAAGAGAGATTTACTTATTCTTTCTGTGACAGCATGAGTTGCAAACAGTTATCTTGTTTATAAAGGTATAAAGAGGAAAAAAAAAAAACCCAGTAGAATGTGGAGCCTATTATTAGAAAGTCTAAATAAAAATAGAAAATATTTTTACAGCTAAAATATTTAAGGCATAAAGGGAAAGTATGATTTTGATGTTCTCCAAAATGCAGAAAATTATTTCAAAGGAGTATTTCAAATTATTAATAAAATATAAAATGATACGTCAGCTAAAAACAAAGAAACGTACTGAGATGTAAATGGAGCTAAATAATAAAAGGGAGATTTGGAATAAAACTAATATTGGCCTGATTTATAATTCAAATGGGAGGCAGTACAAGCATAATTAATGATGTCGAGAACCAGTGATGTGGGAGATGCACTGGAGCATCTCCTTCAGGCTGAACCGGAGGACAAACACCAGAGGGGACGGGAGACCCAGAGGTGAGGGATGCTGAGTCCAGCACGGGACATGGTGACAGAGGGAGAGCTCAGGTGCTGTTCCTGGATGGAGAAGAAGCTTCTCCAAAAGTGATAGAAGAACACTTACAGTAAACATACATGGCAAAAGATTTTTAAAACAAGAAAAAAAATGTTTTCAGCATTCTGACAGAAAGCAAGCTAATTAAAAACAGATTACAGAAATCTGGCAGACCTCTCTGCAACAGTAAATTCTAGGAGATAAAGGAATGACGTGGTCAGCTAACGACAGAAGCGTGTTCTGACTGTGGGCCTGCCCACCCAGCTGCTCTTCGGTGGGAAGACAGCAGAGATACTAATACATAAATCCAGTTTATCTATATTAATAAATAAACATTATACATTAATACAAAGCTGGTCTTATTCCAGGAAAAAAGGTGTTTGTTATTTAAAAATGTATTTATAGAATTCACAACCTATGATTATCTTGACAGCAACCAAAGGAACATTTAATAAAATTGAAACTCATAATTCATTAAAATTATAAAGACAGCTTTCCATCTTGATAGGGAACATTAGTCTGAACCCCACAGATGATGTCATAGTCGCCGTTTTGGCCCTGGAAGCAGTGAACTCGGAATAATGGCAGGACTGGTTTAGAGAAAGCGAGAGGCAAGAGAAGGAAGCAGGTGGTGTGTGTGTACAGGGAAGGAGAGAAACAGGGCTGTCAACACTGAAAACAATACTAGCTGCTTGAAAACTGAAGAGACTTGTGTGACCATAAGATATAATAAAAACGATCATATTCACAGTAACAGTGAAAAATCCCTAGGGATAACAGTGCTAGGGTGAAGTTCCTTTATGAAGAAAATATAAAAATTGTCATCAAGAAGATCTGGATAAATGGAGAAGACATAAAATATTTTGAAGACTTACATTTTTAAAAGGAACCTGTAACATTTTTATACAGTTCAAAGAAAATCCCTAATGCAATTTTAGGAGACGGTGACAAAATTAATCTACAGCTCATTGGGAAGAATAAACATGCTAACCTTCTCAAAAGTAACCTGAAATGGAAGGGTGTGAGGGCCGTGCTACACTGTCACACACTTTAAGAAGGGCTTAATTAAAGCTGTAAGGTCCCACCGAAGCAACAGAGACTGAAGGAATAGAATACAAGTCTAGAAGGATGCTCCAGAATATGTGGGGATTTGGTGTAGAATTAAAGTGACACCTCAGCTCAGTGAATGAAGAAGCGTTTATTTTCACACATAGCACAGCAGGAAATGGCCGAATAGTTGGTAGTAAAATCAAACTAGAATTCTGCTTTAAACCTTATATCTAGACTAAATTCCATGGGGATCAGAAATGTAAATGTTAGCACATAAATCATGAAGTAGAGAAGAAAGTACAGGTTAACGTTCATAAAATTGTGGGTGGGAAAGGCTGTGCTATGTCTGACACGGTCAGTCATGTGATCAAGGGAAAGATTTAGGCTTGAATATGTACAGATCCCAAGTTTTCACGTGAAACAGTGAAACACCAAGGACAGGCTGGTAAGAGTATTTATAGGGAGAAGTTTAACAAAGAAGGCAGAAAACAACTGACATCTCGATAAAAAGATCAAACTTGACCCTGGACGAGGTCATCGCTAGAGAAGACACACGAGAGAAAGAACACGAAGGAACATGTGGCAACACGTTTAACTCAGGATGAACCGCACGCAGCACGTGGTGGGTGCCTCTTCCCCAGTCACGAGGGCTGAGTAGGATGCGGGGGCTGAGTGTGCACGTGGGGCGTAGCCTGGTGCAGTGTGCTTTCAGAGTGACGGGCCCTCAAGCTTCATAACAAGCCCTCAGCAGGCCTTGTGCCGTGGACAGAAGGGCCCGTGGCTGGTGGCTGGTCACAGACACGGCCCCGGGGACAGAGCGCCCTCGGCCTGAGCCCCACACATTTGACCTGAAACCTCTGGCTGAGCAGCCCCGCCTCCAGGAGTGAGAGGACACAGAATGGAACTGCATCTTGTTACTCCGCTGACCGGGAGGTGGGAGCCTGAGAATGGGGCTGGGTTCCGTTCTTGTCCGCCTTCAGGTCACGACCCCAGTGGGCCTGCCCTGTGGGAGCCAGAATCCAGGTTCCCGTGGGACGGGACAGCCACCGTCCAGCGCTGCGAACTTGGCCCGTGGCCTGATGGAAGGCTGGGTTTGGCCTGCTCCCGGCCGTCGGTCACCACACAGCCTGTCCCAGTCGTTTGACATCGATTCAGCACAGGCTGGTCCCCAAAGCAAACATGCAAGATAGTTTTATGAACAGATGACACAATCGGAGTGGCCACACATTTGGGATAAAGGTTTATACACAGGACTTTTAGGTGAATTGTTTCTCCTGCTCGTCATACTGATTCCCTGCTGGAAAGAAAAATACCTCTAAACAGGGAAAATATTTTAAAAAGAGCAACTCTCAATTTTCCCCTCAAGAGTAAAATGCTGTGTGCTCCTCACTCCATGTGGCAGCCTCTACAGGAGGATTTCTTGGGCCTGTGAGCTCCACGGTTCTGGGAACTTCCCACCTCAGGCACAGGGTTGGTCCCCCTCCCCTGGGCTACAGCTGGTTGGATGAACCATGACCTTCTGACCTAAGTGGGCCCATCAGATCACACGTCCTGGAAACCGGGAACGGACGCTCAGGGCTGACGAGGAACCTTGGAGCGGTGGCAGCTGGCAACTCCCACATGGGCAAGAGAAGCAAATGATGGAGTCTGCTTGTGCGGGGAACAGAGTGGTCCGTGCGGGGAAGGGAACAGAGTGGTCCGTGCAGGGAACAGAGCGGTGTGTGCATGGAACAGAGTGGTGTGTGCATGGAACAGAGTGGTCCGTGCAGGGAACAGAGCGGTGTGTGCATGGAACAGAGTGGTGTGTGCATGGAACAGAGTGGTCCGTGCAGGGAACAGAGTGGTCCATGCAGGGAACAGAGCGGTGTGTGCATGGAACAGAGTGGTCCGTGCAGGGAACAGAGTGGTGTGTGCATGGAACAGAGTGGTCCGTGCAGGGAATGGAGCAGTGTGTGCATGGAACAGAGTGGTCCGTGCAGGGAACAGAGTGGTGTGTGCATGGAACAGAGTGGTCCGTGCATGGAACAGAGTGGTCCGTGTGTGCATGGAACAGAGTGGTGTGTGCATGGAACAGAGTGGTGTGTGCATGGAACAGAGTGGTCCGTGCAGGGAACAGAGCTGTGTGTGCATGGAACAGAGTGGTCCATGCAGGGGATGGAGCAGTGTGTGCATGGAACAGAGTGGTCCGTGCAGGGAATGGAGCAGTGTGTGCATGGAACAGAGTGGTCCGTGCAGGGAACAGAGTGGTGTGTGCATGGAACAGAGTGGTCCGTGCATGGAACAGAGTGGTCCGTGCATGGAACAGAGTGGTGTGTGCATGGAACAGAGTGGTTCGTGCAGGGAACAGAGTGGTCCGTGCAGGGAACGGAGCTGTGTGTGCATGGAACAGAGTGGTGTGTGCACATGGCCCAGCTCCACTCCTCCTTTGATGTCAGGCATCACCTCATATCCTTATAATAAAGGCCCCCTTTTTTTATGCCAGGACAAGTGGGTTGCTACTTCTTACAACCAATGCCCCTACCTGCTGTGACCTTTACACTTTTTGGTAAATACGGGATGTTAGAAATGAACAGGCACGTTCCTGTGGACTGGGTTTGGGCTCACAGCTGATAAAACCTGGACCTCCTGCAGCACTCTCCTCACACTCTGAGCACCCCCTTTCATTCTGGGGGGTGGGATGAGGTGATGCATGGTGGGAGGGTCTCCGAGCCTCATGTGGGACCCCAGGAGGGCCCAGGCTTCCATTGCACTTGGGGGAGAGGTGGGGTGGTCATCACTCTGCCTCTCTGTCTTTCTCTCAAAAATTAAAAAATGTAAAATGGTATCATCTGTCTCTTTGCGTTTTGGAAGCTCTTAGACGCATGAAGGAAAGACTCCATGAGGCTTTGGTTGAGAAGAATGCGCTCACCTCGTGTCCCGTGTCCCACAGCCGTGATTCACCCCAGGGACCACCCTGTTCTCAGTTGCCAGTGTGTCAGTGGCGTCCTGGCTGAAATTTCCCTCAGGGAGATTTGGGGCTGTAAGAGACCTTGGGGACTGTATGCATTGGCCTGTGCATTTTAGGTGAGGAAGCCAAGGCTTTGAAAGAGAAGTTAATTCCCTAAGTTACAGAACTAATTAAAAGCAGATTCTGGGGCTAAAACTCAAATTTCCCGACTTCCAGTCCAAACTCTTCATGGTCTTAACTATTTTAAATTACTTTTTAATCATATATCTTAGCCTTCACCAGAAGGCCTCTTTCCAGCTCATCCTGAATCATTGCTTTGAGTTGCATGCTTAACTGAGTTGTCTGTATCTTTAGGACAGCTTAGAGTCAAAAGCCCTTTCTGGCAGAATAAATCCAGTTTTCAGAAGTTTCTCTCCAACTCAGCCATAGGCAATTTCTTCCTCCTAGACCGTAGGAAATAATTTTAAATTTCCTGTTCCTTTTGTGTTTTCTTTTCTCCTCTCTGATCCAAAGAAAACCATAAAAGATATTACAACTAATCATGACTAGAAGCATTTCTACATTAGCAACATGAATCTTCGGGTTTGTCTAATCAGAAGAAATTGTCTTAATATTTATCTTTTATGTATGTATTTATCTATTGTTTGTTTGGCAAAGCCTGTGCTTGAACAACATTGATAAAGTGCTGAGTTTGGGCTTGGAGTGTTTGCCCAAATATGCCACGTGTTGCAAATGCTTTCAGTACCCAAATATTCTTGGGCGAGTTTCCATGAACTGCTCAGCTGCAGCCGTAGGCTAACATGAGAACAACTAGTTGGTAGTCCATCCACACTGTGTTTCTTCCGTACTTGAGAGAAGATGTCTGCTCACCATCAGAAACCAGGATGACTCCTGGGAGCAGGTCGCGTGATGCTGCATGTCGGCACCACCTTCTGGGTGACAGGGGGCTCTTCCTGCCACCTCCCCTTGCCTTCGTCCCTTCCTTCCTGGAGACAGTTACCCCAGGAAACACCAAGTCATCGAGTGTGTGTGCACGTGTGTGTGCATCTGTGAACATGTGCATGTGTGTAAGAGTGTGAGTGTGTGAGCACGTGCACATGTGTGCACATGTGTGCACCTGTGTGCGTGCATGTGTGAACATGTGTGTGCCTGCGTGAGCCTGCATATGTGTTTGAGTGTTTTGGATGCTCTGGTGTGATAATTGACTTACAGATCAATAGGAAAGGATACATAATCTTAAAATTGCCCTAAACAGACTTAAGAACTTAATTTATAATAATGGCAGCATCATGCTCTAGTGTGGGACAGCGTGAATGTTGCAAAAGCTGGGGTTTGGGAAAGTCAAGTTTTGTTTGTATCAGGTTGGAATATTATCTCTATTATATACCAAAATAATCTCCAGATGTGTTGAGTTGTATGTAAAAGTTTGAATTTGGAAGGAACTTAGCAATTTATAGCTTAGAGGTGGTTAGTTGTAAATGCACATCATCTCACATCTCATTCTCTTGTGAAAATACACCAAACTAAGACACGGGAATTCTGTTTAAAAAGCCACAAGGATGAGATATAGAGGAGTGGAATAAAATAGCAATAAAGTTTTGGAAGATGGAGAGAAGTTGGACTATTGCTAACTGATTTAGCAGATACAAAAGAATCCCAAGGCCGCAGTGGGAGAAGCTGAGACCAACCTGAGTTATGGGATGGAATCCTCAAAACCCTCAGGCAGGGCAGCATCAAACACCTCTGGAATCGGGGACTAAGGGTGGAGCTAGAACAAAGCAAGATGGTGAAGATTGTTTGAAAAGAAATTCAAAGGGTGCTCTACATCCCTCTCTCCAGTCTGTGTATTTGGGCATCTGCCCCAACCTTCCCTTTGCAGAAACCTGTGATGTTTAAGGGATTCCAGGTTCTACTGAGGGCACGATTGCTGTTCTGTAAACATAACTCAGTTCTCACTTGCGTATTGAGGGTTGCGGGCAGGGATTTCTCCTCCCCCAGCCCTTCACCATTTAGCTCCCCAGGTTGGCAGCCAGTATGTACAAGCAGGAAATTAGAAGACTTCCTACCCACCAGCCTCTGCAGAACTGGAATTATAGATATCAGGTGCTTCTTGACAACTGGCTCAACCAGATAACCCAAAATAAATTCAGACATAACAACTGCCAGTCATCCCCTCTGAGCTTCCAACCAGATTTTCCATCCCCTGGTCCTCATCATGAACAGACAACAAGGATGGAATGGCACTGAGGGGAAGCCTTAGCATGAGAGACGAGACCTAAAAGCACAGGTAGAGAAACACAACCTGGAAGGAGCAGGAATTATGCTGATAGAAGAAAAGGAAACTTGTCATTAACATCCTCAGAGAGAAAAGAAAACATTGAACCAAGAACAAGGTATTATAGAAAAGGAACATTCAGAAAAATGAACAACTCAGGAAAAACTCTTTATTGCTAGCAGAAATTAAAAACTCACTAGAAGATTTGAAAGATTAAAAAAATCACAAAAGATAGAGTATATAAAAGAAAATATTAAAATATTACAAGATGAGCCTGGAAGATTCAACACCCAAACCAAAGGACTTATAGAAAGGGAAAATAAGGAAAAGAAAAAAACAAAAAATAACAACAAAATAATTTTCCAGGCCAGTGAGATGTGAGTTGCCAGATGTAAAGACTTCACCAAGGGCCCAGCACAATGGATTGAAACAGAACCACACTGATGCATGTACAGTGAAACTTCAGAACACCTGGGAACAAGAGGAAGACACTGGATCACGAAGAAAAAACAGGCAGGCACAAAGGTTTTGGACTTCGCAGAAGAAACACCTGGAAGTAAGAAGAAAATGAGGAAACGGCTTCATGATTCTGAAGGAAATTAATTTCTAACATGAAATTCCACACCCAATAAAATTATCCATCAAATGTCAGGATAGAAGAAAAACATTTTAAGACATGCAAGTCTTAAAAACTTTGTTGCCCAGGCACCATTTCTCAAGAAGCTAGTGGATATTATGCTCCAGTAAAATGAATGGATAAACAAAAAATATGCAAGGGAAAGAAAATGGGGTATACTGCGTGGGGGAGATGTGCAGGGGACCCCAGATGACAGCTGAGCACCCACTCTGGATCCCTGCAGCCCTGATTCTACCCTTTCCACCCCTCTGACAGAGCACTGGGCTAGAACTTTGTCTGGTTTGCTTGACTGGGAGATGAGGGCTCTGCTCTTCCCCACATACCACACTCTGGATTGGCAGATGACACTTGCTCACCCTAAAAGGTGATCTGCTTCGATCTGCAGCTTGAGGAAGGTCAGCTTGAGCAGAGGACACAGCTCGGCCCACATTCTGCCTGGTCATAAAACAGCCTAGCAAGGGTAGGCATCCTTGTCTTGTTCCTGAATTTAGCAGAAAATCTTTCAGCTTTTCACCATTGAGTATGATGTTGTCTGTGGGTTTGTTGATGTTGAGATATGTTCCCTCTGTATCCACTTTGATGAGAGTTTTAAATCATGAATGGATGTTGAATTTTTGTCAGATGATTTTCTGAGACTATTGAGATGATCATGTGATTTTTTACCTTTCCTTTTGTTAATGTAGTGTATCATATTGATTGATTTGTGAATATTGAACCATCTTTGAATCCCTGGAATAAATGCCACTTGATCAGGTTGCATGATTCTTTTTATATATTGTTGAATTCAGCTTGCTAAAATTTTGTTGAAGATTTTTGCATCTATAGTCCTCAGAGATATTGGCCTGTAATTTAATTTTTTTTGGAGTGTCTTTGTTTTGTTTTGGTATCAGGGTGATTGTGGACTCATAGAATGAATTTGGGAGTGTTCCATCCTCTTCAATTTTTTGGAATAGTTTGAGGATAGGTATTAGCTCTTCTTTATACATTTGGTAGAGTTCCCCTGTGAAGCTGTTTGGTTCTGGACTTTTGTTTGCAGGGGTTTTTTTTTTCTATTATAACAAATTCATTTCACTACTAGTGATTCATCTGTTCAGATGGTCAGTTTCTTCCTGATTTAGTTTTGGAAGGTTATATGATTCTAGAAATTTGTCCATTTCTTCCAGGCTGTTCAATTTGTTGGCAGATAACTGTTTGTAGAATTCTCTTATGATTTTTCTACCTTTGTGATATTGGTTTTTATTTCACCTCTTTTATTTCTTATTTTGTTTATTCGGGTCCTCTCTTTTCTTCTTCATGAGCCTGGCTACAGGTTTATCAATTTTATTTATCTTTTCAAAAAAATAGCTCTTGGTTTCATCGACCCTTCTATTTTTTTGTCTCTATTTCCTCTCTGATCTTTATTATTTCCTTCCTTCTGCTGATTTTGGGGTTTGTTTGCTCTTCTTTTTCTTGGAAGTCCTAGCCACAGTAATCAGACAAGAAAAGGAAGTAGAAGGCATCCAGATTGGAAGGAAAGAAATAAAACTGTCACTATTTTCAGATGACATGATACTATATACAGAAAACCCTAAAGTCTTCACCAGAAAACTATTAGAACTAATAAAAGAATTCAGAAAAGAACTAATAAAAGAATTCAGAAAACTATTAGAACTAATAAAAGAATTCAGTAAAGTTCAGTAAAGTAAAGATTAATACATAGTAATCTGTTGCTTTCCTATGTACTAATAGTAAACTATCAGAAAGAGAAATCAAGAAAACAATCCCATCTAAAATTGCATCACACAGGAGGCAATCCAAAACTGGAGCCCACTCGGCTCTTTGGTGGGACTAATGCCAGGCTCTGGGAGGGCTCACGCAAAGGAGTACTTCCCAGAACTTCTGCTGCCAGCGTCCTTGTCCTCACGGTGGGCCACAGCCACCCCCGCCTCTGCAGGAGACCCTCCAACACTACCAGGAAACCAAGGCGCCCTCAGTGTGCTGTTCTACTGGATAATACCTCAGTGATCCGGAGGTGTCAGTGAAGTTTGAGGGACCAGGACCCCTAACCATGCAGAACCTAGGATTGTGAAGATGTGAGTTCCTCCTCGTTGGAAGTGATGATTATATCTTTGGACCAGTCTCTCCCATCAGGAAACTTGCAAAAGCCTCTTAGATAGCCTCATCCACCAGAGGGCAGACAGCAGAAGCAAGAAAAACTACAGTCCTGCAGTCTGTGGAACAAAAACCACATTCACAGAAAGATAGACAAGATGAAAAAGCAGAGGGCTATGTATCAGATGAAGGAACAAGATAAAACCTCAGAAAAACAACTAAATGAAGTGGGGATAGGCAACCTTCCAGAAAAAGAATTCAGAATAATGATAGTGAAGATGATCCAGGACCTTGGGAAAAGAATGGAGGCAAAGATCAAGAAGATGCAAGAAATGTTTAACAAAGACCTAGAAGAATTAAAGAACAAACAAACAGAGATGAACAATACAATAACTGAAATGAAAACTACTCTAGAAGGAATCAATAGCAGAATAACTGAAGCAGAAGAACGGATAAGTGACCTGGAAGACAGAATGGTGGAATTCACTGCTGCAGAACAGAATAAAGAAAAAAGAATGAAAAGAAATGAAGACAGCTTAAGAGACCTCTGGGACAACATTAAACACAACAACATTCGCATTATAGGGGCCCCAGAAGGAGAAGAGAGAGAGAAAGGACCAGAGAAAATATTTGAAGAGATTATAGTCAAAAACTTCCCTAATGTGGGAAAGGAAATAGCCACCCAAGTCCAGGAAGCGCAGAGAGTCCCATACAGGATAAACACAAGGAAAAACATGCCGAGACACATAGTAATCAAATTGGCAAAAATTAAAGACAGAGAAAAATTATTGAAAGCAGCAAGGGATAAAGACAAATAACATACAAGGGAACTCCCATAAGGTTAACAGCTGATTTCTCAGCAAAAGTCTACCAGCCAGAAGGGAGTGGCATGATATACTTAAAGTGATGAGAGGGAAGAACCTACATCCAAGATTACTCTACCTGGCAAGGATCTCATTCAGATTTGATGGAGAAATCAAAAGCTTTACAGACAAGCAAAAGCTAAGAGAATTCAGCACTACCAAACCAGCTCTACAACAAATGCTAAAGGAACTTCTCTAAGTGGGAAACACAAGAGAAGAAAAGGACCTACAAAAACAAACCCAAAACAATTAAGAAAATGGTCATAGGAACATACAGATCGATAATTACCTTAAACGTGAATGGATTAAATGCTCCAACCAAAAGACAGAGGCTTGCTGAATGGATACAAAAGCAAGACCCATATATATGCTGTCTACAAGAGACCCACTTCAGACCTAGGGACACATACAGACTGTAAGTGAGGGGATGGAAAAAGATATTCCATGAAAATAGAAATCAAAAGAAAGCTGGAGTAACAATACTCATATCAGATAAAATAGACTTTAAAATAAAGAATGTTACAAGAGACAAGGAAGGACACTAAATAACGATCAAGGGATCAATCCAAGAAGAAGATATGACAATTAGAAATACATATGCATCCAACATAGGAGCACCTCAATACATAAGGCAACTGCTAACAGCTATAAAAGAGGAAATTGACAGTAACACAGTAATAGTGGGGGACTTTAACACCTCACTTACACCAATGGACAGATCATCCAAAATGAAAATAAATAAGGAAACAGAAGCTTTAAATGACACAATAGACCAGATAGATTTAATTGATATTTATAGGACATTCCATCCAAAAACAGCAGATTACACTTTCTTCTCAAGTGCGCACGGAACATTCTCCAGGATAGATCATATCTTGGGTCGCACATCAAGCCTTGGTAAATTGAAGAAAATTGAAGTCATATCAAGCATCTTTTCTGACCACAACGCTATGAGATTAGAAATCAATTACAGGGAAAAAAACGTAAAAAACACAAACACATGGAGGCTAAACAATACGTTACTAAATAACCAGGAGATCACTGAAGAAATCAAAGAGGAAATCAAAAAATACCTAGAGACAAATGACAATGAAAACACGATGATCCAAAACCTATGGGATGCAGCAAAAGCAGTTCTAAGAGGGAAGTTTATAGCTATACAAGCCTACTTCAAGAAACAAGAAAAATCTCAAATAAACAATCTAACCTTACACCTAAAGGAACTAGAGAAAGAAGAACAAACAAAACCCAAAGTTAGCAGAAGGAAAGAAATCATAAAGATCAGAGCAGAAATAAGTGAAATAGAAACAAAGAAAACAATAGCAAAGATCAATAAAACTAAAAGCTGGTTCTTTGAGAAGATAAACAAAATTGATAAACCATTAGCCAGACTCATCAAGAAAAAGAGGGAAAGGACTCAAATCAATAAAATCAGAAATGAAAAAGGAGAAGTTACAACAGACACCGTGGAAATACAAGGCATCCTAAGAGACTACTACAAGCAATGCTATGCCAATAAAATGGACAACCTGGAAGAAATTATTAGAAAGTTATAACCTTCCAAGACTGAACCAGGAAGAAATAGAAAATATGAACAGACCAATCACAAGTAATGAAATTGAAACTGTGTTGAAAAATATTCCAACAAACAAAAGTCCAGGACCAGATGGCTTCACAGGTGAATGCTATCAAACATTTAGAGAAGAGCTAACACCCATCCTTCTCAAACTCTTCCAAAAAATCGCAGAGGAAGGAACACTCCCAAACTCATTCTATGAGGTCACCATCACCCTGATACCAAAACCAGACAAAGATACTACAAAAAAAGAAAATTACAGACCAATATCTCTGATGAATATAGATGCAAAAATCCTCAACAAAATACTAGCAAACAGAATCCAACAGCACATTAAAAGGATCATACACCACGATCAAGTGGGATTTATCCCAGGGATGCAAGAATTCTTCAGTATACACAAATCAATCAATGTGATACACCATATTAACAAATTGAAGAATAAAAACCATATGATCATCTCAATAGATGCAGAAAAAGCTTTTGACAAAATTCAACACCCATTTATGATAAAAACTCTCCAGAAAGTGGGCATAGAGGGAACCTACCTCAACATAATAAAGGCCATATACGACAAACCCACAGCAAACATCATTCTCAATGGTGAAAAACTGAAAGCATTTCCTCTAAGATCAGGAACAAGACAAGGACGTCCACTCTCACCACTATTATTCAACATAGTCTTGGAAGTCCTAGCCATGGCAATCAGAGAAGAAAAAGAAATAAAAGGAATACAAATCGGAAAAGAAGTAAAGCTGTCACTGTTTGCAGATGACATGATACTATACATAGAGAATCCTAAAGATGCCACCAGAAAAGTAGTAGAGCTAATCAATGAATATGGTAAAGTTGCAGGATACAAAATTAATGCACAGAAATCTCTGGCATTCCTATACAATAATGATGAAAAATCTGAAAGAGAAATTAAGGAAACACTCCCATTTACCATTGCAACAAAAAGAATAAAATACCTAGGAATAAACCTACCTAGGGAGACAAAAGACCTGTATGCAGAAAACTATAAGACACTGATGAAAGAAATTAAAGATGATACCAACAGATGGAGAGATATACCATGGTCTTGGATTGGAAGAATCAATATTGTGAAAATGACTATACTACCCAAAGCAATCTACAGATTCAATGCAATCCCTATCAAATTACCAATGGCTTTTTTTACTGAACTAGAACAAAAAATCTCAAAATTTGTATGGAGACACAAAAGACCCCGAATAGCCAAAGCAGTCTTGAGGGGAAAAAACAGAGCTGGAGGAATCAGACTCCCTGACTTCAGACTATACTACAAAGCCACAGTAATCAAGACAATATGGTACTGGCACAGAAACAGAAACATAGATCAGTGGAACAAGATAGAAAGCCCAGAGATAAACCCACGCACCTATGGTCAACTAATCTATGACAAAGGAGGCAAGGATATACAATGGAGAAAAGACAGTCTTTTCAATAAGTGGTGCTGGGAAAACTGGGCAGCTACATGTAAAAGAATGAAATTAGAACACTCCCTAACACCATACACAAAAATAAACTCAAAATGGATTACAGACCTAAATGTAAGACCAGACACTATAAAACTCTTAGAGGAAAACATAGGAAGAACACTCTTTGACATGAATTACAGCAAGATATTTTTTGATCCACCTCCTAGAGTAATGGGAATAAAAACAAAAATAAACAAATGGGACCTAAGGAAACTTAAAAGCTTTTGCACAGCAAAGGAAACCATAAACAAGACGAAAAGAGAACCCTCAGAACGGGAGAAAATATTTGCAAACGAATCAACGGACAAAGGATTCATCTCCAAAATATATAAACAGCTCATGCAGCTCAATATTAAAAAAACAAACAACCCAATCCAAAAATGGGCAGAAGACCTAAATAGACATTTCTCCAAAGAAGACATACAGATGGTCAAGAAGCACATGAAAAGCTATTCAAGATCACTAATTATTAGAGAAATGCAAATCAAAACTACAATGAGGTATCACCTCACACCAGTTAGAATGGGCATCATCAGAGAATCTACAAACAACAAATGATGGAGAGGGTGTGGGGAAAAGGGAGCACTCTTGCACTGTTGGTGGGAATGTAAATTGATACAGCCACTATGGAGAACAGTATGGAGATTCCTCAAAAAACTAAAAATAGAATTACCATATGATCCAGCAATCCCACTACTGGACATATACCCAGAGAAAACCATAATCCAAAAAGACACATGCACCCGAATGTTCATTACAGCACTATTTACAATAGCCAGGTCATGGAAGCAACCTAAATGCCCATCGACAGATGAATGGATAAAGAAGAAGTGATACATATATACAATGGAATATTACTCAGCCATAAAAAGGAACAAAATTGGGTCATTTGTTGAGACGTGGATGGATCTAGAGACTGTCATACAGAGTGAAGTAAGTCAGAAAGAGAAAAACAAATATCGTATATTAACGCACGTATGTGGAACCTAGAAAAATGGTACAGATGAACCGGTTTGCAGGGCAGAAGTTGAGACACATATGTAGAGAACAAACGTATGGACACCAAGTGGGGAAATCCACGGGGGGGCGGTGGGGATGATGGTGTGATGGATTCGGCCATTGGGATTGACATGTATACACTGATGTGTATAAAATTGATGACTAATAAGAACCTGCTGTATAAAAAAATAAATAAAATTCAAAAAAGAATTGCATCACACAGAATAAAACACCAAAGAATAACCTTAACCAAGGGCATGAAATACCTATACTCTGAAAACTGTAAATCACTGATGAAGGGATTTGAAAATAATATAACAAAATGGAAAGATATCCCATGTTCTTGGATTGAAAGAAATAATATTGTTAAACTGTCCATACTACCCAAAGCAATCTACAGATTTAATGCAATCCCTATCAAAATATCCTTGGCATTTTTCACAGAACTGTAACAAATAATCCTAAAACTTATATGCAACCACAAAAGGCCCTGAATTATGAAAGCAGTCTTGAAAAAAAAAAAGAACAAAGCTGGAAGCATCATCCTCCCTGACTTCAGACTATACTACAAAGCTACAGTAATCAAAACACTAAGGTACTGGCCCTAAAATAGACACATAGATCAATGTAGAGAGTCCAGAAGAGAGAGCCCAGAAATAGATCCATGCATTTATGGTCAACTAATCTACAACGAAGCAGGCAAGAATATACAATGGAGGAAAGACAGTCTCTTCAATAAGTGGTTTTGGGAAAACTTGACAGCTACGTGTAAAAGCATGAAATTAGAACATTCTCTAACACCATATACAGAAGTAAACTCAAAATGGATTAAAGACCTAAATGTAAGACCTGAAACCATAAAAATCCTAGAAGAAAACATAGGCAGAACACTCACTGAATAAATTGTAGCAATTTTTTTTGGATATGTCTCCTAAGGCAAAGGAAACAAAAGCAAAAATATACAAATGGGACCTAATTAAACTTAAGAGTTTTTGCACAGCAAAGGGAACTATTGACAAAAAGCAAAGACAACCTACTGAATGGGAGAAAATATTTGCAAATGATATGACTGATAAGAGGTTAATATCCAAAATATATAAACACCTCATATAACTCAACATCAAAAAAAAGAAACAATCTGATTTAAATTGGGCAGAAGACCTGAACAGACATTGTTCCAAAGAAGACACACAGATGGCCAACAGGCAAATGAAAAGATGCTCAACATCACTAATCATCAGAGAAATGCAGATCAAAACCACAATGAGATACCACCTCACACCTGTCAGAATGGCCATCATCAAAAAGACCACAAATAACAAATGTTGGTGAGGGTGTGGAGAAAAGGGAACCCTCATAAACTGTTAGTGGGAATGTAAATTTGTGCAGCCACTGTGGAAAATAGTATGGAGTTTTCTCAAAAAACGAAAAATAGAACCACCATATGATCCAGCAATTCCACTCCTGGTTATGTATCCAAAAGAAACAAAAACACTAATTCGAAAAGATATATGCACCCCAATGTTCATAGCAGCATTATTTGCAATTGCCAAGACATGGAAGCAACCTAAATGTCCATCGACAGATGAGTAGATAAAGAAGATGTGGTACATATATGCAATGGAATATTACTCAGCCATAAAAAAGAAAAAAATTCTTCCATTTGCAACATGGATAGACTTAGAGGATATTTCGCTTAGTGAAATAAATCTGAGAAAGACAAATACTGTATAATATCACTTATATGTGGAATCTAAAAAACAAAGCAAAAAATGTATATAACAAAACAGAAATAGACTCACAGATGTAGAGAACAAACTAGTGGTGACCAGTGGGGAGAGGGAGAGGGAGAGGGGCAAGCTGGGAGGATGGGATTAAGAGGTGCAAACTACTAGATATAAAATAGATAAGCAACAAGGATATATTGTACAGCACAAGGAAATATAGCCATTATTTAGTAATAACTTTAAGTGGAGTATAATCTATAAAAGTGTTGAATCACTGTGTTGTACACCTGAAACTAATACAATATTGTAAATTAACTATACTTCAATTAAGAAAAAAGAAAAAAGTAAAACAGCCTAGCAAACACTGCAGAGCCCAGAGGCCTTGCTTACTGCTCTCCTCATGGGGCCCTTGTGCATCTCAGGAAAGCTGAGGTCACCATAACCCAGAGACTTGATCTTTCCTGGGAGCTTTCAGTGGGGTAGGGGGGAGGTGCCGTCACCCCTCTGCACATACCAGTGGGTACTGGCTGCTGAGCTTCCTGTGGCTAAGCTGGACATGCTCACACATACGTGTATGTGTGTAGAGGATATGCATACAGGCACACACCCACATACATTTTAGGATACCTCCACAAACACATGCATATACACACACTGTGTATGTATCCATCTACGTGTGTACAAATAGAGAGATACAACCATCCAGCCATCCATACTTACATGTGTAACCGGTAAGTTTATATGGAAGAGTTACCATTTAGACATGGACCCAGATACTGACCACATCTGGGTACAAGGTGGAAGATTTGTCTGCAGAAGGAGTTTTTTCCTATCAATTTCAGTAAATTTAAATTTATAATTGATTACAAAATAATACTTGAAAATCCTCCTTTAAAAATTAGAACCTTAGGGCTTCCCTGGTGGCGCAGTGGTTGAGAGTCTGCCTGCTAATGCAGGGGACACGGGTTCGAGCCCTGGTCTGGGAAGATCCCACATGCCGCGGAGCGGCTGGGCCCGTGAGCCACAACTACTGAGCCTGCGCGTCTGGAGCCTGTGCCCCGCAACGGGAGGGGCCGCGATAGTGAAAGGCCCGCGCACCGCGATGAAGAGCGGTCCCCGCACCGCGACGAGGAGTGGCCCCCACTTGCCGCAACTGGAGAAAGCCCTCGCACGAACCGAAGACCCAGCACAGCCAAAAATAAATAAATAAAATAAAAATTTAAAAAAAATTTAAAAATTAGAACCTTAAATATAAGTTCCAATAACAGATTTTCCTTCACTCCCTCCCATCAAATCTGGTGTTTTTTTCAGTTTGTTTCAAAGCATAAATAGATAGATCATCTCTCTCTGTCTCTATCATCTATCTATCTATCTATCTATCTATCTATCTATCTATCTATCTATCATCTATCTATCTATCTATCTATCTATCTATCTATCTATCTATCTATCTGTCTGTCTATCTATCTGGGTCTTACTGTTTTTGATCCAAAATACAGCAAGTCCCCTCCATACGAACGAGTTCCATTCTGAGAGCATGTTCATAAGTCCAGTTCACTTGTAAATCCAACAAAGTTAGCCTAGGTACCCAACTAGCACGATTGTCTACATAGTACTGTAATGTAATAGATTTACAATACTTTTCACACAAAACATAATAAAACAAACACAAAAAATAAGAAAACATTTTTAAACTTACAGTACAGTACCTTGAAAAGTACAGTAGTACAGTACACCAGCTGGCAAACAGGGGCTGGCATCAAGTGAACAGGCAAGAAGAGTTACTGACTGGAGGAGGGAGAGGAGGTGGGAGATGGTAGAGCTGAAGGATCGTCAGCAATAGGAGATGGAGGGCAAGCTGCAATGTCACTCACGCCTGACGTTGATGGCACAGGTTCTGGTTCCTTGCTGGAACCAGATGCATATGCGCATCTTTGAAAATTCCCAACTTGAAGGTTCGTATGTTGGGGACTGACTGTAAAATGTGACTATGAAGTAAGACACTGACTTGTTTTACAACAAATTTCACTCAAAATCCAACATAATAATTTATTTCTCAGACAGGGATAGACTCCCACACTGGGTGCAGTGACAGCCAATTCTCACCAGAATATTCTGTACTATAGTTAAAATTCTGTATTGTGATTAAAACTTAACAATGGTGTTATTGTTTTAATAGTTATACCTAGAATGTAACCTTATCATCTTTCTGATCATCATAAGTATGTAATAAACTAATACAAAAATAGAAAATCCTTGTTGACTATTGAATGTGTTATCTCTGAAGTTACTTAATTGTAAAAGAAAATGTGAAAGAAAAGGATAAGGTTTGACAAAAGTATTGTTGGAAATTCTTAACGTCCATGGAATTTTGATCACTACAGGATGACAGCAATGCTGTTCAGGTTTGTGTGAGAATAGCTCTGATTAGTCTGGTTGAGATGGGTGGGCTGAGAGAATTTTTTGGATTCAGAAAACATTTCTAATTAAACACAAACCATTTGAAAAGTAATTTCAGTAGTCTTGCCAGGCATTTTTCTGCTTAGTTTTAGAAGCATGGTAATTCTAAGGAAAATTTGATCCATATGTTTGGATAACTTAAATTTGTGGCATTGGATGACTATTTTAAACATTATTTAATGTGTAAGAGGCTTTATTCCCTAAACCGAGAAGCCACACTGTTCCATCCACACATCTGCCAAATGAATCTGAATTTCCCAGATTCCGGTTTTCGTTGGCTTTAGGAGGCTTTCAACGTGGCTGCGGAGGGAGAACAACTTCCAGCCTGGTTGGCTCCTTACGTTGCATCTACACAGCGAGCCCTGCATGGACAGGGGTCCCTGCCCGGTGGGTTTAAGGTGAGGTGGCCATGGTGTTTCCAAGGCCATCCTCCCTCTGCTTGGCTGGAGCTCCTTTCCAGCCTGCGTGTCACCTTGCTTGCGTGTCACCTTTGGTCAATAAAAGAGTTCAGATTGAAGGTCCAGGTTCAAAGCTATTCTAATATCACTCTTCTCCAGCCGGGCTCAAGGGGCCCCGCTGTTGGGCCAGAGCCGGCTGGTAGAGCCTGGGTGTGAGCACTTGGCTGGGAGGAGAGGGATAGCCCGGCCTCACTTAGGTGCCGGGGAGTGGCTGTAACCCTCTCCAGGACAGTCCTGCTTCTTGGGCCAGCGTCCAGGCCTCTCACCGGGCCCGGCTGAGAGGTGGCGGCTCCCTGTGGGGTGGGCCCTGCCAGCGCCTCCACCACGCAGCTCCATGGCACCAGGCCCCTCTTTGCTGTGGCTGCTCACTCACCCTCTGGCTCCCACCGTCAGCAGACGTCCTACATCTTCGTGCTGAGGCCTCTCACCTGGCAGCCGGCCTCTGGGTGCTGCTTGCAAAGTGTTCTGGGCTGTGATCTTGCCCGTGAACAGGGGCCAACGTCACCTGATTTTCCCCAGGAAAGGAGACAGTTCAGACTGCTGTCCTTCCCCTGCATCGCAGCTCAGAAGAATTGGGTGTGTGAGGCCGGCCTCAACCCACACGGGGCACCAAGGCTGTGACCCCACTTCTGGGCCTCGGCTCCACGCCCAGCAGCCTTGGGGGTCCCTGCTCATTTCTACTGGGTCCTACCAGCCTGCCACAACAGCAGCAGTGTGAGGTCCTTCTGGACACACTTGCATTTTCATTATTGTGGTTTATCCAGTGGTCCTCATAAAAGTGCTCATCTCTACTTTTTGCAACATAGGCAGCTGTTGTGTGAATACTGTTTGTGTTGTCCTTTTCCCTCAGATGAGGAAGGCATTTCCTGGTCTCACTGACAGAGGGGATGAAACACAGGCATTTTCCAGGCAGCCTGTCATCACTCCCCTAAAAAAATCTAAGATTGCAGATGGTGAAAGTGGGGAGATGGACCACAGCACAGCAAGGGAAAGTGTGCTGAAAGCTCTGTTTTGTCCTGAGTGATAGTCTCTCTTGTTTTCTGTTTTCTGTTTTCTGTGATGTCTCTTTTCCACTGTGGTCCTGAAGCGAATCTATGTAGGACAGTTGTGGTTATCTTTTGTTTTTGTTTTGTTTTGCTAGAAGCTTTCTTCTATTTTAGAAGAAAATCCAGTCCATTTTGATTCTCAAGAAAGATTTGGGAGAACGTATTTTACTCATCACCAAGTAGATGGTGTTTAAATTGCAGGCTGGATGAGACCCCTGGGCGGGTTCAGAGGGACAAGGGCGCAGGCAATGACGGAGCTAAAAGTCCTTGAAAAAGGAAAATGAGCCTTTAGAAAAACTGGGGAAACAAATGAACAAAACGCCAACCAGATAAGTAGAAGGAGAGCCACACAGATAAGCAGAAGGAAAGAAGGAAAGTAGAAGGTGGGGCGCCAAATGCCAAGGGGCAGGGGGTCCCGAAAAACAAAGAGGCCAGCAGTGGGACGCATCCCACTGACATGGGCACCGGGGATGTAGAAATACGGAGAAAAATGGATGTTGACAGGAGCTACCTCCGGGTAGTTGTGGGGAGAAGTGGGGTTGAGGCCTGAGGCGTCATCAGGGAGCAAGGGGCACAGCTGGGTGAGCAGGTGCCCACGTCGCAGACGGGAACTCGGTTGGGGGTCAGATGGCGACGTGGGAGCTGGATGCTGAGAAGGGGCCTCTGTGATTGCACTTGGCTCTAGAGGAGGTGAGGAGGGTCGCAGCACGCAGAGCAGAGGGGGGTGAAAACCGTAGACCTGCAGGGCAGAGAGCAGCCTGCTGCTGTGAGGGTGGGGACGGGCCTGGAAGGTGCGAATGAGGTCATGGAGACTCGGTGAGCACGCTGGGGCCTGGTGCTCATGGTCTCCGCCGTGCTGTGCATTTTCCCCAGAAGTGCCGGTTTGCTCAGATGCAGGCAAAAAAGAAAGTGAATAGTTGGGTTCACCTAGGGGTGGATTTTCTCCAAATGGGTGAGAGGAAAGGCAGGGGAAACCTTATTTAGGGCATTGGAAGGAGGGGTAGGACCTCGATTTTAAGCTGGATGGTAACTGGCGAGAACCCGGCATGGGTGTGATGGTGAATTTTAGGGCCCACTTGGCTGGGCCATGGTGTCCAGTGTGTGGCCAAGCCCACATCTAGGGGTAGCTGTGAAGATACTGTTATATGAGATTGGCATTTAAATCGGCCCACTTTGAGTCAAGCAGATGACCCTGCACAATGTGGGTGGGCCTCTCCGAGAAGCTGAAGACGCTAAACGAAAAGTCTGAGATCCGCCAAAGAAGGAGGGACCCTGCCTCCAGATGGTGAAGGGAAACCTTGCCTGAGTTTCCAGGACTCAGGACTTGAGCACGATACGTCTCTGGGTCTTTAGTCCATAGGTCTTCCCCGGAGATTTCAGACCTGCCAACCCTCACAGTCTTGTGACCCAATTCCTTAAAATAAATCTCTCTGGATAGACTGATAGATGGATAGATGGATAGATAGATAGATAGATGATAGATAGATAGATTGATAATAGATAGATGATAGATAAATAGATGATAGATAGATTGATAATAGATAGATGGATAGACAGATGATAGGTGGATAGACAGGTAGATGATAGATGGATAGACAGGTAGGTAGGTAGATAGATACATAGATAGATAGATAGATGATAGATAGATAGATTGATAATAGATAGATGATAGATAAATAGATGATAGATAGATTGATAATAGATAGATGATAGATGGATAGACAGATGATAGGTGGATAGACAGGTAGATGATAGATGGATAGACAGGTAGGTAGGTAGATAGATACATAGATAGATAGATGATAGATGGATAGACAGATGATAGGTGGATAGACAGGTAGATGATAGATGGATAGACAGATAGATAGATACATAGATAGACAGACAGATAGATAGATAGATGATAGATGGCTAGATCAATCTCCTATTGGTTCTGCTTCTCTGGAGAGCCCTCACTATACAGCTCGTCCATGGTGAGCATTCTTAGGAGCCAATGAAACCGGAGCCGTCAGACAGTTCGGGAGGAAGGAGGGAAGTTGTGACCAGTTAGCCAACTCTTCAGCTCGTGACCACACAGGTGAAACTTTGGGTGACCCCAAGGACCACGCGTGTCTGGAAGAGGAGAGGCTGAGGGCTGCCGGGGGCTGGCAGGCCGGCTGAGCTGAGGCGAGCGGGCTTGGGCTGCCTGTCCCTGTGGACACTGATTTATCCAGGAAGGGGGCAGAGGTTGTGGCCGAGAGGGCGGCGGTGAGCAGACAGCAGTGGCTCTGATGAGCAGGTGAGGGCAGCCGGGAGGCTCCGGGTGCAGCGGCCAAGGCTCCCATGGGGACCGTCTTCTTGTTGGCACACAGGGGGCCAGATGGGAAGAGGGAAGCGAGGCATGTTTGACAGAAGAGCAGCGCAGGGGCTCACGATCAGGCCAGTGACGTGTGAAGGTTAGTGAAGCACCGTCAGGAAGCCTGTGACTCACCTACAGACACAGACTCGGGAACGTGCCACATCATGGGATTCGCTCAAGTTACTGCCGCGAGAGTGAGTGACAGAGTCAGCAGAATTAAAACCAGGTTTGTTTAACGGAAAAAAGAGTGAGAAGAAAGTCCTAATTGTAAAAAGTGGGGACATCGGTGAGAAGTGACAGCAGGAAAGAGGGAGGTTAAGAACATCTTACAATTATATCTTTGTTGTTATCTAACATGATATGAAAAAAATAATCTTTTTTTTTTTAATTTAAAAGGTGGGGATGCATTGATAGTATGCGTTTTGAATATATGAAAAGATGTTTTAATGTCATAGTGAGACTTCCTTTTCTGAAGTGTTTTTCTAATAAATGCTATCAGTGAAAAATAAGGAAAAAGAAAAAAAGCAGTTTTGATTCGAAGTGCCTTGCGTCTCCCCAAAGACAATATTAAAATGCCCTAAGCTCTCTTCATACATTTATCTTTGGTTTTTGGTGAGGAAGGATCTGACAACAGGGACAGTTTGATGTTGATTTAATGAAAAGAACAATCACTCGCTCTCTCTGCGCTGGAATGTGGGCTGTGATCAGAGCAGAAACTTTTTAGTAACATTAACTGCCTGTTCAGATTTTCCTCACCAGAAATCCAAGTCATTCCTTTTACAACAAAACAATCATAGTAGAATGCATTCTCCGGGATTTGGAGAGAAAAGAAAGTCCAGAGGCGGAATTTGGTATAAATCCCGAAGCTGGGCTGATCACCATGACTCGTCCACATCGGAATGTCACGGCCTGGGCTGGCCGAGCTTCCTTGGCGGGAGGCGTGGTTGTTTATGCCAGGCTGGAGAAGTCACTTGAACTCATGTCCTTCGATTGAGCATTTTTTTATAAGACCTGCATAAATCATTTCCGTAAAATTGGCATCCTGGGCATGGAGACAGTCTGTTTTCCTGGGAATTTTTATGTGCAGGGTACTTCTCTTTCTTAGTTGAGAGAGATTCTGCTTTTAATTCCCTTGGCCCCCTTCCCCTGTGCAAAATCTGTGTTCTCCTAAACACTCTGGTTTTTAAGAGTGTTTAGGAGTGTGGTTATCTTTTAGACCAATATTTCCTCCTGTGATTAATTAATTGGAAGAGTGAGAAAGTAAATAAGTAAAGTGAAAAGAAGACGTCTTACTCATTTTGTCTCCCGCTGATTCCTCCCATCTTTGTCAAGTCAAATTTAACCACCTTCTTCTAGAAATTCTTCTTGTAAATATCTTCATGGTCTTCAGGAGGCAAATATCTCTTAGGAGCCCACAAAAATACTAAAAAGAATTAAAAATATAAAAATAATTTTAAAACTGGACATCATCAAAATTAAGGACATCTATTCATCAGGTGACAGCATTAAGAAAGTGAAAACATGGGAGCCCTTCATTTGTATCCACAGTAAAGAACCCCTACAACTCAATCAGCAAAAAACAAGCCAATTTAAAATCTGAGAGTTGATTGCAGAGGGATTTCACAGAAGAGGATCCCCAAAGCCTCTGAGCACGAGGAGGTGGTCAAGATCACTAGTTATTGAGAAGATGTGAATTAAGCCCACAACGAAGGAGAACTCACACTCACCAGAGTGTCTGAGACCGAGGAGACTGAAAATTCTGCTTCCTGGCAGGGATGTGGCAGCACCTCCCACCCTTCACTGTGGCAATAGAAAGTGGTTCAACCTTCACTGGGAACATTCTTCAGCCATAATTACTAAATTTACAATATGCCCATCCTATGATCCCACAATTGCATTCCTAAGTATGACTATGAGAAATGAGTAAACGGGTCCACAAAAGACACGCACGAGAATGTTCATAGCGGCTTTCTTCATAACAGACTCAGACTGGTGACAACCCGATGCCCGTAACTGAGGGGATGGATGGATACGTGGTGCGTAGTCAGGCAGAGAAAAGTGCAGTGTGGCTGTAGCCACAGCCAGGGGGTGACCCCCACCGGCCGATACCATGTTGTGTGGAAGAAGCAGGTTCATTCACGGACAGAGCGTGTGATCCCCACTCTGGGAGGCCCACGTCAGAGGCCAGGAGCCAGACGGCGCCGAGCCCCAGAGGGAAGACCCATGTGCAGTATGTGTGGCCAAGTGTGACCAAGGGCACACAGGCGTCCTGGGACTCAGTGATAGAAGCTGAGTGAATAAATAAACAAAGGGTTTTTGTGTGCATACAACACGTCAGATGATGAAACTCTAAGCCAGCGGTCCCCAACCTTTTTGGCACCAGGGATCAGTTTCATGGGAGACAATTTTTCCACGGACGGGGTCGGGGCGAGGGGGATGGTTCAGGCTGTAACACGAGCGATGGGAGGTTTGGTTCAGGCGGTAACGCGAGCCATGGGGAGCGATGGGGAGCGGCAGATGACGCTTAGCTCGCTTGTCTGCTGCTCACCTCCTGCCGTGCGGCCTGGGGGTTGGGCCCCTGCTCTAAGCGCTTCCGAGGGGTTGCTTCATTTAATCCACACAAAAACCATGGTTAGTCATTACACTGCTCCGTGCCTGTTTCCTCACCCGTTAGAGGGGTCATGGCGTATCTGCCATGGGGCTACTATCGTGGTCTTTCATGTTTCCTCTTTTGTCAATATCCTGCTCATGTTTTTATTTTCCCTCCATTTTTCTATTGGAGTGTTCACTTTTCTTTTTTATTTGTAAAAGCCCTTTGCATATGACGGGTGCTGGTCCTCTGTCTTGTATGTGTTTTGTGTCTATTCTTTAACACGTGTGAGCCTGGACGATGCTTTGCAGTGTCTCTGAAACTGCTTTGGCAAAGCTCACCGGGTCTCCTAATTGCCGAATCCAGTGGATCCTTCAGACTCTAACTTAACTCCCTGTAACTTTGGCCCCGTTACTTCTCCTTCTGCCTTTAAACATCTTCCTGCCTTGTCTGACAGTACAGGACTCTCAGTATCCCTGCTGCCTTCCTGTTTCTCACTCTCTTTTACGGACTCCTTTTCCTCAAATCGAGCATCCTTTCTAGGTTTTTCAAAATTCCCAAGAATGACATTCCACGGTGCAAGGGCATGGAGGACACAAGTCACAGATCCCAGGGATGGTGGCCTGGACATCTGGGGGAGACAGAGGCAGTGTCCAGGGAAGGAGGGAGCATCAACGGCTGGCTCTAACCCACACCCTGTCGACAGCAAGGCACCCCAGGGCCGGACCTCATGGAGCGGGAGGGGAGGTTGCAGCTCCGGCTTCCCCAGAGGCCATCGTGGGCACTCAGGCCAGGCTGTGCCCCTCCTGGCGGTGGGAGGGAGCCCCGTGACTGTCCTTGAGTGTGGCCAGGCCTCTCAGGATTCTTCAGGGGTCTCACGGCTCATCATCTGGGGAGCTGAGGAGTAGCGTTCTTCCTTCCCTTCAGGACACAGCAGGTCCCTGAGTCCGGATTCTGGACCTTCAAACCCCATGGACCTAAGGCACTGCCATTGGCCTCCTCCTCCTGGTTGGGCTGTGCTATGGGTGCAGGATTCCAGCTGGGCCTCCTGACTGCATCCTCTGCTCTGTCCTGGCACAGTGGCGGGCGGAGTCCTCACAGGCTGAGGGGCTTGGGGCACAGATTCTCATCAGACACTTCATCCTCTGAGACCCAGCTCCAAAGGGCATCAGGGCTCCACCCCACACCTGCCCCAACACTCGTGTGTGGAGACCTGAGTGGCCAGGCGCTAAGGTCCGGGGGCTCCTGGGAATCAAGGGCTCTTCAGGGCATCTGTCCCTGTGTCTGCTGCCCCATGATGGGCACAGGCCCGTCCCCACACCTGCCTTCTCTGGGCAGCTGGGTCACGGGGCTGGTCTCGGCCATGGCCTCATCTCCCCCGGGGCTCCATCGCCTCCAGCGCAGTGACCCTGGCCCTTGCTCTGCCTGGTGCACTTGATGCATCCTGTCTGCTGGGAGACACCAACCCCTCCTCCTGACCCATCCGGTCTCCTGCCCGAGACCTTCCCCAGGAACCCGGCTCCCTCTTTGTGCCTCCTGTTGACCCACGAGGACTGGTTGAACCGTCTGTGTCCCTCTCTCTCCCCTGTCTCAGCAGGTGTTCCGCGTGGGTCTTCCCTGCTTTGCTACTGGCCCCCCAGCCAAGCAAGCAAATGGAGCGCCCACCCTAGTCCTGAACCCAGGCCACCCACTAGAGCAGAAATAGAGAGGGGGAAGGGTCCCAGAGAGGGGGGAGGGTCCCAGAGAGGGGGAGGGTCCCAGAGAGGAGGGAGGGTCCCAGAGAGGGGGGAGGGTCCCAGAGAGGGGGAGGGTCCCAGAGAGGGGGGAGGGTCCCAGAGAGGGGGAGGGTCCCAGAGAGGGGGGAGGGTCCCAGAGAGGGGGGAGGGTCCCAGAGAGGGGGAGGGTCCCAGAGAGGGGGGAGGGTCCCAGAGAGGGGGGAGGGTCCCAGAGAGGGGGAGGGTCCCAGAGAGGGGGAGGGTCCCAGAGAGGGGGGAGGGTCCCAGAGAGGGGGAGGGTCCCAGAGAGGGGGGAGGGTCCCAGAGAGGGGGGAGGGTCTAAGGGAGCAGCAGGCTGGTGACTCCTCCGTGTGGGGACACCTCTTCCCCCCAGTTTAAAGGGGTGGCTAGAAATAGCCTTGACCACTTTAGAGGGCTGTGAGGACCTTTCCACTGTTTGTCTTTTTCGAGTGGAGAGAGACCAGGAAGGCATAGGAGGAAAGCGTCTGCTGAGGCCCAGGTAAAGCTCGTAGACACGGAAAGCCCACGTGTCCAGCAGGAGGCAGCAGGGCTGGTTCTCGGACCGGGGCTCAGGGCTGGGGGCGCCGGCTGGTCCAAGCCTGGGGGCTGGCGCAGGCGGTGGAGCTGAGGAAGGGCACTGACCAGCCCATGCTTCATTCAATCAACGTTTTCCTTCTTAGTCTTTACAGAGAGGAGCCTCCTTTTTGTCAGCGCTGGGCCTGGGCTGAGCCTTAGGTGAGGCCCTGCTTCCTCCGTGGCCTCCTCTTACCCCAAAGGCACCTGGACAGACGCAGGGTCAGGCACCAACAGCTCAGCTCCTCAGATCCATGTGCGGGCGAGAAAGGACCACAGGTTACAAGGGGATCCCAACCCTAGGAACCCGGGCTGCGGGGGGCCAGCCCCTCCATCCCAGCGCCTGGACTTACCTGCTGTCCAGTCCGGGCCCTTGAGGTCAGAGGAGGCCCAGTTCACAGAGGTGGAGAGGTGATCACCTCGGCCTGGGGACCCAGGACCTCTGCTCCTTCCTGAGCCCAGGACAGGATGTGAATGGCTGGGCAGGGCCGACAGCAGAGACAGAGATGGGCATCCAGGTGAGACGGGGCGTGGGGAGTGTTAAATCACCAGTATCGGCTCCCACCCCACTACCCCGCATTCATGCGTGAGCAGGGCCCACGCGTCTGCACTGGTTAAATGATCCCTGGTTGATTCAAGGCACGGACTAAGTGGAACTGGAGGCCGAGAGGGATCCTGGTAAAATTCACTTGAAAGGACAGAGGATTGTCTACAGAGAGAGCTTATGAAGGACAGGCCGCTTAGCCGCGAGTGTGGACAGTCAGGGTCCCACCGGCTGCAGCCCTGAGATATCACAGCAGGTCTTTGTGAACAGTTACAGGAGACAAGGAAGGAACATTATCATAGATGCTATCTGATTTGACTAAATTCACATTTTTTCCTACATTGACCTTTACTTAGTAACCAAAGAATACAGTTTTCCCTCTTGTATTGCATTAATTAGCAGGGTGCTAGACAGGGACTTGATGGGTTAGGTCTCAGCTTCCTCAGCAACATTAATTCAGTTTGCAGCAGATTGTTTAGCTGTGGGGCTGTGAGTCCTAAATCCTGGTTTCTCACTGGTTTGTCCCTGTTGACTGTGGACCGTTCCCCAACGCCGGGCTGCAGGCTTAGACCCCAGCTCTCAGAGCGAGAGACTCCCAGGAGACACTCGGCCGAAACCCGTCACAGGCTAGGTGTGCCCCAAACACTTCCCCCGAGAGGAGGTGGGACGGATGTGCCTTGGGGTCAGTCCTGGGTAGGGGGTCCCACCCTCGGGGAGCAGCTTGTGGGGTGTGGAGTCACACCTAACGCTTCACATGGTAAACGTGTGTGTGTGTGTGTGTGTGGGAGCAGAGGCAGAGAGAGAAAAAGAGAGACAGAGAGATAGAGACAGAGAGAGAGAGAAATGGAGACAGAGAGAGACAGAGACACAGAGAGACAGAGACAGAGAGAGAGAGAGGGAGGGAGAGAGAAGTAGGCGATTTCCAGGAGAATCTCCCCCTCCCCGTCCCTCTCCTTCTAGAAATCTTCACAGAAACTCAGAAGCCAGTTCACTTGTCAGACCTCATTTCACAGGACAGCGTCTAACGGGCCCCGTTTGATCGTCTCCCTGTTCTGTGCGTCCGCCGTCGTCAGCAGGTGTCGTTGGAACCTCCAGCTGCGTGAGGCTGGATGGGTGGTGGGCGCTCAGATTGCGGATCCTGTCCTCTGTGCTCCAGGAAGCGACCATCCACTTGGGTGGACGACTTTGTGGTCACTAAACTGTAAGTAGAGGTTTCCCCAGGCCCAGCGTCCGGGGGATGGGTGTGAGGGGCCCCGGCAGGCGTCCACCCCACAGAGGGCCCGGCTGGGAGACGCCGGGGCAGGACCTGGTGGGGACGCGACCTGCACGAAGGCCGCCTGCCGGCTCCGCTGGGACAGCGACCTCCACAGGCCTACCAGCGCCTCTCAGCCGCGACAGCAGCTCCTAGTGAGTATCCCGGCCCCTGCGGTGCTCCTGGGGACGCTGCCGTTACCTTGGCTCCAGCATCCCCAGGGCTCCCGGGGTCTGATCGGCCTGCCTTTTTTTTGGATGCTGTGAGCTGCCTCATAGCTTTCCAAAACATTCCATGTCTGGTTTGCCGTCGGCAGAGAAAACGCGAGTGAATGAGAGCGTGGAGACAGGAGGCCAGCGGTCAGGGCCTTGGGGGTCGCGGGCTGGCGCTGCAGCCAGTGTCCTGAAACGCCCTCACGTGACGTCCGGCTGGGATGGGCCAGGGCTGCCACCCACTGCTCTTCCGCAAGCCCGCGGCCGGGCCACCTGTGTCTGCGGCGGAACGGAAGGCGGTGTCCCAGCCGCGGGGCAGAGAAGCCCGGGCTGCGGGCGGCAGGGGCTCTGGGAGGGCCTGGCGTGGCGTCCTGTCCCGGCTGCAGCATGTCATCCGGTTAGCTGAGTGGGGCCGGTTGTCCCCAGAGCGTGGTCCCCGGGCTGGCGGCATCAGCATCTCCGGGGCTTGTCAGAGACACGGGCCCCGCACTGCGTTAGAAGGTGGGGACTTGGTCTGCTCAAGGAGACCCTGAGGCCTCGCATCTGCTCAAGGCTGAGAACCACCGGGGGAGGCGACTCTCCCAGGTTTCGGGGTCGAGAGGAACCTGCAGGTCCCTTTTCTGCCGAGAAGTGACCAGAGAGGAAGAGTGTCCTCCCCGGGACTTGAGACTTGAAGTCGTGAGCCGATAACGTAATTCCTGGTACGTTACGTGTGGTCACTCAGGAAGCAGGAGGAGCCGGAACAACTCAAGCCTGAATCGCAGCATCACGTGTCCTGCCGCCCTGCGTCCGGGGGAGCCCGTGAGGCGTCCCCCGAGGGCCCGGGCTCTGCACACCTCAGCTCCCGCCGTGCCTCCCCCGCCTCTGCGTGTGGGCTTACCGGTTCCCTCACACTGTGAAGTTGAGTCCTACTGTTTCAGCTTCCATAGTCCATTTCTAAATAACTCGAATTTCTTGGTAACGGTAGTTTCAAATTCTGTCTGGGGAGATGTACTATCCGGAACACTTCCCTTAAGGATGCTAAAGAGTAATTAATTAAAAAACTTAAGTGTTTTGTTAGCCCTTGTGGCATTTACCATTCTGTAAGACTGATAGTGTTTCCCACCGACATCGTAATTTATTCAGAGCAAAGGTGGGATTTGGATACAGTTTTGGGAGAACAGGAAGCAGGGTCGAGCGTCACTGCTCTGCACCAGTGTTGACTGGATTTGGGTGTGTCTGGGATGTTCTGTGTTGGAGAAGTCATTGTGAGATGTCCTGCCTCTTTAGGGAGAGACTGAGGACAGTACTTTCTGGTGATAACAGAGTATGGGAGTGTCTGGGGTGCTTCCTGCTGAAAGATCTTGACACAGGGTAACATCCTGCACACAGATCTGTCATGGGCTTGGGGGGTGACAGTGAATGGGGTGGAGATGGGGTTCCCTCCACCTGTCAGGTTCAAGTCCAAGGCCATGCCTTCTCCAAGCCCTTCCCCTCTTCCTGGCATGAGCCCCTCCGTCCCTCCTACCCTCGGCTTCCCTGGCTCATTTCTGAGATCCTCATTTTAGCACCTGAGGCTGGTTTGTTTTCTAGTTCTCTGGGTGGGAAGGTGGTTGTCTCCTGGGCTGGGTTGTGGGAACCTTCAGAGCCCAGTTTTTCCCTCTGCACGTCCCTGGCTTCTAACTTCATCAAGCATATAACAAAAGCTCCCTAAATTCTACTAAAGCGATGGGATTTCTCAAAGATGAAGGTGACTGGTGAGTAAGGGGTTGATCTCATTATAAATAATCCATGGGCATGTTTGACCCCTTGGTACCTTGGATAGATTCTAAGATGTTGCGTCTAATGCTTAGCACTGTGAAATCTCAGAAAACTGTACATTGTGTCAGCGTAATTTTAAAGAGCTTTTACCTTAATTGTTGAAAAGCAGGGTACTTCTCCCAAATTCAGGCCTGGTCATTCTCTGGCCTGGAGGCTGGCGCTCTGTCTGCTCTGACCCCGGCTTCCTTATTCTGTCTCCACACCAGCCATTTGCTCAGGGGACGCGAGACTGTTCTCCATCTCTGGAAGCCTTTCAGGATCATCCCCTTACCGTGCCCTTGATCTTTCTGTCCCCTTTTCCTGGTTTGCGCCTTGTGTTTGCTTGTTTGTTTTTCCGTTTTCAAGGCCCAGCTCAAAGCCAGTGTTTTCCTCGTGGCTTTGGGCGGGAGTGAGCGCTCTTCCCTGGACCCATGCACTCGTCCTCTGTGGCTTGTGCCTGCACCCTGGCACCATTCACGCGCTCTGCTGGCCTGCGTCTCCCGTTAGATGTTTCTCATTCTTGGAAGAGAAAACCAGGCGTTGGGACGGCATCCTGAACGATGAGAAGCATCAGATTCCCCTTGGAAACGAGAAGGAACTGGCAGTGTTGACCTTGTTAGAACAAACAACAACAACAAAACCAGACGATGCGGAGTGAGGCTTAAAGCGGGGAGGATGGGTAAGCGACAAGCAAGAAGTCGAGAGGAGAGGGTGTCTAGGTTTTTAGCTGCAGTTTCCGCAGACCGTCGTGGTGCGAGGAGCAGCGCCTTGTGTTTCAACAGCCCCTCTGAATTTTCGAAGTATTTCACGTTAGCTGTCAGATTTTACCCTCAAATACAAGGACAGGCACGCGGAGGCCTCCCGTGATGGATGAGGACACCCGGGGGAGAAGTGTGGATGCTGTCTGTGGTCATGTGGCTGGTCGCTGACGGTCTTGGGGCAGAAGTGGACTTCGTGGTGGCCTGTCAGGGGCTGCAAACTGGGGCCCTCGAACCACAGACACTTATTCCTCAGGGTTCTGGAGGTGGAAGTGCCAGACCCGGGCGGGGGCAGGGCTGGCGTCTCCGGAGGACTCTCCTGGGCTCGCAGACGGCCACCCTCTCCTGCATCCTCGTGCAGTCTGTGTGCGCAGGCTGCCCTGGTGCCTCTCGGTGTCCAACTGCCTCTTCTTACAAGGATGCCAGGAGGATTGGATTAGAGCCACCCTGATGGCCTCATTTCAGCCAAATCTTTAAAGTCTGCTCTCCAAACACGGTCGACCTGGGCGCTGGGCTCGGGGCGTGGACTTGTGAGCTTGAGGGCCACACGACCCGGCACCAAGCAGGCCTCCCGACCCCGTTCGGCGGGGTTCCCAGAGCTCTTCCCCGCACCAGGATGCCCCCGTGGGGGCTTTCTCGTCAGCCTTTGACTGAGCACTTACTGTGCTTCTGTGGGGCCAGGACTGGCCTCAATGCCGAGCCGCACAGCGGCTCCCAGTCCCAGGGGTTCACGGGTCAGAGGGAGGTCATGAGGGGCTTGTGGTTTATACGGTGACCAGGTTACATTCTGCGCCGTGCGCCCCTAGCGCTCTTCTCCCCAGCGCTGGGGCCCCGGATGGATGCCTGCTGAGTGAAGCAAGCCTCTCCACACACACACACACACACACACACACACACACACACAAACACACACACCCTCAGGCTCTGTGAGGTCCTGCCCACCTGCACTAAGCTCACCTGGGTCGGGCAGCCGCATCTCCGGAATCGAGGACCAGAAGGGTGAAGTGGCACAGCCGCAGGGGCCGGCCCTCCCTGGAGGCGTCCTGTGCCCGTGGCCCCGGGGACGGGCTCGGGCTGTAACTTCTGCGAGTCACTGCGGCCTCCCCGAGCCAGAGCACCCTTCACATCTGAGAGAACGGGGGACCTGGAGCCCGTCTGCGTTCACGTCTCTTTATTCCTCTAGATCCGTGGGAAGTCAGCCCTCCACCGGGCTGGAGCGAGTGGGGTGTGTCTGCCGCTACGTGGATGAGCACAGTTTACAATAGGGGGACCTGTCTCAGGACGCAGGCTGTGACGATGCTGGGCAATTGTGTGGCTTTTGCAGAAAAGATTTCCCCGGGGGTCTATTTCCTCAAAGCAAACCAACAAACGATCTCCATCTCTGGCGTGAGGAAACTCTGTCTTACTAACTACGGAAGTCCACGCAGGCAGATAGACGGGGTGAGGACGTCGGTGCTGTCCTGTGGGGCGTGAGAGACTGTGATGAGGAGAGACAGGGTGTGACACGGCCTGGCTGCCACATGGCCCGGTGTGCTGTCACGTGCTGTGACACTTATAGTACCTGCTACTTCAGACCACTGGATTCAACATTCGTTTCTGCCCTTCAGAGGGTTGGATTTCCAGAAGCCATTTTTTGCATCCTCATAACTATGTGTTAGGTACAGAATTTGTGGTGCACAAGGGAAAGGCATCTGCTCTGTGGAAAATCCATTCTGACTTGACTTGTGCCCTGTCCCACACCCCACCTGCAATTCCTCCTTGGCTCCCTTCCTAGTGATTACTAGGTTCCCTAGTAGGTAAAAATAGTGAAAAGAACTTAGCAGTTTCAAAACCCTATAAAGAAACCACCCCAGAGGCGAGAGGGCAAGATGCCCAAGACACAGAGTGGGCTTTCGTGTTGCCCTCTTTGTTTGAATTCCAGGTCAGAACTTTGCCCAAGCTTCATGGAAAGATTAATAATGTGGCATCCATCAAAGACAATTTTCCTACAGCAAAGGGATTTTCATTTTAAAAGGATCCATTTCCACTGAAGCTAGCATTTACTGGCGTTTAAGTTTTGCTCCTTATAGCTGTGGAACCTGGGAACATCTGACCACGCTGTATTTATTTAAGCAGTTTGAAATGTGCCCACATAGCCGAGATCTCCTGAAGGAAAATATCGTTTTGTGATTTTGAATCTAGGGTGATTCGGCTGTAAGATGCTCAGATTTCCACAGTGGGCCTAACTGATTCCATTCTTTGTGCTGTCATAGTTCTTATTAGTTGCCAGTAACACGTAACCTTGATTACGTTTATCGTTGTGAAAGACTGTATTTCTTACATCATGCATCACTAAACTCTGACTTTCTTAGCCAGTCCTTGAAAAACTGCCTTCGACTTCTACAGCCTAATCAGCCCCTTATTTCCTTCCACTGGGTGCACAAAACTATGTATTTGTCCAAAAATTTAGTTTTTACAGACTGCAATGACTCAAGAGTTAACATTTGCTTACCCAACCGACAGCCATTTTATTTCACTTCGGGGAGTATAAGGTCAGTCTTCAGATTCCCCCTCAAAGAACTGAATGATCTGGTCTGTGGTTTACTTTTAATAAATCAGGTCTGGGGACTCACTGCTCCTCCACGGAGGGACTGGGTAACGTGTGGTAGGTATATAATACTGCCAATTGCTCTGGCAGTAATGGCAATATGAATAAATTTGCCTTATTACTTTATAACCAATTATTGAGATTTCATTTAATATTTTAAAACCCGTCATTTGTAATCATGGCATTTTACATTTTCAAGTGTATTAATGATGAGAAATAATTTTTCAATAATCATCACATATATGGGAGGGGAGTCTGGGGGAGACTGGACACATGTATATGTATGGCTGAGTCACTTTGCTGTGCACCTGAGACTATCACAACACTGTTAATCGGCTCTACTCCAGCATAAAATGAAAAGTTAAAAAAAATTGATCATCACGTATAACATTCTAACAACTTAGAATTTTCTTTTACTTTTTGTTTTTGCTATAATTTTGCCTTATATTTGGTTGAGGAAATCATCTGAAATGCAAGTGCTGTGCTAACCTCTTCATCCCGTCCCCTAACTCTTTCAGAACCAAACAGTGGCCAGGTACAAGCTAGTTCTTCTGACCCCTTTTCACCCATCTCTCCCATCTGCACCACCTGCCTCTGATAACCACCAGTCTATTCTCTGCATCTGTATCTGAGCCTTTTTTTTTAGATTCCACATGTAAGTGAAATCCTATAGTATTTGTCTTTGTCTGTCTGACGTACTTCACTTGGTATGATCATCTCCAGGTCCATCCATGTTGTTACGAATGGCAAGATTTCCTTCTTTTTTATGGCTGAGTAATATTCCATTGTATATACGGACCACATCTTTTTTTATACATATATGTTTATTTAATGAATGAATGAATGAATTTTTTTTTACAGTAGGTCCTTGTTGGTTATCTATTTTAAATATAGCAGTGTGTACCTGTCAATCTCAAACTCCCAGTCTATTCCTCCCCTCCACCCTTCCCCCCTGGTAACCATAAGTTCATTCTCTAAATCTGTTAGTCTGTTTCTGTTTTGTAAATAAGTTCATTTGTATCATATTTTTAAGATTCTGCATATAAACGATATCATATGATATTTGTCTTTCTCTGTCTGACTTACTTCACTTAGTATGGTGATCTCCAGGTTCATCCATGTTGCTGCAAATAGCATATTTCATTCTTTTTTATGGCTGAGTAATATTCCATTGTATATATGTACCACATCTTCTTTATCCATTCATCTGCTGATGGACATTTAGGTTGCTTCCATGTCTTGGCTATTGTGCATAGTGCTGCATGAACATTAGGGGAGCATGTATCCTTTCAAACCATGTTTTTCTCTGGATATATGCCCAGGAGTGGGATTGCAGGATCATATGGTAACTCTATTTTCAGTTTTTTGAGGAACCTCCATTACTGTTCTCTATAGTGGCCGCACCAATTTACATTCCCACCAGCAGTGTAGGAGGGTTCCCTTTTCTCCACACCCTCTCCAGAATTTATTATTTGTAGACTTTTTGATGATGGCTGTTCTGACTGGTGTGAGGTTTGGAACTCTATGGGCTTCCATGAGCTTGGTGTAGTATGAAGACTCTTGGGAAATTTATGATGGAAACAAGAAAGTAATGATCAAGGAGACTATTAACTGAATTCTAACATTGTGAGCATCTCCAAATAGTTGGAAAAAAGAGCATAGCACGTTTTGACACCATGGAGAACTGCTATGGTAGAAATTGGCAAGGTGCTTACCAAGCTATTTCCAATTTCTGAGCACACAGAAGAACTATATTTCTCAGCCTCCCTGCAGTGAAATTGGGACGATGAGAAATATGTCCAATGGTATGTGGGTGGGAGCAATATTTGCCAATTCCAGGCCTGGCAGTAAATGCCCCACACAGTCTTTCTACTTCTCTCTGCCCCATGCACAGAAGAAAGAAAAGAATTCAGAGATGGTGGAACCATATGATAGAAGGGTCAACATTCCAGAGTCGCCACTTGGTGTAGAACTCAGGTGAGTTACCAGTCACCCAATCCAGGGTCAGCGAAGTATGACCTGTGAGTAAAGTTTCCCAACCCCCACCTAGTCAACTGTGATGCAAGGGAGAAACAAACCTTTATGTTACTAAACCACTAAGATATAACATAGATAACTATAAGATATAGTCGCACCTTATCCCGCCTACCATTAAGTACCCTGGCTTATACCACTCTCAGTGCTCAGAGTTTTCTCATATATATATATATATATATATGAGAAACTGTATATATACAGAGCTATATATATATATACAGTTGACCCTTGCACAACACGGTTTGAACTGCGCGGGTCCATTTATACATGGGTTTTTCGATGGTAGGTACAAATACGTGATATGTTTGGTTGGATTTGCGGATGCAGAACCATGGATAGGGAGGAACCATGTATACAGAGGGCCGACTATACGTTATACTGTTATGTGCAGGTTTTAGACTGCACAGAGGCGCCCCAAGGCTCCTGTGTTGTTCAAGGGTCAACTGTGTGTGTGTATATAAAGATATATATATGTATATATTCTCCATATATGAATGCTTATTCAAATATATCTTATTAATGTGATATAGTTGAGAGGTAAACATAGTACATAGTAATGCAAATTCTGAGATATCAATTTTATTTTTAAAATACGTGTAAATTTATCACTTTTGTGAAATTTGAGGTCATTTTGTCTACACCTCTTGTTTTACAAATTAAGAGACTAGAAATGTGGGCTGATGAAGCTATTAAATTATGGTAAGTTTCATCACCATTAGTGAGAGCAACCGTGGTTCAGCTTTCTGGAAAGTGCACAGAACATGCCAGCTCCTACTCTGTGACTCAGCCTTCATGACCCTGATCCACATCCCAGAGCAGGTCTACAGGGGACATGAACAAGGGCACTCACAGAGGCATGTTTGTGGAAGTGCCTAGAATTCATCCTTAGGGGAATGGTTTCGATGATGCTTTTAATGGATAACTACTTACAGACGTATAGAAAACATAATTGGGGTGGGTTTTCAAGTAGGGGGGACATGGGAGAAGGTATCAAAGAGGATGGAAGAAAAAAAAGGAAAGATATTATTTCACTAAGATCAGAGACAGTAATTCACATAGTAAAATTTCCAAATTATTTTCAAGTAGAGAGTTTATTTTACTAAACATGTTGAATTAATTTAAATGTTGTTGGTCACTATGCTGCTGAAGAGAATTATTAAAACACATAGAGATATTGGCTTTAACAGTTTTTACTGAACATTTCCTTTGCCATTTTAAAAATGATTATTTACTTAATAATTGCTCCCTTGATTTTTGACCCAAACTTGCTTCATTGTGTGCCTATCACAGAGCCCTACATATACTAAGTGCTCAAAGATTGATCATTATTGTATTTTTCCACTGTGAATGTAGGTAATGGATGATTTCATAAAGATACTTTTGACATTTCTTTTAAATATAATGTTTGTATCAATTTTGTATTTTACTCTGTCTGGATTCCAGCCCTTGCCTCTCAGTTTTGATTATGTTTTATTTCTAGGATCCTTTATTTATTTATTTTCCCACTTTTCTTAGTTTCAGTCCTTCCTTTGGCTCACTTTGTGGCTTTACGAAATGACGTGGTGTCAAGAAGCAGACGCTCAGCAGAGAACCCACGTGTGGTCTCTGGACAGTGTGCGTTTGAATTAAGCCCTCAAGTCTGCTACTGACAGTACAGCAAACAGCAAAATCAGTTCAGTATTTACTGCTAACATTGCATCTGGTACAAATCACTCTAACTCTCCAAGGTATGATGTTGTCTGTCAATTGCTGCTTTGGTAGTTTTGTGAGGATTTTATGTAGTTTTGTTAGTTCTGAAAATTTGCATTTATTTTTTTAACCACATTCATTTTTAATGACCTAAGTTCTTGTCTCTAAACTAAGAATGTGTCAACTCTTCCTGCTGTTCTGACCTACACATCAGCACCCTAGTCTTGTAACACCCCGTGCCTGAGGCTTGGGTGATCAAAAGTAGAAGATGCCATGGTGTTGAAAAGATATTACAAGGAGGTCTTATATTTGAGACAGAGCAGTGACTCTACCATTTTTTTCTGATGTATGCCAAAACGGAATCTTTGTCTTCAGTGGGTTATTGGTGAACACAGATGGTATATGGCAGGTGCCTGGTCTAAAAAATTATACTTGATGTGGATTCTAAGCCTTCCATACTGGCTTATCTTCTTATCTTGTTCATACTTTCCTGCTTAGAATGGCATGGATGGAGTGTTTGTCCTTTTGTATTTAAAATTGTTTTCCTATTTTTGTGATCTCTGGCAACATAAATCTCCAGAATTAAATCTTGGCTCTATTAGTCAGCTGTAATTAACTTACTTGCTGTCAAGACACACAATAGCTCAGAATTCCTCAATGGTTTCTGACTTTACCTTTTCTCAAGATGAGTGATACTAGGGACCAAATGCCTCTTTCTACACAGAAGCAGAGTAAGGCTCTTCATGAAATCCACAACCCCGGGCACACGAGAGTGGAAATAATGTCTGAGAGCCTCTTCACCATGAGACCAGCTGGAGTCCTGGCTCTAGCACCAAAACTGTTGTATTTGATTACTTAAGACAGAGGATTCGGGGAAATTGGCAGAGCAGAAAGTACCTGGTAGATGAAATCTGTGATGAGGAACCCTCAATAAGACTATCGACAGATTTCTCATCAGAAACTTTGAGGCCAGAAGACTGGGCTGACCTGGTCAAGGTGCTAAAAGAAAAAACTGTCAACCAAGAATCCTGTATCCAGCCAAACTTTCCTTCAAAAGTGAGGGAGAAATTAAGACATCCCCAGATAAACAAAAGCTAGGGAGTTTGTGACCACTGTTTGCCCTGCAAGAAGTGTTCATGTGAGTCCCCTGCAAGATGAAATGAAAGGAAACTAGACCGTAATTCAAAATTGTGTGGAGAAATAAAGGTAAATACACAGGCAGTTATAAAGGCTTGTATTATTGTAACAACAGCTTATAACTGTACTTTTTGTTTTCTACATGGTTTAAGGGACTAATACACTTAAAGAAAAACCCAATTATTCGTATAATTGGTATATTTTGGTCACATATTCCAAAAATCTATTGCAAAATGTCTTAAGCAAAATAGGGACTAAATTGGTTCACATACCTAAAAACCATCAGAGCACTGTTGCCCCGGATCCAGCACTGTGGCTGGATCGAGACATCACTGGAGGGGCTGGGGACACAGCAGTCAACAAAATGGGAAAAGTTTGTGCATATTTTATAGAAAGAAAATGGAAGAAACATGTAACCTTGTTGACAGTTTATAGTTAGTTTTTAGAATTTAGATTAGGGGTTATATTTTCCTATAAATTTTGATCTATTAATGCAATGTGGCTACAAAATAAAATTCAAAAGGCCAATAGTCAATTGTTATTTAGTTTGATATCTCTTTCCATTACATTGAAGAAGAAAACCAAAGGAACTGATTTGGGGAGTAGTTAGGTAACTGGATTAGATGCTATTCCTTGCATTTTACTCGGGGTTATTTCATTACAAGAAAAAGAAACACACTCTCTTAGCTATTTTAAGAAAAATAAGATTTTGCATAAAGATCCAGAAGTCTATCACGGATACTCAGAACAGGAACCCTGCAGAACCTCAGAATGGCTCTCGCTGCGTGTGGTGAAGGATGAGCTCTAGGAGCTGGGAAGCTGTCTGAACAAGGCGGGCCCTCTGTTCCCTCCGTCCTGCCCTGCAGTGTCTCTCATTTCTCCTGCACGTGAGCCTCAAAGAATTACCTGAGTCTTCACGACCTCCCAGCCCGATGTAGCCACCCATGGCCATAGCTGTCAATTGTGACAGCCTGGGCCAGTGGCACAGCCCCAGGCGAGTCTGCTGTGGCAGGCGGTGCAGCAGGTGGGGAGCTGTGTCCCACCCTCCGCAGGGCTGGGGGTGGGGGATGGGCAGGCAGACCCTCCAGGTGTGCCTGCACCCTGGGCACTGACCTACTCTGCTTCCCTTAGGAGGTAATATTTGTTCACTGATGCTTATTTCTATCAACTAGATGGGGTAATGCAGAGTTTTCGATGATATTTATTCATATGCTCATTTTATTTTTCAACAATATTTGAGTGCCTACGATTTTTTTAGGCACTGTGCCAGGTGCAGGGATACACTGGTGGGTGAAAAATGGTGTTTCTGCCTTCTTTCACGGGTTTATGAACAAACAAGGTAGTGATATTATAAAACTTTAAAGTCACTAAAAACACATTTATTAAGCCCCAGTGATCTTCCTGGGCACTTTAGGGACCCAGATATGTATTAAATTAAAACCCAGTTTCCACTGCTGGAAATACAGTGGCTCCTTCCACGAACGTCACTAATGTTTCCCAGGAGTTTCCGATTTTGCCAAGCCTCCCGCGTGCATGGCTGCGGGGATCCCAGCTCGTCCCTGGAGGGCCAGCGGGGGGGCTGTCCTGTGGGCTTCCTTCCAAATGAGATGTGAAGGGGCTCAGAGAAACTCCTTTCCTTCCTTCGCCAGAAGCTCTGACATGACAGTATCATTAGTTAGGTTACTGGATTGGTTCCTGTGCTTTAGAGCATGTTGAGTTATTTTACAAAAAATGGCTGAAAGCAGTTTTCTGTCAAGCTAGTCATATTTTTTCTGAATATGAAGCTCTATCTGCCCTTTATCAAGTGCCTCACGGACCAGGGCAGCTCTGTGCTGGCTCCTGACCGGAGGATGCTTTTCTCTGCCGTTCCTTGCACCTCCCTTCAAAGGGTACCAACCGGGCATCTGTCCTTCTGTCCCCCTGGAGCACCTGTGTCTCTCCACCTTTCACCTCCCGAGTAACACGCTGGGCCTTCTCCCCCCGGCCCTCATTTCTCCACACACACCTGCAGACCCACCTCGCATCAGGGTCTTGAACACCCTCTGGGTTATAATGGGGGTGTGGCCGTCCTGCCCTCAGCAGCTCAAGGTCTCATGAGGGAGGAAGCAAGGAAGGCGTGAGGTCTAAACCGCCAGAAGTTCTGGCCACAAAGGACCCTGACCACTGTTGGGGTCGGCGAAGGCCTCTGGGGGGACGTTTACGTCCAAGCCGAGACCTGGAGGCCGGCTGGAAGCCCAGGTCTCAGGTAGAGGCCCCAGCCCGGGGTGACCCCAGGCCTGGAGGGACAGGAAACGGCTGTTTGTTCTGAGTAGTTGTGTGTCTCGTTTATCGTGCCAAAAAATGGTAAAGTGATTAGAATGTACAGGACCTGGTGGGCAAACACTATTGCTGGTGGCCGTGTAAGCACAGTGAGTCCTGGCCCCGGGGGCTGGGCTGGGTGGGGGACATGACGGTGGCCCAGCTCCTGCAGGGAATCGCTGTGTTACTGGAATTCAGACGCTCCCTGGCCCAGCCTTTGTCTGCACTAGAGCTAGTTTCCAACCCTGGCTTTCCGTGTTTGCTGTGAAGGCGACCAAGAGACTGAGGGCGCCTGCAGCCCTGGGTGTGCTGTCGGGGTCTCCCACCTCCTCCTGTCCGCAGGGTCTCCTCTGGGACCCTCCCCCTTGGCCTCTCGCCTGCAGGCTCTTCACGGGGCTGGGCCACCCCTCAGGGCTCTCTGTGGCCCTCTCCTCCCTCCCGCGCTGTGACAGCTGCATGGCCAGGGCTGGGACCCGAAGCCCGCACTCTGCCAGCTCACGTGGTCTGCGACTCCCTTCGCCAGACGGCTCGGCCCCCACTCCCCAGGAGGGTCTTGCCTAAGGGCAGCTGTCGTCTTGGTGGATGTTTCTGTTCGTGAAATACACCATTAAGGAGACGCCTCAGGCCTGAGTCTTACCTGCCCTGCCCCACTCCCTGGAGCGGTCTCTCCCACACCATTAACCAGCGCTACTTGTATTTTTCAAATGGAGCCGGTTTTAAATGAGGTCATCACACAGCCAGCATGGGGTGACAAAATAAACCCCAATTATTTTAAATCACATGGAATCTGAATCAGGAATCGAGGATGGACAGTGCCTCTTAAAAATGTAAAAAGAAACATTTACGGAATGGGTGCGTGATGGGTTGTTATTTGCTTTATGAAAGGTTACTTTGCTTTTCTAAGTGATTTACCATGGAATCACTCTAATGAGTAAAATCCTTAAGTGCTCTTAAAATTCTAATTAGAACTTTTAGCTTAAGATTGCATCTGGCTGTTTTCTTATAGGTTCTCTTCCAAATTCCTGTTTAAAGATTCAAGGAACAGAAAAGAAAACACCAAAAACTAAAAAATGTGCTGTAAAACAAAATAGCCGTCAACATTTTATAAGATCCTTGGAGCAAGTTCCAGTAATAATGGGGCAGATGTGTTTGGATTCAAATTCTTAAAAATCTTAAACCTCTTCTTCACCCTCTAAAACAAAGGGCAGCACGTCCAGGAAGGGGTGGGCTGGGGTCGGGTCCTCTCTGTTACCCACCTACGTGTGAGGTCCACCCGCAGAGGCCAGCTCCTCTCAGAAGCAGCAGGAAGCCTGTGTCCTTGTCCCGAGATGCCAGCCCACCAGGAACCACCATCTTTCCACCCACGGGAGGACCCAGCTCGGAGGACACAGCACCTGTGGGCACTGCTGGGCCTGTATGTGGTGGGGAGACGGGGGATGAGACCGACGGGCCCCAGGAGGCCTGGAGGCCGCTGCACTTATGTATTTTAACACAATTATTATCTACGACCTCCTGTACTTGAAGCATTATTTTTTTCTGCTCTAAGTTTGACAATTGGACGTAGGAAATGGTAAAGGCCCTGCCTCAGTCTGGCAGAATACTCAACATGTGCTAGACCCCGGAAATTGGATAATTTCTCTAGTTGTTGATGCAAGAGGGAGATTATTTCAGTACCGACTTGAACAGAAAGGAGACATTCATATCCTGTTGCCAGCGTCTAACTCATTTGTATTAGAAACAATTTTATCTGGTATATTTACTAATCATACCTAGGTTGACACTTCATACAGTATTAATGTGGGCAGCCCCTTCTCTTTTTGCTTGTATCATTTGGTGCTTTTTAAAAATCTTAACCTTTATGAGTTGCTTTGTTTTAGGTACACCTCTTAGAAATGGAACATTAATTGAGCTTTGCTTTTTCAGCCAATATTAGACTGATGTTTTAATAATGACAGTATCTAAAATAATTTCTAAGAGTGTGAAAAACTGTGTAAGTGATTATTTAGAATAACACCGTAAACCCACCAGGGCAAGGACCCTGTCTGTTTTATTCGCAGCCGTGTCTCTGGCAACTGGAGTAGAGACTGGAGAACAGTGTTGCATGAATGATCAAGTAAATGAAGGGAGAGTTTTTGATTTAAACAATCTCTTTAAAACTGTACATGTTCCTCCCAGTTTCTGCTGCCACCTGATGTTGCCGGGAAATGCAACCCTGTGGGGAGACTTGGAGATGCTTTTGCCTCGGAGGAGTCCTGGGGAAGAAGCATGGGACATGCTAGTTGTTTTAGTTCATTCGTTATCAGAAGTGGATTTACTGAGAAGCAAACGATGCTGAGGCCTTAAGGTTCTTCCCTGGACCTGGTGGGTCCTCAGTGGCATGCCCATATCATCACGTGTTGTGAAATTTTCAAAAGGTATTACCTGCAATCAGCAAAGACCATGCCTCTTTCCAGCCCAACTTCCCTCACCTGTGTTTCCCACCGTGGCAGGATGCAGGGGTTGCTGCAGTGAGTCAGGCTCTGGGGAAGTGGGGTCAGGGGTGCATTTGATTAGGGTTAGTGGAGTCACAGTCACTTCTGTCCCAATGCTGGGGTGACTTCAAAAAATGCTCTAACCATGCACTCTGCTGACTTACCCAGTGTCATGATATGAAGACTTAGGAAGAAAAGATAAGACCGTAATCAGCCAGAAAATGTAGTTAGAGTTGTGTAGAGGTGTACTGTGTCCTTAAATTGAAAAAAAAAAAAAAGCTTCTTTCCAGATTGTGTGATGCTTGTGGTAGCTGTCATATTTAAAATGTTAATTTATGTTATTCTTTTATGTGCATAATTTTCTTAAAGAGGTTCCCCAGATTATATAACTTTCAAGCCTCTCAAAACCTGGGATCCCATGCTTATTAAAATCACAAAAATTAAGAGCACTTTTAACATCTCTAGATTTTCCTGCACCAAATAACATGGAATAAATTTCTATGGAACAAAAACTGAAGAGGTTACAAGAAGAGATGGCCCAAAACACATTAGTTGTGAGAAACTTAATACTTATTTCTCTTCCTCTGCATTCCATGGATCCAGAAGAATTATGAAAGACATCTTTATGACAGATGTGTGTGTGTGCACGTGTAAAATAAAAAACAAAAACCAGAGGGGAAAAACTGAAACAGATAGTAAATGGTAGACTGAGCTAAATCTTATCAGTAATTACATTAAATGTTAATGGTCTACACACTGCAGATAAGAGGCAGAGATTGTCAGGATGGATTAAAAGCAAGTCCAAGCTATATGCTGCCTACAAGAGACAAACTTTTAATAAGAAGACAAGGAGAGTCTGAAAGGAAATGGTGGGAAAAGGTAAATCATGCAAATGTTAAGAATAAGTCATTGGAGTAAAGTGTATTCATATCTGAGAAAATAAACTTCTACATGGCGAGTATTGCCAGAGATAAAGGGAGTTTGTGTTGTGGTAGAACGAGCTTCTCTTCATCAGAAAGTCAATAATTATAAAGGTGCCTGTTGAGAAATACTCCAGTACATGAAGCAAAACTGACCCAGTGAAAAACTGAAATAGATGATTCCATAACCAGGGTAAGATTTTAACACTCCTCTCTTGGCAACTGATAGAACAACGAGATTTAAAAAATGGAAAATGGGTCAGTGAGGACAAAGTGTGACCCACAGCCTGGGGTCTCCCTGAAGGAGCTCCTGACTGAAGTGTCTGGAGGTAGTGAGAGCCTGGCCCCTGGCTCAGTCCTTGTGGGAGGTGACTTCCCTCCTCTGCAGTCGTTTGTGGCCCTCTGAAGCCTCCTTCCCACCGTGAGGAGGTGTCTGGCTCCAGGGGCCTGTGGGAGCAGTGATTACAGGAGCTGGACAGGCCACCAGGCTTGTCAGGTGACCAGAGCCATGGCCGGCCTCGGCCCATGGACTCACCTGTGTGTAATCTTGGGCCATGGAGGGCTCCTTACTTCCTTGTGAGCTCAGCAATGCCGTTAAAGAAGATAATTTTAAAATTGCATTCAACATTTTACTTGTTTTCAGGAAGAAAGCAGTTCAGGGGACTGTGTCATGAAGGGCAGAAGCCTTTTGAAACATACAGTAGATTGGTGCATATCTGTACACTACTGAGCATTACAGTGTTGTTTGTAACAACAGAAAGTGTCAAAGCTACACTAATAAAGTGGAGCAGTTCAGTTGAATGTGGTGTGTTCATATTGAATGTGGAGGGGCTGCGGATTAACAGTCCCTGTGACCAGCAGCTTCTGCGGAGGGACCCTGCGTCTCCCCTTGTTTCCAGCAACCACTTGCGTGTTTGCCTTTGCAGGAGTCACTGGGTTCCCAGGGACCACAGCCAACAGCGTCCCCCTGGAAGAACTGCCTTCCTGACTTGCCGTGGGTACAAAGCACAGCCTTCATTTTCATTGCTTTGTGCATCTGAAACCTGGTGGACGAGTGACCCAGCCATGACTCCCACGCTGGACCCAGGTTTGCTTTTTCACGGCTGTTGGAGACTCCACCCCAGGGGCTCTCCTTTCCCGGATTCTTCATTAACTTACTCTGAGCTGACTTCCTTTTCTTTCTCTTGCAGCATAAAAATGAATTGGAAAAGCAAATATCACCTCTAAGATTCACTGCTGCTACTTTAATTAAATGCACATTACCTTGGGGATTTTTTAAATGTTCCATCTCAGAACAGTAGAGACACGAGCAGCGTGGAAACCACATCTCTTTCCACTCCTCTCACCTCCTTTTGGACGTGGCAGATTGAATTTTGGCTGAGTCTGTGTCAAAATTCAGACACTTGGCGACGGTTAATCTCTCACTGCTACTGCAAAGGCAGTAATAACAACCAGCTGAGTGAAGAATGAAGCCCAGACTTGGAAAACAAGCAGAGCCACCCCTTGGTGAGGTCTTGCTACTCGGCAATACTTGTTACAGGAGCCCTGGTGGGAGGGGTGGGGTCTGGGGTCCGGGGTCCTGGCACAGCTGTGTCAGAGGCCGCTCTGCTCCCTGACTCAGACATGCCAGATCACCCTTCCACTAGTTTGCGAAGGTATGTCTGAGATGGAGACAATAAAGGATTCAGAAGTGAAGTCTGGAGTATAGTTTGCCCTGTTATTGTCTCAAAGGACCAAAGTAGCAGAAGAACAAAGTCAGTCCAAGTTTAATACTTTAAAGCCAATGTATTTCTTAGTAAGAAAATGAGTGGAAAACAAAACAACTTAGCCAATATTCTCCCAACTGCCATAATCCCTCAGCTCAGGGAGAAATTCCACCCCAAAAATAACAACAAAGAAAATCCAAATGAATACGGACCAAAGCCAGCCTCCCCCGCCAGGTGAGTATTTCCATGGGTGATGGGCCTTGGATGAAGTCCAGTCCCGTTGGCGGACGCACGGCACACTGGCCCCGGCAGCCACGTGGACCTGGGCGGGGGTGTGTCAGCGTCTCCCTGAGCACCTTCTACCTGTGCTCCCCACACAGGGTGCCCGGACGCGGGACAGAAGCCAGCTCCTGGCTGCAGATTGACACCTAGTTTCCTCATGAAGGTGGATCTATCTCTAAACATGTGTGCACAATAAATACTACATATTCCTTCAACAAGCAAGTGAGAGGGAGAGGGAGAGAGAGGATGGCAGGATTGATTCAAGAGAACATTTCACAATGTACATGAAAAGTTTTAGTGGGTTGAGTTCCATATGTAAACATTTTTCAGTCTGTGTTAGATCTTGAGAACAGCTCCCTGGGTAACGTTTTTGACCCGTGATATATAGGGCAGTGTCTCTCCCCAGCCTGAGAATAAGACATGAATGAGACCCTGAGAGCTAGAATAATAATTATCTTCCCCCCAGTGAGCTAATGTATGTAATTTCCATGTTTTAATGCGATAACAGTAGACTCTTATTTGGAGTTCTAAATAAATATATTTTGTTAATTATATACTTTTAAATTAGCATGAAAGTTTTCTCAGGATAGAGTTTTCCGTCTTCCTTCAATTTTGAGGAGGGGGAATTGAGGAGGAAGAGGGTCCCACCGGGTTTTCTTCATCCTGCTCTGGCCATGGAGCCACCCTGAGTCTCACCGACTGTTTCCTTAGCCTCGGTGAAAACAGTCACGTGAATTCATAAATTTTTGAGTAGTCAGAGGTATCAGGTTTAGCTAGTCAGATGTCCCTTAAGATATTTTGAGAAGCGTCTGTGCCTCTTTTGATGCGTAAGACACAGGGGTGCTTTCCATGCATGGTTTCATCCTTTCCTTGCAAACAGCTTTTAGATTAAATTCTCTTTAATCTCTGCTTTTACTATATCCTTGTTCTAAACCTTTGGATAACTAGCTGTTTATCATAGGATAAAACCAAGCCTTCTTGATGTTCAGAGTCTGTAGCAGGTTCATCTCTACCCACTGCCATGTGACTCATGGGGCCTCCCTCTAAGGGACTTCATGGTTGGGCCACATCCAGTGACCTCCTGGGGTCCTTGCCCTGCGTGTGGAAGAGTGTCAGCCCCAGGGGAGGTCTGACAAGGCATGGGCTCGTAGAAGCAGAAGGACGTGCTCCTGTCCTGAGGCTGGTCCTCCAGCCGGTCCTGTGGGTCCCCTGCCACTCGCCTCACAGCCACATGACCACGTGAGCAAGAAGAAGTTGTTCCCAGTCCTCAGAACCCAGTCATCTGTGAGCTCAGCAAAGCCAACTGTCCAGCTCGGTGACGCTGAGTCCTTTCCATGGGAACAGGCCGGAAGATCATTCCAGGCTCTTTTTTCAAAATTATTTAGGTCAGAACATGATTCCAGAACTGATTTTAGTGGAAGCTGATATAAGAAAATTCTCTATGTAGTAATGAAATCTAACACCCACATCGATAATAAAATACGTGCATTTGTGTATCTTTTCATAAACACGTCATTTCCTGAACGGTGTCTACCTCCTTCTTTCTCCCCCAAAGCTGGAATGAGTCAGGTTTGCTTCACTGTTGAATCGCCAAGAAGTGGGAGGAGGTGCTTGGGAGCAGGAGGCTTACAGTCAACACGCATTCTCTCGTGAAGCCATACGATGAGCAGGTCTCACCCTCTGGTGTTTGCCAGGCGTCTCCTGTCCCCTCCCCACACTGTCCTCTTTGGAAGGGGGTCACTGTGCACAGCCCACACTTGGGAACATCTTCATAAGTTACTTGGAATTCTTGTGCATGGGTTGGTCTACTCTCCCCCCTTTGTTTATTCCATCATGTGTTTATATCAGTGTGGACTGGTGGGTATTTGTTTTATGCTCTGGGTTATGATCCAACACGACTTTATTTTGTTGTTCAAACTGTCCCAGCTTTGACCACTGGGGGCTCCTTCAGTTGGCTCCTGGGTCCCTTTGACCTGCTCCCTCTTTACCTTCTGACATGATAAGAAGCTCCAGACTCATCCTGTATAATTCCTGCTGCAGTCAGTGTTAGAATCAGTCATTTCTCCAAGGAGCCCTGGTGGCTTTTTGTGGAGAATGGAGTTTAGACACCAAGTTCTGGGCACTGGGTGGGTGTTGTGGCTGGTGAGGTGCCACTGCCTCTCAGTCGTCTTGGCTGACAGAGAGGAGACGGGCGAGTGTGTAGTGACGGTACGTGCACACTAGCTCCTATGTTAGATCCATCACACATGTGACATATTTGCACTTCTCTGCATATCCATCAGTCTCTGGAGTAAGTGAGACACGCGTTCATCCTGATGGTTGTGGCTCTGACTGCACCACCTGGGTTATTCTGGTGGCCTTTCTGTTATTTTACTTTTGAATCTTGCACCTCTGCTTTTCTTAGCAGGAAGCATATCCATGTACTTTTTTCTTCCCTAATAACTTGAGGAACATATATTTGTCTAAAAGTGCTACTTTGAAGAATGTTTTAGTTTTCTTTAAGGTATTTATATTGTGGTTTGCTGTATAATAATTTATATACTTGTTTAAATCTACCCAAATAGATATTAAACTCTTGGAGGGTCGGGATCATGTGTTTTTCATTTTTTATTCCTCCTGGCAACCGGCACAGACACTCAATTATGTCTTGATCGAGATTCTGTCTTTGTTACCCTATACTTGTTTCAGGAATCACAGCACATTCTGTGGGTGCTTCAGTGGAATGGTTACCTCTTCTGCATTTGGGGAAGATGCCAGCACCTTATGGCTATCACAGTATTCGTTGTTTCCTAGTCGGAAAGACGAGCCCTGGTCCCTTTCGGGGGTCCTCCCTCTGCATGGGGACCTGTGTGTATTGCTAGTCCTCACTGTAATTTCTCGGTGGTTATCTACTTTAATGGCAGAACTGGAATACTTAGGAAAAAGAAGTACATTTATTTTTGGTAAAGATATTCAAACATTTGATGAGAATGCGATTTTTTTGTGTGTGGCAGTAACTTTCTTGTTATCTTTGGAGAAGTTAATATGGGGAAAATTATATAAATACATGGAATAGGAGAAAGAACTAGTTGCCATTAGGGTGAGCTCATGTAGACTGTGGTTGGGCTGGATGACAAGTACTGGGAAAAACAAGAGGATTGACTTTGCCTTAAAATCTATAGTTTCTGTCAATACAAGAATCCTGTTTAATAACAGGAAAATTTACTATGTGTCCACATAGCAAAGCACAACCTACATACACTCTCTGATTCTGTGATTATGATTTTATGTGGCTATCCCTGATTTCCCTAAATGCCCAGAGGAAGTTTTTACTTCTTGGTTGAAGGGCAAATACAGGGAAAAAGACATGGTTTTCCTTTGTGTCACAGTTAAAGCTTTGGCTCTTTGTCTTATAACTTAAAGGATTATAATTACGGTCTCTTATGGGATGATCCAAACTTGTCCCATGCTCATGGGTTTTAATGCTTCCTCCCAGGGAACCAAAATTGCTACATTTCTAAATTCCATCACACTTTATTTCTTAAACATTCTTATACTGCTGCAGTTTATTGAATTGTTTCTTATGTAAAATTAAGTTATTTTAAATAATGTCCACACTGAGAATACCAATGATAATGACAATAATAAAGTTGATGACAACACAATAGAGGTATCTTTATTTCCATGGTGAGTGTGTGTGTGTGTGTGTAATTGTGGTGTGTAAGTATGGTGCCCGTATATTTATCATCCGGGTTGGGGACACTTCTGAAAGCGGCTGAAGCTGCTGTTAATAATCCCACTGCCCCACAAGCGTGAACGGGGACAGGCTTGGAAAGGGAGATACGGTGGTCACCCTGTGAATAAGCCCAAATAGAAATACGATTTACCTTTGGTCTCCTTCCTTAAACACTATTCAGATTCCCTCACCAACTAGTTAGTTCCTCTGCCTGAAAATCTCAGCCAGCCCAGCTCTCAGACGCCCGGGAACAGTGGACACAGAGGCACAGGAGTGGAGAAAGAAACAGGTGCTGAGCTGGGTCCTAAGAAAGGCCTGAGGTACTTTGTGGACTCAGGGGGTCTGGGCTGTTGAAGACCCCCCAGAACCCAGCATTCCTGCGTTACTGGGGGCTAAGATGAGGACGCTGTTCACTCGGGGGGGGGGGGTTCACCTGGGTGGGGAGTATAGCCGAGGAAGAGGAAGCAAGACAGAATAAAGGCAGAAACAAGGTCCTGAAGGGATTTGTGTGCTGGCGGAGGGAGTCTGGATGGGGAACAAATGAAGGGTCTTAAGAGGCTGTGAAAGACGGCAACACCAGATCTGCACCTTAGAAGGATGACCCTGACTGTAGAGAGAGGGGAAGTCTCCAGCCTGGCAGGGGTCCTGGTCATGCAGGCCCTGGTTTGGGGAACCTAAAATTTATGTAGTTTAAAGGGCCCTCTCAAAAAGAAAGAAAGAATTAATACCATGTGTACAAAATGAGGTATAAAAGTGAGTATGTAAGTGTCAATACAGCAGGATGCAGGTCTATTCTTGGGGGCCACTCCTGCTCTAGGACATTTGGCAATGGCTTACCACACATGGAAATACCCGGAGATGACACCATCCATCCCACTAAGCCAGAACCAGATGCTCCCCGTCCAGACCCTTCTAACTGACGCCCAAGAATGCCCAGGGTCACTCCAATGCCACCTAACACTGAGCAGAGAAGACAGAGTGGTCTTAAGGACTTGCTATGAAAATATCTCACCTTTGTAGGTGAAATGTGCACATGCACAAGCACACACACCAGCTGAGAAATCTTAAAACTTAAACTCTTTGAGCTTCATGGCAAGTCCACCTCTGCATCTGGGCAAGAGGATCAGAATCAGGCAGTGGCAATAAAGAAAATTAACGGGATCGTTAGAAAGTACCTTTGGGATGTAGTTACCTACTGGGTATGGCCAGTAAGGCACATAGGATCAACCTGAGTTTCTGACTTAGGCACAGATCAAGCACTCGGAGAGTGTTTATTTTGTGGGCTGTAAGTCTTAGAAATCAGAGTGCATTTACAAAAAAGTCAGTAGAAAAGAAATAATTAATAACACACCTTCCTCCTGTTTCAGGGTAATTTACTGCTATGGAAGGATGAGGGATGTATGAGCTCTTGAACACCGGGGTGCGCCTGGCTTGTGACATTTTCACGCCGTGACTGTGGCCCTGATTTTCACTCTTGCCCCATGAGTCACTGGTGCTGCACAGCCTGGGTTGAAGACATTGGCTGCTAAGTGGAGATTGTCTTGCAGTTGGCAGATGGATTACTGAGCAGAATTTTTTCTGTCCCGTGCAGGACTTGGTGTCCGCTGGGAGAGGCTGACATCAGCTAATGGCTTTTGTCCTTGGCTCACCCACGGAAAGTGACTGCAGCAGAGGTGAAGTGAATTAGATTTGGACTAATCTAAACCTTGGGAAACTCTGTGGGACGTGGATCCCACTTCTGACAGAGCTGGTCTGAAACAGAATTCCTCTCCGAAGGGGATACAGAGCTAGACACCCCACGGCACTGCTCCCCGACCAGCAAACATCAGGCGCTGAGTTCCTGCAAGTCACCCAGCTGTGCTGAAACTGAGACGTTTTCCTCCCCCCTCCCATTTCCTGGGAAGAAACGAGAGACAGGACAGCAGAACTGACAACGATCTTGCAACACCTGCATCAAGTTCAGGCTACGTAACCCACCCTCATCTCTGGAATATGAACAGAAAGGGGGAAAGGGGTGCTGTGCTCTCTTCTCATGGCCACATGCTCCCAGTTCAAGGCAAAAGGGGAGCCTGGGTGAGGGGCTGACACGGGGAAGGGAAGACTCTGGGACTGTGGGTTCTGGTCAAATATCTGAGTCCTGCCCTCTGCTTCACAGTGGCTGGACCTCACATTAGCAAGACATGGTGGGCAGTGATGGGCATGGTTCCTCCAGGCCACAGCTCAGCTTCTTCAGGAGGTCATGAGAAACTCTAGGAGCAAAAGGGGCAAAACAAGAGAAAAACAAGTATGGACACGAGATCCCTGGGTCCAAAAGCAAACTCAAGTTTCTCCCAAAACCAACTACTCAGAGACTGATTTTGATAGAATTGGAAGATGATCTGGTTGAAGAAAGACAAACAGAGACCCCGGGACATTCCTGCAAATTGTCGTGTCCTCACTATGAGCTGGTGGTAGTGCAGAAAATAGGTGGATTGAGGTGGTTCCAAAGGGCAGGGGCTGGTTGGGACACCGTAGAAATACTCTTTGATTCCTCCTTGATGAATTTCTAGATGGTCCCCTCCCAATTAAATATTTTATATTTGATAGCATTCTACTTACATTGCTCGATATTGAACTATTCCATGATTGGCATATCACATTTCTGAGAAGATTCCAAGTAAATTGTGAGATTGATTCCACATGATGTGTATCTTCTCAACCAACATCATGTGCTCCAGTCGAAGAAATATTCAAGTAATATTGGGAGCACATGCTTGTTTTTCTTTTATCATGATTTATGCAACACATGTTTTTTAAAAAAATATTTGGAGATTTAGAGAACATTCAGTAGAATTCTATTATTCTACTGGTAAATTTAGAGTAACCCTATTGTGTCATTGAAGAATTTTGGGTGCATACAATCCATGTGTTTCTATGAGGAAAAAATCCTTTTATCATACTCAAAGGAACTGGATATTGCAGGAATTCCTTGATTAAAGCCAATTATCTTGTTTACAACTCTTTTAGTATCATAAAATAAATTTATATTTAAAAGATTGTGCTACAAACCATGAGTTGAGTTCAGACACGAAATTATCCCCCAGTGTCATCATGGGATGCTGGTTATCTTCACTCTCACCAGATCCGTCCAGGGACCGTTGGGATGAACTTGGAGTCAGGAGTCCACGTTCTGCCGTGGCTGAGCTTGGAGACGTGTTCATCCCAGTGAACAGAGAAATGCAGCCCCAGGACCATCAGGCCTCAGATACAGGGAGTGCTGGTCTACCCAAGTCAGAAAGGCAGAAGCGTGTGTTCCCATCTCACTCTATACCCAGATTATTTAGAAAAGAATTTAAATACCTTTCATTGTTCTGTTTTCACTCACCTTTTATCATCTTATTTCTGTATGTTCTACTGAGGCCACTGCTGAAAGGGCCTGACGCCTGCCGAGGGTCGTCTGCGTGGCTCTATCTGGGGCCCCGTGGAAATTGCTATCAAAGTTCTCTGCTGACTTCACTCCTGAGAGCTCCGCCCTGTCATCAACGATGCTGGAAAAAAGGAAGAAGGAAAATACCAGGGGAGGTGACGACTGCCACCTACTGTCCCTGCTCCATTCACATGACTTCATTTCATATCGTGAGACTGTCTGCGGGCTCGAGGTACTGGCCACTGCGTTCTATGTCTCTTGAAAGAAATTGTACTTTGGTTTGGCCTCAAGCACCTTGATTTTGCAATCCAATGAGGCGGTCAAAGCTACATCTCTCATTTATGTAGGAATAAAACCAGATATAAAGACAGGAATTCCAGATATTCATGTATAGCCTTAGACAGACACCAATAAACACAGTATTTATGTGCATTTAGAAAAACAAACTACAGTAACCATGTGCATTAGAGAATCTAATCAAATCTGTTGTTAATATTTTAGCTTTATGCCTAGATGGCTCTGTGTGTGTGTGTCTGTGTCTCTGCCAATAACAAAAATTAAGGAGACCACCCAAATTTGGCATTCTTCTGCTCTTGTTCCAAGTAGATTTGGGATTAATTATAATAAAAGCGATAATTTGTGAATAATTTAATTTTAAACTGAATTTTATATACACACATATGTATTTGGTATGTATTTATAACATATTATATGGATATATAGACATATAATTATTTTTCTATGCACATAGCATGGTGGTTGATAGCACAGAATCTAGAGCTTAACTGCCTGGGTTCTGGGTTCAAATCCCAGCTCCATTCTTACTTCTTTGTGAACTTGGGCAACTCAGTTCCCTTCCTTCCTCGATTACCTCATCTGTAAATAAGGATAATGATAGGACCTGCCCCTCATGTTGGTAGGAGATTTAAATGACTTACTGTTTGTGACACATTTAGAAATGTTTGCTAACTCACTCCCGCTGGCTCTCATAATTTACTTTCTGGCCCTGGGGGCTGGTGTGATTTTCCCCTTTTACAGAAAACAAAAACTCTGGACCCTGGGAAGTTAAGGGACTGGCTGAAAACCACACAGTTTTATTCTCTCAACCCTGAGCTCTTTCTGGTTTATTTAAACTGAGGCATTTTGTGAAGGAAGGAGGATGACCTCAGATGTTTTTCTCCATTTACGTGTAGAGATTTCTAAACCATCATCAGCATCGTCATGGAAAGACCTGCATTTATTGCTTTCCTGTTTGCATTGTTTTTCTAGAAGCTTTAAAGCTAAGCCCATGCATATTTTCCTCATTCTCATCATTTTGTCTATTAAGTATTGAATATAGGCACCTTCTTGTGGATAATGAGAGGTGGAGTGTTTTTCTTAAATTTCGTCCTTGTCCTGCTTGTGTGGACACTGATCCTTCAAACACATGATGGTTTCACATTATTCACGTCACCTGCCCCCAGGTGCACCATCACGGGGCCTCCAGAGCAGCTCCCTGCCCCGACCTGGTCTCTCAGTGCCCTATTCCCGCACATAATGTAAAGGTATTAGGAGCAAAAAACGAATGTTTCAAATGGTTTTAAATACTAAGATTTTTGCTTTGGATTTGGAGCAATTCATAAAATACTGGAAGATGACACAATTATGAGACAATAGTTATCCCCCAATGATCATAGTGACTCATTGGCCATCCAAACACATCAAAGGTATTTTGTCTTCTTAGAAGAGCTTTGGGTAAAGAGATTATTGCAATGTTTTCTATAAATTACCATCCCACCAAATACCTACTTTCCTTGCTGGAAATATTACCCAGCACACCCGTGAGAGGCTAGTATTCTGAGTGGTGTATATATTCTTTCCTTGAAAAACGATGGCCCTTACAGTACCGTGTTTGGATGTATGTGTGTTTGCGTGTCTGTGTAGCTCAGTTTGCATGTTTATGTAGTTTAAAAGTGCGAGCGTCTGTGTGTACTTACATCATTCACACTCACAGCTGTGCCTAGGGTGTGAGGGCCGATGTGGTTCATCTCATGACGGTCGGGATATAGCCGGCGAGGTGCTGCTGGTCAGTGGCGGGGCCTGAACTTGGACCAAAGCGTCCTCGCTCTTGGGCTGGCAGACTCCCCATCTTGCTGCGCTGCCTCTGCCCTTGGAATTTTTTATAACTCTTTGTGACCTTTCTGACTCAAGGCCTCTGAGATATTTTTTTATTGAGATGAAATTCAGAAGATATACCGTTAACCATTTTAGAGTGAATAAAGTGGTGGCTTTTAGTACATTCACAATGTTGTGCTGCCACCGCCATTATCTGGCCCCCAAACACTCCCATCTCCCAAAAGGAAACCCCATGCCCTTTAAGCAGTCACTCCCCCTTCCCAGCCCCTGACAACCACCAATCTGCTTTCTGTCTCCATGGATTTGCCTATTCTGGACATTTCATATAAATGGAATAATGCTCTATGTGGCCTTTTGTGTCTGGCTTCTCTCACTGAGCATCATGGTTTCAAAGCTCATCCACATTGTAGCCTGTGTCAATGCTCAATCCTTCTTGTGGCAGAATCACATCCCAGAAGGTGGATGGACTGTATTTGTTTATCCACTCACCAGCTGGTAGAAAATAACCTAAACTGTGATTTCAATCTCTTGGCTGAAAAAATGCTGCAGAGAACATGCATGTACACGTATGTTTGATGTTTAACATTTTTGAAGACTTTCCAAAAGGAAATTTTATCTTTGGATTCAAGACAACATTATTAGACATTCAATGTGAGAAGCAAAGGATAATTATCTGTATCATGATATTTTGGGCTTTTATGTTCATTATTAAGCATAAATGGTTGTTTATAATTCCTCCAAGACTTATAAACTGCACCTACTTTCCTACATTCTGTGATTATCGTGGGGAATGATATTTGTGGATGAGCATTTCAGAAGTATGGAACAAGTAAACACTGCACTATGAATACTTCATCTAATGCCAGTAAATTTACCCTGGGTCCTCAGTGTCTAACTCAGGGAGTTAGGATTCAAAGTAGTTAGAAACCAGCAAATTTTTAAATGCTCAACTTCTATGGACATAACCTGAAGTTGAAAGACTAGAGGATCAGATTTAGCAAATATTTAAACAACTTTATTTAGGCTACCAAAGAAAATTTCTGAAAATAACAGGATGGATAAACATACTGAAAAGGCAGAGGAATGACCTTTTTGCTATTTAGAGAAAACATCAGGGATATTTTCCTTATGTTCTATTCCTAAGCAGAGACAATACACATTTGCAAATACTGTCTTATAATGTATAATAGGGACTTACACTTTTCTTTACTTGTCTCATGTTTATGGTTTACCTCTTCAAGTAGAAATTTGAAATTATTAAATTATTTTCTTTTAACTTATGGGTTCAGAAGTGTGGGTTATTCATTCAATATGGATGAATTAAGAGGGAGTGGCAGTAATCACAATTTATTAGTTTAATTTATTAAGTACTTAACAGACATGAATTTTACTTAATCTTCTATTACTGGCCAGTTTCTCTGGCAGAAAAAAGATAGTGGATCATCTCATGACTTGTCTGGATGTTGGGGGGTACTTTTTTAGCATTTATTTTCTACTCTTCCTTAGAGAAATGTATGGAAAAACTTTAAAAAATATCACAACATTGCGTCGAGTGAAATAGTTATCTCGTGAGGAAATTGACACCATCCTGTAGGATCAGGAAAAGGAGAAAAATGTCTTTAATGACATAGAAAGTCTTTCTATTGATTTACAGTTTAGAGAGACTATGTTTAGAGGGTTGAGCCACTGCCCTAAAAATAGGAAAATATTAGCTGAGAAGGCAACTTCAGGAAAGGAAGTATTCAAGATACGCGTAGTGCATGTGTATTAGTCACATGGCTTCTGCCAAGACGGTGGATCATGTACCATCTTCTAAAAAACCACATTTCCTATAGGTTTGTTCCTACTTCTCAGGGAACAAACACAACTGGGGATAGTCCCTTAATTTCTGACAGTACTTAACGCAGGAGGTAACATACCTCATGATGGCATTAAGGATCTGGGGGGCCCGGGGCTCTTGGTCCTGCGACCGTGAACTTGAGAAGCTGGGGAAAGGGGTTCCAGCTGATCTGTGGCTTGGGTTAGAGCAGACATTTCTGGTGGTGGCTGATATTTTCCATCTTTGAAACCATGCTCACACCACAGAGAAACTGAGAAGGCAAATACAAAGCTCTCTGTAGTGAGCAGGGATGGGGTGAGGAAAATGCCAAGATGCTCACTTATAAATAATCTGGTTCCCATCACAGCTGCTGAAATAGGTCTTTGAATTCAATCTGAGTGGAAACCCTGCTGGCTGCCTGAGACTGGATCCTGAGACGGCACCCATCCAGGTGCTTTGCTGCTCTTCCTGGATGAAAGTGTCCAGTGCATCCACTTGCCAGCAGGCGGCTGTTGGTTTTCTCAAAGGACACTGCCAAGTGGGGGCTTAGCACTAGATACTGCATCGATGGACTAGACGTTGAACCCTGGCAGTCCAGACATCAGCCGCGATCAGTAGGCCCTGCGCCTTGACCTCAGCACAGCGCCCTGTGGGGCTTCCATGCACCCACTCTGCCAGCTCTGTGGTGGCTGCAGCCCACCTAACAGGTCAGGTGTCCTTACCTCCAGGACAGGTGTCCACTCCTACAGGTGTGACCTCAAGCCACTTCTCCAGCCCCTGACTCTTGTCACCTTTCTTGCTCCAGGCCCCTCTCCAAACAGTCAAGCTACTCATCCTTGCCCCATGGCTGTATAAGTTCTCTCTTTTAGTCAGACCTGTTTTCACTTGCTGTGTTGCCCATGGTGACCAGGTGTGTGGCCTGAAGTTCTGCCCCTCAGCTTCCTTCCAGGGACCCCCAGGGGGCTGCCGTTCAGTAGTAATTCTCTCTGTTCAGCTTCACTATCGTGTTAAGATGTCCCCACGGTGACCAGTTGGGCCCTTTTCCTCCTCAGCCAGAGAACCACTCAGCACCCAAGAGTGGCCTTTGGTGGGAATCGAGGCAGGGGCGCTGGGGTGGTGGTGGGTGGTGTGGCCTCCTGCCTGCGCACCTGACACTGGGGGCAGCTCGTGCTCTGGCCTCCGGGAACCGTCTCCAGCCCACCCCCTGGAGGACCTGTGGATGCAGGGTAGTGATGCTGCGAGGTGAGCCCCTTCATCTCCGGGGAGAGAGGGAACGGCCAGGGCCTGTTTTTCTGAACGTGGATCATACTCTACTTAGCTGGGATAGACTCGTCCTAGAATTTTCGGGGCCACTTTGTGATTTTCCTGTTGGGGATTGTTGTAAACTCTGCGTGTGCTTTCCCCCACCATGGGTATCTCTAAGACCGAGAAGTCTTTGTGACGCAGGACCCAAGTGGTGGATGGTGGCGTCCCATCTTCTGCTGGACAAGCCATGGTGTCAGCAGCTGTGACTGTCTGTGTGTCCCCAGTGATACAGCCAAGGACAGAGCCCCCAGAGCCCCCAGAGCCCCGACTTCGGACTCCAACCCCACTTTCTTCTTTTACACAACGGTGGCAGCAACCTTGATGGTTAGCAGTGTGTTTTCTGGAAGTTACTGTAAAAGTGGTTTCATAGAGGAGGTATTTACGTGTGGCATGAAATGTAAGGGGTCTCTCCTTTGACCTGGTTAGACCTCTTGGCACCTCTTTTTTTTTTTTTTAACGTCTTTATTGGAGTATAATTGCTTTACAGTGGTGTGTTAGTTTCTGCTGATCACAAAGTGAATCAGCTATACATATACATCTATCCCCATTTCTCCTCACTCTTGCATCTCCCTCCAAACCTCCCTATCCCACCCCTCTAGGTGGTCACAAAGCACTGAACTGATCTCCCTGTGCTATGTGGCTGCTTCCTACCAGCTATCTATTTTATATCTGGTAGTGTATATATGTCAATGACACTCTCTCACTTCATCCCAGCTTACCCTTCCCCCTCCCTGTGTCCTCAAGTCCATTCTCTACGTCTGCATCTTAATTCCTGTCCTGCCCCTAGGTTCTTCAGAACCATTTTTTGGTTTTTTTTAGATTCCATATATATGTGTTAGCATACGATTTTTGTTTTTCTCTTTCTGACTTCACTCTGTATGACAGACTCTAGATCCATCCACATCACTATGAATAACTCAGTTTTGTTTCTTTTCATGGCTGAGTAATATTCCATTGTATATATATGTACCACATCTTTATCCATTTATCTGTCGATGGACACTTAGGTTGCTTCCATGTCCTGGCTATTGTGAATAGAGCTGCAATGAACATTTTGGTACATGACTCTTTTTGAATTATGTTTTCTCAGGGTATATGCCCAGTAGTGGAATTGCTGGGTCATACGGTAGCTCTATTTTTAGTTTTTTAAGGAACCTCTATACTGTTCTCCATAGTGGCTGTATCAATTTACATTCCCACCAACAGTGCAAGAGGGTTCCCTTTTCTCCACACCCTCTCCAGCATTTATTGTTTGTAGATTTTTGATGATGGCCATTCTGACCAGTGTGAGGTGATACCTCATTGTAGTTTTGATTTGCATTTCTCTAATGATTAGTGATGTTCAGCATCCTTTCATGTGTTTGTTGGCAATCTGTATATCTTCTTTGGAGAAATGTCTGTTTAGGTCTTCTGCCCATTTTTGGTTTGGGTTGGTTTTTTTTTTTGATATTGAGCTGCAAGCGCTGCTTGTATATTTTGGAGATTAATCCTTTGTCAGTTGCTTCGTTTGCAAATATTTTCTCCCATTCTGAGGGCTGTCTTTTCGTCTAGTTTATGGTTTCCTTTGCTGTGCAAAAGCTTTCAAGTTTCATTAGATCCCATTTGTTTAGTTTTGTTTTTATTTCCATTTCTCTAGGAGGTGGGTCAAAAAGGATCTTGCTGTGATTTATGTCATAGAGTGTTTTGCCTATGTTTTCCTCTAAGAGCTTTATAGTGTCTGGCCTTACATTTAGGTCTTTAATCCATTTTGAGTTTATTTTTGTGTATGGTGTTAGGGATTGTTGTAATTTCATTCTTTTACATGTAGCTGTCCAGTTTTCCCAGCACCACTTATTGAAGAGGCTGTCTTTTCTCCATTGTATATTCTTGCCTCCTTTATCAAAGATAAGGTGACCATATGTGCATGAGTTTAACTCTGGGCTTTCTATCCTGTTCCATTGATCTATATTTCTGTTTTTGTGCCAGTACCATACTGTGTTGATTACTGTAACTTTGTAGTATAGTCTGAAGTCAGGGAGCCTGATTCCTCTAGCTCAATTTTTCTTTCTCAAGATTGCTTTGGCTATTCGGGGTCTTTTGTGTTTTTATACAAATAATGAAATCTTTTGTTCTAGTTCTGTGAAAAATGCCATTGGTAGTTTGTTAGGGATTGCATTGAATCTGTAGATTGCTTTGGGTAGTAGAGTCATTTTCACAATGTTGATTCTTCCAATCCAAGAACATGGTATATCTCTCCATCTGTTGGTATCACCTTTAATTTCTTTCATCAGTGTCTTATATTTTTCTGCATACAGGTCTTCTGTCTCCTTAGGTAGGTTTATTCCTAGGTATTTTATTCTTTTTGTTGCAGTGGTAAATGGGAGTGTTCCCTTAATTTCTCTTTCAGATTTTTCATCATTAGTGTATAGGAATACAAGAGATTTCTGTGCCTTAATTTTGTATCCTGCTACTTTACCAGATTCATAGATTAGCTCTCATAGTTTTCTAGTAGCCTCTTTAGGATTCTCTATGTATAGTATCATGTCATCTGCAAACAGTGACAGTTTTACTTCTTCTTTTCCGATTTGGATTCCTTTTATTTCTTTTTCTTCTCTGACTGTTGTGGCTAAAACTCCCAAAACTATGTTGAATAATAGCGGTGAGAGTGGGTAACCTTGTCTTGTTCTTGATCTTAGTGGAAATGATTTCATTTTTTCACCATTGAGAATGATGTTGGCTGTGGGTTTGTCATATATGTATATGGCCTTTACTATGTTGAGATAAGTTCCATCTATGCCTACTTTCTGGAGGGTTTTTTAATCATATATGGGTGTTGAATTTTGTCAAAAGCTTTTTCTGCATCTATTGAGATGATCATATGGTTTTTCTCCTTCAATTTGTTAATATGGTGTATCACGATGATTGATTTGCGTATATTGAAGAATCCTTGCATTCCTGGGATAAATCCCACTTGATCATGGTGTATGATCCTTTTAATGTGTTGTTGGATTCTGTTTCCTAGTATTTTGTTGAGGATTTTTGCATCTATGTTCATCAGTGATATTGGCCTGTAGTTTTCTTTCTTTGTGACATCTTTGTCTGGTTTTGGTATCAGGGTGATGGTGGCCTCATAGAATGAGTTTGGGAGTGTTCCTCCCTCTGCTATATTTTGGAAGGTGTTGAGAAGGATAGGTGTTAGTTCTTCTCTAAATGTTTGATAGAATTTGCCTGTGAAGGCATCTGGTCCTGGGCTTTTGTTTGTTGGAAGATTTTTAATCACAGTTTCAATTTCAGTTCTTGTGATTGGTCTGTTTATATTTTCTATTTCTTCCTGGTTCATCTCAGAACGTTGTGCTTTTCTAAGAATTTGTCCATTTCTTCCAGGTTGTCCATTTTATTGGCATATAGTTGCTTGTAGTAATCTCTCATGATCCTTTGTATTTCTGCAGTGTCAGTTGTTACTTCTCCTTTTTCATTTCTAATTCTATTGATTTGAGACTTTTACCTTTTTTTCTTGATGAGTCTGGCTAATGGTTTATCAATTTTGTTTATCTTCTCAAAGAACCAGCTTTTAGTTTTATTGATCTTTGCTATAGTTTCCTTCATTTCTTTTTCATTTATTTCTGATCTGATCTTTATGATTTATTTCCTTCTGCTAACTTTGGGGGTTTTTTGTTCTTCTTCCTCTAATTGCTTTAGGTGTAAGGTTAGGTTTTTTATTTGAGATTTTTCTTGTGTCTTGAGGTAGGATTGTATTGCTATAAACTTCCCTCTTAGAACTGCTTTTGCTGCATCCCATAGGTTTTGGGTCATCATGTTTTCATTGTCATTTGTTTCTAGATATTTTTTCATTTCCTCTTTGATTTCTTCAGGGATCTCCTGGTTATTTAGTAGCGCACTGTTTAGCCTGCATGTGTTTGTATTTTTTACAATTTTTTTCCTGTAATTGATATCTAGTCTTACAGTGTTGTGGTCAGAAAAGATACGTGATATGATTTCAATTTTCTTAAATTTACCAAGGCTTGATTTGTGACCCAAAGTATGATCTATCCTGGAGAATGTTCCATTAGCACTTTAGAAGAAAGTATATTCTGTTGTTTTTGGATGGAATGTCCTATAAATATCAATTAAGTCCATTTTGTTTAATGTGTCATTTAAAGCTTGTGTTTCCTTATTTATTTTCATTTTGGATGATCTGTCCATTGGTGAAAGTGTGGTGTTAAAGTCCCCTACTATGATTGTGTTACTGTCGATTTCCCCTTTTATGGCTGTTAGCATTTGTGTTATGTATTGAGGTGCTCCTATGTTGGGTGCATAAATGTTTACAATTGTTATATCTTCTTCTTGGATTCATTCCTTGATCATTATGTAGTGTCCCTCTTTGTCTCTTGTAATAGTCTTTATTGTAAAGTCTATTCTGTCTGATAAGAAAATTGCTACTCCAGCTTACTTTTGATTTCCATTTGCATGGAATATCTTTTCCCATCCCCTCACTTTCAGTCTGTACATGTCCCTAGGTCTGAAGTGGGTCTCCTGTAAGCAGCATATATATGGGTCTTGTTTTTGTATCCATTCAGCCAGTCTATGTCTTTTGGTTGGAGCATTTAATCCATTTACATTTAAGGTAGTTATCAATATGTATGTTCCTATCACCATTTTCTTATTTGTTTTGGGTTTGTTATTGTAGGTCTTTTCCTTCTCTTGTGTTTCCTGCCTAGAGAAGTTCCTTTAGCATTTGTTGTAAAGCTGGTTTGGTGGTGCTGAATTCTCTTAGCTTTTGCTTGTCTGTAAAGGTTTTAATTTCTCTGTCGAATCTGAATGAGATCCTTGCTGGGTAGAGTAATCTTGGTTGTAGGTTTTTCCCTTTCATCACTTTAAATATGTCCTGCCACACCCTTCTGGCTTGCAGAGTTTCCGCTGAAAGATCAGCTGTTAACCTTATGGAGATTCCCTTGTATATTATTTGTTGCTTTTCCCTTGCTTCTTTTAATAGTTTTTCTTTGTATTTAATTTTTGATAGTTTGATTAATATGTCTTGGCATGTTTCTCCTTGAATTTATCCTGTATGGGACTCTCTGCACTTCCTGGACTTGATTGACTATTTCCTTTCCCATAGCAGGGAAGTTATCAACTATAATCTCTTCAAATATTTTCTCAGTCACTTTCTTTTTCTCTTCTTTTTCTGGATCCCCTATAATTCGAATGATAGTGCATTTAATGTTGTCCCAGAGGTCTCTGAGACTGTCCTCAATTCTTTTCATTCTTTTTTCTTTATTCTGCTCTGCAGTAGTTATTTCCACTATTTTATCTTCCAGGTCACTTGTCCTTTCTTTTGCCTCAGTTATTCTGCTATTTATTCCTTCTAGAGAATCTTTAATTTCATTTATTGTGCTGTTCATCATTGTTTGTTTGCTCTTTAGTTCTTCTAGGTCCTTGTTAAACGTTTCTTGTATCTTCTCCATTCTATTTCCAAGATTTTGAATCATCTTTACTATCATTACTCTGAATTCTTTTTCAGGTAGACTTCCTATTTCCTCTTCATTTGTTTGGTCTAGGGGGTTTTTACTTTGCTCCTTCATCTGCTGTGTATTTCTCTGTCTTCTCATTTTGCTTAACTTAATGTATTTGGGGTCTCCTTTTCACCGGCTGCAGGTTTATAGTTGTCATTGTTTTTGGTGTCTGCCCCCAGTGGGTAAGGTTAGTTCAGTGGGTTGTGTAGGCTTCCTGGTGGATGGGACTGGTTCCTGTGTTTTGATGGATGAGGCTGGATTTTGTCTTTCTAGTGGGCAGGACCGCTTCCGGTGGTGTGTTTTAGGATGTCTGTGAACTTATTATGATTTTAGGCAGCCTCTCTGCTAATGGGTGGGTTTGTGTTCCTGTCTTGCTAGTTGTTTGGCATGGGGTGTCCAGCACTGGAGCTTGCTGGTTGTTGAGTGGAGCTGGGTCTTAGCGTTGAGATGGAGATCTCCAGGAGAGCTCTTGACAATTGATATTATGAGGGCCCAGGAGGTCTCTGGTGGACCAATGTCCTGAACTTGGCTGTCCCACCTCCGAGGCTCAGGCCTGACAACTGGCCAGAGCACCAATACCCTGGCAGCCACACTTCTCAGAAGAAAAGGGAGAAAATAAATAAATTAATTAATTAAATTAAATTAAGTTATTAAAATAAAAAAATAAAAAGTAATTAAAAAAAAGAAACCAATAAACAAATCCACCAATGATAAGAAGTGGTAAAAACTATACTAAAAAGAAAACCAGACAGATGGAACCCTAGGACAAATGGTAAAAGCAAACCCCTAGAGACAAAAATCACACAAAGAAGCATACATATACACACAGACAAAAAGAGAAAAAGGGAAAAAAATGTGTGTGTATCTATCTATCTATCTATCTATCTATATATATATAAGGGAGAGTGCAACCAAATCAATAAACAAATCTACCTATGATAATAAGCTCTAAATACTAAACTAAGATAAACATATAAATCAGAAACTAGTCAGTTGCATACAGTAAACCCCAAGTCTACAGTTGCTCCCAAAGTCCACCTCCTCAATTTTGGGACAATTCGTTGTCTATTCAGGTATTCCACAGATGCAGGTACATGAAATTGTTTGCAGAGCTTTAATCCGCTGATTCTGAGGCTGCTGGGAGGAGTTTCCCTTTCTCGTCTCTGTTCGCGCAGCTCCCGGGGTTCAGCTTTGGATGTGGCCCCGCCTCTGCGTGTAGGTCGCCTGAGGGCGTCTGTTCCCCGCCCAGACAGGACGGGGTTAAAGGAGCCGCTGCTTCGGGGGCTCTGGCTCACTCAGGCCGGGGGGAGGGAGCGGTACGGAGGAGGCGGGGCGTGCCTGCGGCGTCAGAGGCGTCGTGACGTTGCACCAGCCTGAGGCGCGCCGTGCGTTCTCCCGGGGAAGTTGTTCCTGGATCACGGGAGCCTGGCCTTGGCGGCTGCACAGGCTCCCGGGAGGGGCGGTGTGGAGAGTGACCTGTGCTCGCACACAGGCTTCTTGGTGGCGGCAGCAGCGGCCTTAGCGTCTCAGGCCCGTCTCTGGGGTCCGCGCTGATGGCCGCGGCTCGGGCCCGTCTCTGGAGCTCGTTTAGGCGGCGCTCTGAATCCCCTCTCCTCGCGCACCAGGAAACAAAGAGGTAAGAAAAAGTCTCTTGCCTCTTCGGCAGCTGCAGACTTTTCCCGGACTCCCTCCCAGCCAGCTGTGGTGCGCTAACCCCTTCAGGCTGTGTTCACGCCGCCAACCCCAGTCCTCTCCCTGCGATCCGACCGCAGCCGGAGCCTCAGCTCCCAGCCCCGCCCGCCCCGGCGGGGGAGCAGACAAGCCTCTCGGGCTGGTGAGTGCTGCTCGGCGCCGAGCCTCCGTGCGGGAATCTCTCCGCTTTGCCCTCCGCACCCCTGTGGCTGCGCTCTCCTCCGTGGCTCCGAAGCTTCCCCCCTCCGCCACCCGCAGTCTCCGCCCCCGAAGGGGCTCCTAGTGCGTGGACACCTTTCCTCCTTCACGGCTCCCTCCCACTGGTGCAGGTCCCGTCCCTATTCTTTTGTCTCTGTTTTTTCTTTTTTCTTTTGCCCTACCCAAGTACGTGGGGCGTTTCTTGCCTTTGGGGAGGTCTGAGGTCTTCTGCCAGCGTTCAGTATGGGTTCTGTAGGAGTCGTTCCACGCGTAGATGTATTTCTGATGTATTTGTGGGGAGGAAGGTGATCTCCACGTCTTACTCCTCCGCCATCTTGAAGGTCCTCCCTCCTGGCACCTCTGACCTTTAGTCTTCAAACCTGAGACTGAAGAACCAGGACACACCCACTCGATCCAGTCCAGGGTCGTGCAAGGGTTTAGACTCCTTCCTCCAGGCTGGTTTCTAGACATCACCGTTGACCTGGGATCCCATTCCTTTCATCAGAACAAGGGGAAATATTGTCTTCTCAGATATCTAGGGAAAGATAAATCACTGGAAATAAGACCAATAAAAGAAGAGTGTATAAACCAGATCACTTATGTCTTAAACACAGACAGTTTTCATCTACTGCTTGTGATAAACAGGCAATGTTTTGCAGTGAGAGTTCAAACTGCCAAGCAAGCAAGATGCTCCCTTTGTACCACCTCAGCTCGACTTTAGCCTGAGCCATCATCAGGAGCAGGCAGAGATGTAATATCCACCTAAGACTTTAGCCTAGAATGGATTTATTTAATACTTTAATAATAATATACATTTTAGCAAGTGTTTCCACCCAGGAGCTGAGGGGTTCATCAGCAACCCTGCCAGCCTATCTCAGATTCTCAGATTAAGCTTCTGGAATTTTCCTTCCTTCCTTCCTTCCTTCCTTCCTTCCTTCCTTCCTTCCTTCCTTCCTTCCTTTCTCCATCTTCTCCTCCTCCTCCTCTTCTTCTTCTCCTTCTTCTTTTTCTTCTTCTCTCTCCCTTTCTTTCTTTATGTAAAAGAGATTGCAAATTGGCAACTAAATTTCGATTGCTTTTTAAGTTTGTTCTTATTTTCCTTAGTCATAATTTTGTAAGTTACTAGAAAAATACTTAGACCCACTCATGCCTTGTTCTCCGGGGGCATCTGTTAGAGGCCAGCCCTCTTCTGGGCATCGGGTCAGTGAGTTCCTGCCCCCAGGTCAGTGAGTTCCTGCCCCCAGGCGTTGACTTTCTTCTGGGAAGAATGTTTACCTTTATGGATGCCGTTTCTAGCAAACCTCTCACCCCCGAGAGGAAGGAACCTGGTTTTCAGGAAAGAGGGTTCTGATCCTGGCAATAATGTAAGGCAGCTGGGCCTGGGAACTTGAGATACACTTTCATTTTAGGTTCTTTGCTCCTTAATGGAATTGACTGTCAGTAATCTGGTTTCCACATTGCTTTGTGTTAATAAAAATGGGAGAAGCAAAGAAGAGTTTATATCTTCACATATGTGCAGCTGGAGGGAAAAGCACTTTTTGGATGGGTCGTAGCATATTTCACAGCGTGCTGAAATCAGAAGCTGCAGGCAGTGAGTGCAATCGCGTTCCCAGCTGTTGGCACCGGTGGGGGCTTGCCTCAACCTCCCCAGCCCGGCTCTGCCTCCGAAAGCAGGATGCGGGCTCAGGAGGGAATTCCCACGGGTGATAAGTTGCTGTCTTGCTTTCCGTTCAGTTTCCTCTTTCTTAATCTTCTGCCAGCTGGACAAATAAAAGGTAGCCTCCACCTTCTTCAGTCCAGAGCACATCAAGGGACCAAAAACAACTCTCCTCTCACCAGCTGAAGCGTTTCAGGACCTCATCCTTATCACAGCAAGACTGACTCAAAAAAATAGATTTGGTTCAATTAAAAGACCCTAGAGCGTAATGCTCCTTCTACACAAAGGCAGAATATGTCTGGCTGTGGATACACAGTGAAGAGGAAACAAACAGATGCAGTCTGGAAAATAGGGTTATATCTACCTATTAATTTTAATTTTGGAGAGTTCTTCTCTAGTCAATATGAGCTCAGTGAATGAAAAAAATTAAACTTAGGGTTTCCTCTGAGTCGAGCAGGACATTCTGCCTCTGATGCAGGTGACCTGACTGTGACTTTCTTAGGGCGACTTCACTTTCTAAGACTCGAAGGGGAAACAGGCTTTGGCTCCTCCCTCACCCGTGGTGGAGGCTCTTGAAAAGGCTGTGGATGGTTCTGAAGTTCAGAGGAAGGCTGCCCAGGAAGTCTGCACAGCTGTGTGGGATATTCATGGAGACTGTCTGGTTATTACAATTTTATTTCTCTCCCTATTGAAGTGGAAGCTTATAGAAGAATGCACCCCTGTCTAGACTTTCTGTGAATTTCCCACAGTAGCTCCTGCCCAGCCGTGCATAACCTCAGTTCATTATAATTTCTTTTCATTCCTAGGAGCCTTTCTCTAACAATCACTAACAGGTGATTTCTCTGCTAGACCAGAGGCCCCCAGTTCCTTGGTCAATTAGAGTCTCAATAATTTTTTCATGATGTTCCTGGGCCAAATGAAATACCCAACAGTTCCTTTTATTAAGTAGCTAGGTCCAAAGACCGTCATATATGCTGTGTCCCAGTGAGTGAAGCACAGCTCCCTAAACTTTGGAATCAGGCTGGACACTGCCACCCTCCTGTCCTCATGTCCACACTGATTTTCTGAGGGTTCTTGCTCTTAATCACAGCAACTGGGGCAAACCCAGCAGAGATGACGTAATTGGAAGGAATGCAGGGGTTCAGTGAAGCTGTGAACTACCTCAAGCTGGAGGTTCCACAAACACTCAATTTAAAATACCCAGTGGGACCCCTCCTGAGTTCCCTGGGGTGCCTATTGAGTCTTGGTACACAGTTTGGGAACCATGGTGCTGGACCAATCTTTTCATTTAAAGGCTTCTTGTCTCTGTAATAAAACCAGGCCTGCAAGCCCAGTGCTGAGCCCCCTCGGCCATCTGGTCGACTCAGACCTATTTACCACTTCTCCTGGCCACTGCCTATAGGTCACCGCGTGACCCCCTGGGGTTCCATCCTGCACTCTCCTTGGCTGGGAGGCCCTTGTCTTCTGAAAGCACAGCCTGGCCCACACTTGGGTTGAGCTAGTCGGTTGTCTAACTTGGGCAAAGGCGGCAGGAGTGAAGGAGAGAGTCAGACAAGGAAGGAGAGGCTACGTAGGTGCGTTTTCCCAGTTGGAGGCTGCCCCACAGGGGCCTCGGAGAAGAGACGGGAGGCCTCCTCGGGCCCTCGTCACCCACTAGTGAGGGCTTCCCTGGGACCTCTGAGTTCCCCGTGCCTCTGGGCCTGAAGCGGGGCAGAGTTGAGACGCAGGTGCACCCTTGGGTGGGATGCCGTCAAGGCAGTGGGAGGAGGCAATGGGCACGGAGCACACCTGCAGTTACTGTTAAGGTTAAGGTTATGTCCATCACCATGCGTTTAACAGAAACCTGGCATCCAGCAAAGAAAGGGTACTGTGCATAAAATAGACAACTGAGGGGAACATACCGTATGGCACAGGGAGCTCTATTTAATGCACTGTGGTGACCTAAATGGGAGGGAAACCCAAAAGGGAGGGGATCTCTGTACGTGTAGGGCTGATTCTCTTTGCTGTGCAGTAGAAGCTAACACAACATTGTAAAGCAACTACACTCCAATAAAAATTAATAAAAAATAAAGAAATAAAATAACTAGGAAAACAGCAACAACAAAATCAAAAAAACAAAAAAAAAGAACGGGTGCTGGTGAACCCACCCACTTCCCCAGGACTGGCTCTGCGGTTGGAATTCTAACCAGCTCCCCTGAGCAGGAACCTTCCAGGGTCTGAGTGTGTGTGGACCACATGACAGTCATGTGACTTCCTGCACTAATGATGACATACTTGATTTATAGCAATTGATTGGAGAAATGTCCACTGATCTCCGAGCCGGCGGCCTTGGCCCTGTTGGTTGGTTATCAGCGTGTCCCGGGTTGTTCTTCTGTGGTTCCACGTAAGGAGCCGTGTCAGGCCCGTGACATCAGGGGAACATGGTAAGTCCTCCCATATCCCTCACAAACACACACCTGCAAGTTTCTGAGCTCACGGTACTTACCTTTAGCGAGTCCATTTTTTAAAATAGCTTTAATACAATTTCACCATTTCCCTAGGAACTTTGATGACAGGCAGATGTCATGTTTTTACAAAGAAAGTACTTTGCGGTATGATAACCTACATCCATGCATTCTCCTAGTCAGCAGTATTGGTACTTCGTTGACAACTAGCACTTTTCCTAAAGGAGGCACTTTATTTACATCCTGCTGTGTTAACACAGCAGAGAGTTTCCCGGGCGAAGCTTGGGTGTGGAGGGGGCACGGAGTGTCCTCGTGTGGCTTGTGGTCCCTGGACTTTCAGTCAGTTCACCCAGAGCTGGCCAGGCCCTGGGGAAGGGTCTGCGCCGGCCACACTCACAGAAGCAGGGCCTCCGTTGTCAATCTCCTGGGAATTCTTGGCTGGTGGGAGCGCGTTACCACAAGCTGGAGGGAGGGCAGAGCCCCTGCTGGTCCCAGAAAGGCAGCAGCTCGGCAGGATGCAGGAAGTCCTTTCTGGGTGGAACAGATGCTCCCAGAGGGGTCTCCCCGCAGACGCACCAGGGACCAGCCCAGGCCTGGCTCTTGGGTGAGTCTCGGCTCTAGTGTTGGCATAGACCCTCCCAGAGCCCCGAGGAAAGCCCCCTCTGGGCAGAGCCGCTTCCTCCCGTCACAGGGTGGAGGTCGGTCCCTCGCGAAAGTCATGGTCCTGCTCCCAGGATCCTCTCCCTTCTGTGGACCTGGGACCCGGCCCTGGAAACTCCTATGTGGTATCAGTGGAAATCCCAGGCTCTTCCTCTGAAGGGCCCCAGCCTGGGGTCTCCCTGGAAGGGAGGGAGGGACTCGGGGGCTGAGCTGCCTGTCCTCGCCCCACACCTGCCCTCATGCTCAGGCTGTGACTGGCACTGACTGCATTCTGGTGTTTGTTACCAGTCGCCAGGAATTGGAGGGATGGCGGCCATTCAGGGCAAAGAGGCAAGAAGAAGGGCTGGCTGTGGAACTCATGCCCATCACACTGGTCAGCAGGACAATTTCCTGCCACTGACTCTCTCTTATCGCCCCCCCCACCCCAAACATAAGGGCTCCGAGACAGAAGGCAGAGGACACAAGCCAGTGGGTGAGAGCCGAGGCCAACAGTGCCCAACCCAGTGAAGACCTTGGGGTTGGGGTGCGGTGAGCTTGCATTGGAGGCGGTGTGAGGACCAGCGCCTCAGCCTCTGCCCACACGGATTCTCCCACAAGGTGGTCCCCAGAGCCTCCAGCGGGCCAGGGAGCATTGCCTGCTGACAAAGCTTAGATTAAATGGGGTATTTTGTGTCTGGCTTCCTCTCTCTCTGTTGTGCAGTGAGATTCACGCAGGTTATATTTAGCATGTTCACTTTTCATTTCTGTATAATATTCTACTGAATAAACAGACTAAAATTTATTTCTCCAAACCTAGGGTTGTTTCTACTTAGGATTCTGAATGGTGCTGTAATGAACGTGCCTGCACATGTCTTTGGCATGTACGTGCATGTAGCTCCGTGGCTGTGTACTTAGGAGCAGGTGGTCCAGCTTTACCGGCACTGACCAGCTTGCAGTTCTCGAGACTTTCAGTGGCTCACGTATTTTCAACACTTGGTACTACCAGTCTCTAATTTTAGCCTTACTGGTGGGTATGTAGTGATATGTCCTATGAATTTAATTTACACAGATTTTACAAACTTTATTCCTTAAATATATTTGCTCTCCTGTTTTCACTTCTATTTTCTTCTGACTCTCATTAGGTGTACGTTAGATATTCTCCTCCTGCTTATCATGCCTTTTACGTATTTCTCATATTTTAACTCTATCTATAATTCTGTTTTCTTTCTGGGTAATATTTACAGAAGTATCTTCTGGCCCATTGCATTTTTTTGAACTATGTCTACAGTGTTATTTAAAATAACCCACAGAATTTTTCATTTAAAATATGTGTTTATATGTGTATGTGTGTGTATATATGTATGTGTGTGTGCATTTTAGAGGTTCTATTTAATTCTTCCCTAAATCTACCTGTTAATTTTTCATTGTCCTCAGTTTCTTCCTTATATTTTTAATTTTACTGTTTTTTCTTTAGGCAGTTTACACATACTTGTTTTATATTCTCCATATAATAATTTCAATGTCTGCAGTCCTTGGGTGTCTAATTTTGCTATTTTTTTTTTCCTGCAGACTTTTGCTTTTTTCCCTGTCTTTTGTAATTATAGACCTCAAGTTCTTAATCAGCTGATCTTAGTGGAAATTAAGGGTCTACATTGTGTATATGCCCCTCCAGAGAAAATTACTGTCTTCAAGGGGCCACTTGAAGTTAATTTTTTGGCTGGGGGTTTATAGCATCTGTGTTACCCAATGTGGTAGCCACTAGCCAAACGTGGCCACTTAAATCAAAATTAATTAAAAGTTAATAAAATAAAATTAATTTCTCATTTGTACAAGCTACATGTCAAGTGCTCAATAATCACACATGGCAAATATATTTCCATCATTGCAGAAAGTTGTATTTGAAAGTTGTGTACTAGTTCATAGAGATTTATATAAATGTGACCCCCAAATCAACAGGCAGTACTGTTGTGACAACTTCTTAAATGAAGGGTGTGTTTTCCCCATGGAAGGGGAACTATTCAGTCCTTCATGTAACTTATATATACACCAGGGGATTTATTCCAAATCCTCACTTTCTTTGGCTGAAGGCTTGTCTCCTTTCAACTGACTACTTAGTGAAACCCAAGGCTTTAGGTTTCTGGTTGGGTGAAAATTGCACCCAGAGAAGCCAAAAATTCAGTCCTACCTCTTCTGCATTAGTTCTTGACCTCTGGGGATCTCCTGCGCAATATCGTTGAGCTTAACTAAGCATTTAAAAATTTTTGGTTGTAATTCATCTAGTGTTTCAAAGTATTTTGCAGGACGGTATATATGTTTTTTCAGAAAAACAAATTCTCTACTGATCCCCAGCTCAGCATGTGTCAAGAATGAAAGTCTTCCCGCTCAGAAGCACTTCCTGCCCTCAGGATGAGGTCCCCACGTCTTCTGCATCCCTGCCTTTTTCCTCCTTAGCACCCGGTCCCTGCCGCCATCATTCCCTGCCTTTCACTTAGCCTTTGAGCTTCTGAAGAGCAGAAACTGTGCCTTTTTCATCCCAGTTTCACCACCTGGCACTAGCCCAGCCCAGAATGGAACCAATTCAAGTCCTTAATTTTAGCATTTAAAACATTATCTTTTGAAAAATATCTTACGTGGGAGATCTTTTGCATGAATGTAAAGAATCTACACTATGTTGAGAATACCAAGGGGATGGCCATCCTGCTACATCTCTTGTGTTTCCCAAGGTGATAAAGCTCTTTAAGAGTTTACAATCTAGGAAATCGCCCCCAGATTTGAAAGAGCATAAGTCAATAGGAAATTAAGGTTTCATATGAAGATTTGTGATTGGAAGACAGAAGGTCAACCAATGGCCATAAGACAGCTGAGGATGGCCATCCCTGCTCTGTTTCTCAAGCAGCGGTTACTTACCCAGCCCTGAGCTAAGCTACTGTGTTTTGCTTTGTGAATCTGCTCAACAGCAATTCCTCAGCACAGAAGTCACAGAAAGTCTTCTTAGTTCTACTTTTAATATTTTCCTTGTTTTTTTTTTTTATAAAGTATCTGTAAAACATATGCAGATGTTTATGGCAACACAAAGTAAACATCTATGGCTGGTCCCTCAGTGTGATTTCTTTGATGAGGAGCCATTCACTAATCTTCAGGGTCTGTTACTAACGCTAGGGTTCCTTTAATGGGAGTGAGTTTGTACAGAATGTTCCCGTCAATGTTTTCAAAACCCTTGCTCAAACTGCCGGAGTCTGGTTACTCGGCTTGTGTTCAAATGTGATGCCTATAGGAAGATGAAACCCTTTGATGAACACGGCACATTGGTGAGAATTTCACCTGGAAACATATCCTGGGATCATCACCTGAACATTTCACACAGGACAGACACACATTTATTTCTAACTTCTTATTTTCTTTCTCGGAAATTGGCCAAGTGAGCAGAATTGTCTAACGTTGAGTCATTCCTTTAAATGGTCAAAAATGGAACGCCTTTAGTTAAAAAATGAAAATTGTTAAATTTTTATTTTAATAATTATAGCAGCAAATGGCCGACTCGGAGCTAGAAAGAATGTCCAGGGGTCTTTCACTGTAAACTGGCAACTTGAGAAGTTGAATGTAGACCCTGGACACCATGCATCCTGTAGCACAGCGGGAGGGGCCCGGGTTGGGTGAGACACGTCTGGGTTACGTATTAACAGGTGGCTTCTTAGGTGTCCCGTGTTCAGGACGTTACTGCTGAGGATCAGTTGTGTCATCTTTATATTGGAGACAACCATTCCTTTGATGATATCATCTTGAGGAGTAGATGAGATGAAGAGTATAAAATATCTGGCACATATATGTGCCAATGATATAATAACATCATTGAATAATTCAATAATCATTCAATAATAGTTTCTTCCACTTCCACATAGGTAGTTTTCTACAAATGGGAGCTAAATAACATGCTTTGAATTATGATTGCATATTGCATAGCTTTTTTGCATTGAAGTCAAATGTCAATATGGAAAACAGGGTATAATATACCACTTTTTCTTTAAAAAGGGATACAAATACATATATCTCTCTTTATAATAAACTAGAGAACTTTAAAAGTGTTGAACTATAGGAGAGGTGGTAATAGGGTATTGGATACATGATTTTTTTGATCTTAAAACAGGAGCCAGACTTCTTTGAATATAACTTCGCTTGTACATTTGACTCTGGAGTCATAAAAATTGTGTATATAAGCATGGAATGCAAATAAATTTTAAAGTTCAGTTTTGAAAAATCCAAACACAAAGAAACAAATTAATTTTAATGTGTATACAGTTGGTGAAATAACCACACAGAGAAAAACATTAAAATGACTCTAAAACACAGGATATTGTACATTCTTTGTAAAGTATATATTAAGGATAAAAACCATAAAAAGCTAATACTTCTTTGTTGTAATCATATTGTAGGATAGGCATGTTAACATTTTTATTCTAAGAATTTTGAGTGTGGTATTGTGGGATAAGGAAAATTAGTAATTATATATTATTTCATCCTGTCATTTACAGAATTATTTAGAACCAAGTTTCTTGGAACAGGATAAAGAAAGCACAGATGTAAGATATAAAAGGTTTAGTACAAACCCAGAATTATGAATGTAATTGGCTACATCAGAATGAACTCATGATGTATTTTATATTTCAAAAAAAGAGTCCCTAATTTTGTCCACTAAAATGGCCTGAAAATAATGACCAGTGGTAATGAGCACCTCTAGTGTCCAAATTCAGGTCCTGATATATTATTTCCCACCAGAAGGAGTCAGGCTTCTTGAAGAAATGCTGTATTTAGACCTGGATAAGAAACATATAAGATAAGCCTGGACCACTGGACCTTGTACATAGCAAAGAAGCTGTCCCAGCCAGCTAGGATGGCATCAAAAGATCACAGAGGTCAACCTGACCCATGCATTGGTGCCCAGTGAGGATGCTAATGAACTAAATCATTATTTTGAAAAATGATAAAACAAAAACATAAAGAACTTGGCATTTATCTTTCCTTTCCTGTAATAAGTCAACCCATCACAGACCAGGGAGATTTACTTTTGTGGAAGTATGTTAGCTAATGCATGAAGAAGGATTGGGAAAATATGATTGTTTTGTAAATACTAATGAATGAATTAATCTAGACATTAACCATCAGTGGCTGCTTACATCACAAAAAGTGGTAGCTCGACACTTTGTGCCTCTCTTGGATAAAAATAATCCATCTTGTATAATGCAAACTTTCCCAAAGTAAAGAGAATCAAAATAAGACCTTATCAAGCCTCTATATTCAACTGTCAATTTACAGGAAGGAAAGAGGCCAGGGAGTCTGTTAAGGCTACCAGAGTATACAATCACCAAAAGTCAGGCTGTGAAAAATGCTTAAAGACAAACAATCCAGTTTCTTCAACCAGGTGAAAAAATGAAAAAGGTGGATATGGGGCCTATAGAAATAAAAGAGATTTAAGAGATGTATCAGCTGATCACACTAAGTGAATCTTGTTCAGATCCTAATTTAATCAGTATTTTAAAAAGTGACACAAGGCCTGAAAATTTGAACACTGACAGAATATTTGAAAATAACGATTGCTAATTTTTAAGGTATGATGATATTTTCGTTAATTTTTTAAATAGACCTTGTATTTTAGGAATACATACTATACTATTTACAGATGAAATTCTATGATGAGATTTCCTGCAAGATAATGTGGATGGAGTCAGGTTGGCGGAGTAGGTAGTAGACGAAACATAGTTAATATGCCATGATTAGAAATAAGCCTTTTTCTTGAGATCACACTCTGTACAGTATCTCGTTTCACTTCCCAAATATTGTAAATGATGGAAAACTATAAATGATACCTTCAGAAGTCACTATACATAAAATTATAAAAATTACCTCACCTGGAAGGTAGTGTAACCAAATCTGAAAACTTTTTTCTGGGATTTTGATAAAGATGGGTGCACATAATAGGAGGGGTGGACCTCACTGACGCCCTCGGGATGCAGTGCAGGACCTAGAAATGCCTCATCTGATGGAGAGCTAGTGTAGACCGGCTCCAGTATAGCCCCACATGAGCCACAACAGCATCAGACTCATCAACCGGTTAATCAACTACTTGCTAAAACATAACTCAACACTTTTTTTTAATGGTGAAAAAATTTATATTTAGAACTAGCCAGCCCAGCTCTGTTCAGGTGATCCGACTTTTGTTGGCGGCCTGAAAGCATTGTCGTCAGGGGCTCGTCGCACACACGGCTTCTTCTCCTCGTCAGGCCTGCTCGGCTGTTGACCTCGGCCGCACAAATGCCGTAGACCTTTCCACATCCTGCTTGTCCTGCCTGCTGGCTCTGACCTCTACAGTCAAGGGTGACCTTGAGGAAGGCATAGTGGTCAAGCTCGTTTCTCCAAGCTTGTCCTTGGGGGCCTCTTCCAAGGGCATTTGGACCACTTTCAGGGCTATAGTGTCTTGGGCCACTGGAAGGTGCGTGACAAGTGAATCTTTTTTTAAAAACAAAAATATTTATTTATTTATTTATTTTTGGCTGCGTTGGGTCTTTGTTGCTGCACGCGGGTTTTCTCTAGTTGCAGCGAGCGGGGGCTACTCTTTGTTGCGGTGCGTGGGCTTCTCATTGTGGTGGCTTCTCTTGTTGTGGAGCACGGGCTCTAGGCAGGCGGGCTTCAATAGTTGTGGCATGCAGGCTCAGTAGTTGTGGCATACGGGCTTAGTTGCTCCGTGGCATGTGGGATCTTCCCGGACCAGGGCTCGGACACTTGTCCCCTGCATTGGCAGGTGGATTCTCAACCACTGCGCCACCAAGGAAGTCCACAAGTGAATCTTTTCTCTGTGGCTGTGATGTCTTTCCACACTGCTTTCTTGGCTTTCAAGCCTTTGCTTTGGCTTCGGCTTTGTGGAGGGCAGGGGCCGAGAGAAGTAAAGAAAGTGGGGGTGCAGGACTCAGAAATCCGTAACTTCTGACCTCACGACCCAAAGTGAGTGCCTCATGTCACATGTGCATCAGTGGTGGCTTTGAAGAACTCAGTACTCTTAAGAGAAGAAAAAATGACCCAGGCTTTTAACAACCAACATTCACCATGTCCTTAATCGAATCAAATGGATAAACAGTTTTTAAAAATCACTAGTTAGGCACAGAATCAGGAAAATGTGGACTATAAAGAGGATAGAAAAAAAGTAAATAGAAACATACCCCCAAGTGACACATATGTTAGATTGACGGAAAGAAACTTTAAAAGAGCTACTACAAACATACTCATAGATTTAAAGTAAAGATGTACATATTGAGTAAACAGAAGGGACCTGAGTAGAGAAATGGAAACAATGATAAAGAGTCAAATGGAAACTCTAGAGCTAAAAAAGTACAGTATCTGAAATTAGTAGAGAGCTTAAGAGAAGATTGAACCTGTAGAATAAAAGATCAGTAAAACTTACAGACATGTCAACAGAAACTCAAAATTGAAGCTGCACAGCCGCTAAAACTCCAATGGAAGCCCCTGTTTTCCTGATGGAGGACCCACAAATGGAGCCTGTGGGGCTGTGGATAGGAATCCAGGAGAGGAGACACTTGTGAAAGGGGCCGTTTATTCTCTGTGTGGTCCATGCCAGTCTCAGCCTGACCTCCGAAGCATGTTTGTATGGGGCGGACCCAGTTCAGCACAGCAAAGGTTTAGAGAATTAAATTTGATTTAAAAAAGTGCTCATGATAGGTGAGAAAGAACTTACAGTCTGAATTTAACCAGGTGGTCAACCTGCTAGAACAAAACCCACAAGAGTCTCCAGAAGATTAAGGTATAACCAAGAGACTATGCCAAAAAATGTGACAAGAGACAATGTCCAGCATACAATCAAAATTTACTGAATATACAAAGAACAAGAAATGTGACCCAGTCTCAAGAGAAAACACAATTAAAAGAAGCCAACCCTGAGATGACTCAGATGTTGGAATTAGGAAAGATGGCAAACCAGCTGTTATAACTGTGCTCTTTGAATTAAAAGAAAAAATAAAACACTTGAAATGAATGGAAATATAGGAATTATTAGTTGATAAGCAGAAATAACTTTTAAAATATGTATCAGACAGAAATTTTAGAACTGAAAATACAATCTGAAAAAACAATTACCAAATGATCTCACTAGCAGAATGGAGGTGACAGAAGAAAGAGTGAGCTTGAATAGAGATAACTGAAATGGACCAATCTGAAGAAAGAGAAAGAAGAGATTTTAAAAAAAATGAACAGAGCCTGGGACCTGTGGACCAATATCGGATAGTCTAACAGATGGTAATTAGAATCCCAGAAGAAGAGGATAAAGAGGTTGGGAGGTGTACTAACCTCCTAGGGCTTCTGCAATGAAATACCACCGAGTGGGTGCCTTAAAAAACAGAAATTTATTTTATCCCACTTCTCGAGTCTGGAAGGTGTTGGAATAGAGGGAATAAAATTGTCATTTTTGCACATGGCATAATCATGTGCACATAAAACTCAAAATAGTCTATAATCTATAAATACACTACTAGAATTAATAAGTGAACTTACTAAAACATTGGATATAAACATAATTTTTCAAAAATAAATTGTATTTCTATATACAAATAAATTTTAAAAATGGGTATTTAAAAGTGATACCTTTTATAAATAAATAAATGAGGGAGAAAGGACAAATCATTTTTACAGAAGAATTTCAAATGCTACCAGCAGATACCTCCCCCTTTCCAGGAATTACTAAAATGACAAACTTTGGTTTTGTTGGATCAATTGCTTCAATTAATAGAATGTGTGTGTAAACATATATTCATATAAATGTTCTATTATTTGCTCTAAAAGGATACCTAGTCTTCTGTTTCTAAGAGGGCTGTGCTTGGCACTATTCTTATTTGATAAATCAGCACATTTCTGATTGTAAAGGTGTTTTGATTACTAGGCATTGGAAGTTGTAAGAAGAAAAAATGAAATAAACCAACCATCTCTTATTTATGAAAATTCAATCATTGTTTTTTTCTATATGACTTTTGAAACATAATACCATTATTTTACATTAAAAATGAGAGATATAATGCATTGGTTAAAAATACATAGAAAAGTAGATACATAAATACGCACACACACACACACAACTGGTGTTGATATCTCTATGATTCATCAGAAAATTAAGTCATCCTCAATGTGACTTAATAAGGGTTTTAGCACGTGTAGGCATCCTGTCTTTGCTTTGATTTTTACCTGAGAACATGCCTTTTCCATTTCTGGCATCACTGCTAAATATACTGTTCCTGTTGAACAAATAAGCAGATAGTGAGTGATACAGGGTCCAATAGCTCTTATCTGTTTCCATTAGGAAACATGTTTAAATAAGACTCAGATTTTAATCTAATCTCTTTTCCTTGATGTTCCTGCTCTACTCTGAGGCAAAATGTGGTAGAAACTATTTATAATAAAGCTGAATAATTTGAAAGCTTGATCTTTAAGCACGGAAAGTGAAATTAGCAATGGCCTGAGACGACTTGGGTCTTTGATGTTGATGTTCTGGAATTCAGTTTGTTGATTTGTCAAATGTTTCAAATAGAATAGAATAGAATAGAATAAAATATTGAGACCCTTGTTTCAGATTTGAAGATGAGATCAAGAAAACCTGGGATAGAAGCAAACCTGGAGAGTCTGTTGTTCAGTGGCTCACCAGTGTCACAGATGGCCGATCCGGTGATCACATCCAGTGATTACAGGACACACTGACACCTGAACCCACCCCGGAACTTCCCACAGGGGCCTTGCTGGTACCTGGGAGTCTGAGTGCATGACAATAACTTCTAATGGGGACCATGAACATCCCAACCCTACATTCTTAAGTGAGGGACGCCAAGGAACTTGGCTGAGCTGACAGAACACATAAACAGCTGTAGACAAGCACAGAGAGTATTTGAGAATTTATTACGGCACGTAACCCACAGACCGCCCTGAGACCAGTGCTGTTACCATCCCTGGAGACAGCTGGCCGTTGAGGTCTAAGCACCAGTCACAGGACTGCAGGAGGGGGTCCATGGGGACTTCCTGTATGCACCTCCCATTCTTTCTGTAAACTAAAATTGTTCAAACTAGAAAGTTTCTTTTTTTCTTTTTTTTAAATTGATTTTGTTGGAGTATAGTTGCTTTACAATGTGGTGTTTGTTACTTTCTACTGTACAGCAAAATGAATCAGCTATACATATACATATATTCCCTCTTTTTAGGATTTCCTTCCCATTTAGGTCACCAAAGAGCCATGGATGGACCTAGAGTCTGTCATACAGAGTGAAGTAAGTCAGAAAGAGAAAAACAAATATCGTATATTAATGCATATATGTGGAATCTAGAAAAATGGTGCAGATGAATTGATTTGCAAAGCAGAAATAGAGACACAGACGTAGAGAAAGTTTATTTTAAAAAAAATAAGTTCTGGAATTTATTATCCAAGTTATTAAAAGCAACTCTTTAAAATACATCAGATGTCAAACCACAGCTTAGTGAGCAGAGAAGTAGAAGGAGGGTGAGGGCGTTGGTTAAGAACTAGTGCTCACTTTGTCTGAAACACGCTCTTGTGCACATTTCAGCCCAGATTTGTGTGACCAGTGTTCTTGTGGACGTTCTGCTGTTGGGTCGCCATTATCAAAACCGCTGTCAGCGTACAGAGAGTGTTCAAAAACAGTCTAAACCGAACTATTTTTATCCTGCTCTAAAGTTGCAGAAATAAGTCTCCCTCGTATTTATCCATGTCAATGAACTAGGCTGCAGAATGAAAAAAGGCAGTGTGTCTGTAATCTCTCCCAGGCAAATTGCAGAGGTTTAACAGAACGCCAATATTGAACTCATTAATCAAGTATGATTAAGAAATTCTTAGGTTCTCTTGATAAGACAATTTTATCCATTGCATTTTAACAGCCACTTACCATTACCCCCATGGCTGAATCTTAAACAGCATGAGGGCATTTCTCTTTCAAGTGCAATGCGCTACTTGACTGCTCCTAAGTCACCTTCATGTGGGATTGGGTATGTTTTATAAAATTAAGGTATTTGACTTCATCTACAGGATGTTTCATATTGTGAGACTGACTAAGCATGTTGCAAACATGTCATCAACCTTAATAGATCTTCTTTTTTCTTAATTTAATTTTTTTGAATTTTATTTATTTATTTTTTATACAACAGGTTCTTATTACTTGTCTATTTTACACATATTAGTGTGTATATGTCAATCCCAATATCCCAATTAATTTTTATTTTATATTGGGATACAGTTAATTTACAATGTTGTGTTGGTTTCAGGTGTACAGCAAAATTACATTTTCTATATTTAACTAATCATGTGTTTTTAGTCCTAAGAGTTATAATTTGTTTAGCATAAATATATAGGCAGAGCAAATATATAACTTTTAAAAATACAGTATTGCTCACTTCAAACTCCATGATAAAAATGAGAAAGATTATGTCTGCTTTATTCATGATTCTGCCCCAGGGCCTGACTCAGCAGAGACCCAGTAAGCATTTGTTGAATAGAGAATGAGTGACATATAAAAGCAGTCACCTGGGATGATGAAACTCCATAATAAGACACAGTGTGCACTCACTCCCTTGTTATTGTCCGACTTACAGGTACACTGTGTAAGGTAAGAACTATTCTTTTACTAGTAATGGAGCAAACTACAGCTATTATGAGGGCAAAAATGTGGGGGGGATTTATAGAGTCACATGGACCCAAAAACATTGAAAAGTGTCCATTTTAATCAGCTGTGTTATTTTAGGAATTTATCCATTTCATCTAAATATTCAAATTTATTAAACCATAAATTGTCTGTAACAGTGTTTTAGACATTTGTTGTTTTTCCTTCCTGGTAGAGGTAATTTTGTCCTTCTTTCTTTTTCTCTCATTCTGTGTTTCTGGGGCTTTACTTTTTTGTTGGTGCTGCTTAGTCTTTTCAGAGTAACAGTTTCTGATTTTGTAGCTACTCTCTTGTGTGTGTTTTCTTTTCCATTTCATACTATTTGCTCTGATTTAAAAAATCTTCTTTCTTTTGCTGTTTTTTTAAAGTTTAGTTTGTTCTCTTTTTCTATAAAATCCTTCAATTGTATAGTTAAATCATTGAGTTCTGTTGTTTTTCCTAAAATAAACTTTCAGACTATAAATTTACTTTCTAGCACAGCAGTAGCTACATCCCACAAATTTTCTTATACCAATTTCATTATCACCCAGTTTAAAATATTATGTTCTATTCTATTCTATTCCATTTTTATATTCTATCAATATAACTAACAGAATAATTAATAATATGGTCAATTTCACAGGTTCCAGGTAGACATGAATTTGGGGGGTGGGTGGTGCACTGCTCAACCCAGTACAGTCCCCAAGTATTTGAGGATTTTCCAGGTATCTTGGTTATTTATTTCTAGTTTAATTCCACTGTGGTCTGAGAGCATATTTTGTATGCTTTTTATTATTTTAAAATTGTTCAACTGTGGAGCAGAAAGCAGTGGCTCCTGGAGTGATGAGCCCCATCCCCCCCCACAGTGTAAGGCAGGCAGTGTCATCTGAGGGTGCCTCGGGTGCATGACAGACAGGATGCTGGGGTGGGTGACTACTGCCATTTACATGTTATGCACATTGGAATGAAGATTGTTAGTAAAACTCCTAAATGTGAATTTTTATCAAAACGAATGGATCAGTTCAAAGCTCTTAAGAAATAGCTGGGTGGTAATAAAATTGTTACTCAAGAAATAGCTGGTTCTGTCCATTTGGAGAATTATGCTCTGGAATGTTTTTGTGTGCAGACAATGAAGATAGCGCCAGTTGTTTTCACAAGATCAAGTCCATCTATCCTGCAAATCCTTAATAGCTGTCATGACAGTCTTTGGAGAACTCACTGAAGACGATGTGAAACATAGAAAATATACAAGGTGGGGTGACATATACCCATACTTTTTTAAAGCATGGGGAGATGACTCAAGGAAGACCTGTTAGAACTGGAAAGATACTGATGTTGAAGAAAATCAAGAAGGTAGAGCAGCCCTCTACCCACTTGACCCACTTGAATCAGAATCATCTTCATCTTCAACTGAGGACTCAGAGAACACGCCCCCAGGCAGCTGTTCTGGAACGGAGCCCTCTCTGTGCACACGCCCTGGCGGATACAGCAGCAGCAGTGCCTCACAGCACGGGTGAATCGGGTACTGTCCTACCTAGGCCACGGGTTCTTCTGGCCATTTATCCACAGTTTCCACGGGGAGGATGCTGTTCTAACACCAGAGGACGTGGCTCGAGCTCAGGTGCACTGCAGGCGTGCTGGCTGGCGGTGCACAGCAATGTGAACGTTCAGCCCTGCTGTGCAGAGCCTTCAGAGGCCCTCAAGTTACGGTCTGCAGGCAGAGAGTGAAGCCTTTGTACAGCAGAGCCGTGTAACTTTGGCCTGCGGAGCCAACGATCGCTTACTCGATCTTCAGCCGATCGGAGCACAGTTCTAAGGAAGACGTCATTTCTGCTGACTCCGACAATGAAATCTGCGTGCAGACTCTGTTGATGCAGCTTCGATCAGTTTCCACTGCCATTAGTGGACGCAATAATCTCTGGGGATGTAGGGCTGCTGTAAGCTGGGTCTTAAAACCGCCCGCTGCACCCTACTTCAAAAAATGAGAGCACATACAAATTACATGTTGGGAATAAGCTTTGCACCTTAATTTGCGTACATTAAGAGAAGTTTTTCAAATTTATAATGTTTGGATGAACATATTATTACTTTGCTATAAAATCCTAAATTTAATTTGTAATAAAGATTGTTGGACTATTCTAGCTCACCAGCCGTTGGACTATTCATATTACAGGGTGAATATGACATAGATTATGTCAAACTTCGATTTATATTCATGTAAAATATAATTGTATTAAAAGTTTAAACTTTCATGGAAGGAAATTTAACAAGACAAAGGGGTGGAATCACGTTTAGACTTAAGAATGGTGTTCATTCTCAGCTGCTTCTTTTATCCACTGAAGCTTGAGGTGAATTACTTCGTAGGCGGTTTGACTGCATGTACCAGAGGACATTTATAGTAATACCTGGAACCTTGGTCTTTTATGTTAGGTCCTCCTCTGACGCCATGTGGATTCCACAGAGCATGACTATGAATCGTGTAGATGATTATGAGTTTAGATTTTTAGCTGTTAATTTACATGTAAGGATGGGAATTACGGGCTTACTGTGTCACCTGCATTTGTGCAACGTAAAAATAAAAACAAGGATTCTTTTATATATATAAAAAAATTCAATCGTGTTTTATGAGCCAAAATGTGGTTTATTTTGGTGAATGTTCCAGGTGAGTTGAGAAGAATGTATCTACTGTTATTGTTGGATAGAATACTCTATAAATGCCAATTAGATCAAGTTGATTAATAGTTTTGGTCAGGTCAAACCTCTCCTTTATGATTTTCTGTCTTCTTGATCTATTAGTTACTGAAAGTGGAGAATTGAAGTCTCCAGTTATAATAGTGAGTGTCTCTATTTCTCCACGCAATTCTATCAGTTTTTGCTGCACATATTTTGCTGCTCTATTGTTATGTGCATACATTTTAAGCGTTGTTATGTCTTCTTGGAAATTAACTCTTTTACCATGATTTAATGTCCTTCTTTATCCTCAACAATTTTTCTTGTGAAGTTTTTTTTTTCTTTTAAATTTGTGTAGCTAATCCAGCTTTCTTTTGGATAGTGTTACCGTGGGTGTATCTTTCTCCATCCCTTTATTTTTAATCTGTGAAAGTTTATGTTTTTAAAGTGGATTTCTTGTAGACAACATAACAGTTGAGTCTTGTTTTATCATCCACTCTTGAATTCTCTGTATTTTAACTGGTATATTTAGATCATTCACATCTAAAGTGATAACTGATATAGTTGGATTAATATCTGCCATGTTTGTAACTATTTTCTATTCGTTGTGCTTGTTTTTTGTTTCTATTTTTTCTTCTACCTTTTCTGCCTTCTCTGGTTTTAATTGAGCACTTTATGATTTTATTTTATCTCCTCTCTTAGCATATTATTTATACTTTTTTAATAAACATTTTTAGTTGTTGTCTTAGAGTTTGCAATATGAATTTTCAGTGACTATAAGTCCATATTCAAATACCACTTTCCTACTTCACAAATAGTGTATGCACCTCATTATAAATTATTCCCAATATCTCCCTCCTGTCATTTATTCCCTTTATCCACATACCATTGATTCCCAATACATTGTTACTACTGTTACTTTAAACAAACTGCTTCTTTTAGATCAATTAAAATATGAAAAATAAAGGATTTCATTTTACCTTAATTTATTCTTCCTCCAATGCTCTTCCTTTTTCAGACAGATCCAAATTTCTGACCTGTATCAATTCCTTTCTCCCTTAAAGAATGTATGTAAATTGTACTTCAACATATTTTATTAAAAAAATCAAGTCCAGTTTCTGCGTATGGGTTCTATGGGGTGATGTTTAGGAGAGAGAGATTTAAACAACCACCATGGAGAGGACCATTGGGAATCTAAGGAAATGGGTAAACAATTAGTGTATTGAGTCCATGCTATTTCTTCAAGTAAAGATTGGTTCATACTGTGGAGTATTTCGTCGTGGCTCTGAAATATATCTGTGTTAAACAAATGCTTATAGGATGTTTGAAATTGTGGAACTCTTCTTGTTTTCATGTAAGGAAACTCCACCTTAGAAATGGTGTTGACATGAATGCAGAAACTATTTAAACTGTAAGAAATTCATGGGAGCACATAATATACTTTGTTCTGAGATTCTGATTCAGTCCACCTAATTTTAATTATTACCTTGCAATGAATAAATTAAAACCAGATGATTTAGTCATGTTTGTAAAATGCTCTTATTTTGAATGTTTTGATTAATCACTTGGTAATAACCCCCTCCCCCTTTTAAAGTTTAAATGTCAAACATGGATGTCAAATGAGTAATGTAAAAGGTCTGACATATACAATAGCCATGTGTAATATTCGGAAACATCTTATTAGACTTTCCTCAGTGGGCTCCTGCCCTGAGAGGCTCGGGATGGTTTCAATTATCTGTTGAAGAGCCCAAGTCTATAGAATATTAAACTGTGATGAAATGGAAAGAATATTTTCAGGCAGCTACAGGCACAACCCTGCCTGTCAGGAAGAAAGTCTGGGAATGAGTCATCTGGAAGGGGAGGTGTGATCACATTTCCTCAGTGAGGAGGCCATGTCTGCAAGGCTGATTGCACAACTGGGACGGCTCTCTCACCCCCGGCCTGAGAGGCCCTGGATCACATGCTGGGTCAAGACCACTGGGCAGGGAAGCGCCACAGATGTCCTGGCAGGACGGACAGATCTCCCCAGCCACGTGGAGCCCGCACCTCCTGGGGAATCCCTGGTGTGGCTATTTTTGCTTCTGAGAAGGCTGTCTACATCGGAAAGGGTCGTGTATACACTCCAGCCGGGGGGCTGCAACCAGCCCTACTCCTGGCAGACGACGCCTTCGAGCATCAGGTGATCTCTGGAGACTGAGGATAGCGCCACTTTAATTCAGGCATCTGGGGGTAAATGGCTTAAATAAGGTAGTGAAAGGTTGTGAAAGGTCAAGGAGCCGTAATCAAGATGACACCATGAATTCATGCTTTCAATCTCCACCCACAGCCCGAACAGCAAGGATTGAGAAAAAATACATAATGAAACCGAGTGGAACAAAGGAAGCAGTCAGAGTCAGGCTCTTTTTCTTAATCAATATATTTTTTATTGAAGTATAGTTGATTTACAATGTTGTGCTAATTTCTGCTGTACAGCAAAGTGATTCAGTTATTCTTTTTTTAAACATTCTTTTTCATTATGGTTTATCATAGGATATTGAATATAGTTCCCTGTACTCTATAGAAGGACCTTGTTTTTTATCCATTCCATATATAGAAGCTTACATCTGCTGACCCCAACCTCCCACTCCATCCCTCCCCAGGCCCCTCCCTCTTGGCAAACACTAGTCTGTTCTCTAGGTGATTTTGTTTCTGCTTCGTAGATAATTTCATTTGTGTCATACTTTAAATTCCACATATAAGTGATATCATATGGTATCAGAGCCAGGCTTAGAGCTTTTAAAATCAGACCTGGTCCCAGGAGAGGTCCCACTGCTGGTGAGAGGGTGACGCAGGACATGGGGACCCGGGACCCCCAGTATCAGGCCGCCCACAGGACCAGTGGGAAGGCGAGGGGTGAGTGAGGGGCACAGGTCACAGGTTTCCTACTGATGGGACATCTTCCTTACTTCTGCATGTTCTTCCACCACCTCGTCTAAACATTTGCCCCCAAAGTCCAAATACTCTCAGCCCCATTCTTGCTGCACTCAGTCTTCAGCGGTGACCCCAACACATGACACGGCTTAGAATTCCCAGGACACCGTTCCTGGCAGTGAGTGCGAGAAGGGCCCTCTCCCCAGTCTCTGGGACCAGGCAGATGTACCCCAGAGGAATTAGCTGTGAACTGAGTTTCCAGGGATAAGAAAGTGGTAATAGGTGAATAAGACTGGGGGACAGGACAGGAACTCTGGAGAGAAGAGATAGCACATGGAAGACACACAGAGAGAGAGATCCTGGTGGATGTGCCCCCCCGAGTGGTACCACTGAAGCACTGAAGACAAAGGTGGACGTGCTGGATGGTGGCAGATCCGTAAATGCTTCCTAAGAAAGCCGGGGTTCACCTGCCGGCCAGCGAACAGCCATTCCAGGTGTAAAGAATCAGAAGACAGCAGATCTACTTTGAATGAGATCTGTTTTAGATTGATAAGTAAATTCTGGTTCTAGTGTGGGTGGGGCAGACTTGAAAATGTGAGATCATGAAAAGTCAGGATTATGATACCATCACCAGATCCTGACCCCCGCTCTTTACCTGTGGATGCCCTTATTACTCACACTCACCTGTAGTTGCTCTCCATGACTCATGGTCACCTGGCACCTGGGACGCTGACCAAGGCTCTCCTTGAAGTGCTAGTTTGTGACATGTGGTTCACACACAAGGTTGCAATTCCTTTAGTTCAAGAGTCTGAGCTTTGTGGGGTGACAGATCTGCCCTTGACAATGGTTTTATATCTGCCCAGCTGCGTGGTCTCGGTCATTGGGCTAATGTCTTGAAACTTCAGTTTTCTTATCTATAAAATTTGAATAATAACACTCAGTCCTTAGATTGCTGTGAGGGTTCGGTGTACAGTCCGTGGAAAGCGTTAACAGCGTTGAGGCGTTATCTGCGTGAGGGACGAGGGACCCTCTTGGGGGAGCTCGGAAGACGAGGTCACAGGTCGTCGGGGTCAGAGGCTCTTTGGGGTCCAAGCTGCCCCCTGAGAGACTCCTGCTGCCGAACCTGTCCCAGAAGATGCGAGGGGGCTTTGGGGGTGATGGAAACAGTGTCGTCTTTCTGAGGTGAATCCCAGGCACCAGGAAACTCTGGTTAAGGACATTTAGTTTGTGCCTGGAAACATGGGGCTCAGAAGAGAGTCTGGGTCTGGACCTGTGAATCTGGAAGAACATAAGTGAGGCTGAGGTCATGGGAACCCACCGGGTTTTGTAGGAGGAACAGGGAGTGGGGAGAGGAAGGGGCTGAGGATAGACCCCGGGGACCCGCGTGCATGGCCTCTGGGGGCTGGACAGCAACCGGGGGTGGGGGGAACATGGGCCCCCAGGGTAAGGACGCCCCCAGGGGCTGTCTTGTCAGCGCACAGCCCTCAGACCCGGGTCCACCGCCCGCCTTGGGTACCCGCTCCTCGGAATTCAATGGGATACAGCCGATTGTGGTGAATTAGCTGTTCGTGTGATTGTTTTGGAACTCAGCAGAGTCTATTAGGCCAGTAGTTAGAGGCACATCCTCATTTGGCCTGCAAAATCCAAACCCATCACACCACTGGCCGTTCAGTTGTACTTGTTTTTGTTTGTTTGTTTGTTTGGATTTTTAGAATTTTATTTGTTTTTTATACAGCAGGTTCTTATTAGTTATCCATTTTATACATATTAGTGTACATATGCCAATCCCAATCTCCCAGTTCAGTTGTATGTGTTTTCTACTTTAGGTATTGGAGGAAATAGCTGTGATCGTGTGAATTAAGTGCCCCAGCTTCCACTTTGATAAAATGAGCAGCATTGTCTTTCTGTCGTATTGTCACTTAATCCGTGTGTTTTGCTCTTCTCTTGCCCATTTTCTTTTCTTTTTTCTATCACAGCCCAGTAATGTGAGAATCGTGAGAAGAAGCTGTACGTCACCCAGCTTTTGCACGGTTTGAATCAAATAAACAGTGCTGTCCAGAGGGGGAAACTAACACCTTGAAAACTGAAGGATCTCATCCAGCTTCTAGAAAAGGCGAGTCACCTCTGGGGCTGTCAAGGTGAAGAGCCGCAGTGAAGCTGCTGGGAGAAAACAGAAGTCCGTCCGTTCTGGTCCCATAAAGACGGTGCTCTCTGTGAGAATTCCTATTACCGAAGTCCACGTGTCCACGTGCACTGCCCACATCGGGGTCATGAGGTGGTTCCCTCCAAGCTGGAGCACGGGAGGCAGGCCTTTATCTGCCACTTGATGTCACCCGGATGTCCCTCAGCACCGGAGGCGGGGCGGGAGCTGGGGGTGTGTCCAGTCACAGATCACACACGGCCGTGTGATGATGCAGGTGCGTGTGTGCAGACACGTGCGTATGAACATACAGACACACACGTGTACCCATGCACCACGCTGGCATCACAAAGCCTGGTGTCAAAACGCTAGCCCTGACTCACAGAACTATTACCTCATCTTTCTGCATCTCATTCTCCTAAATTTTACAATAATTGTAAACTGGTCTCTAAAGCTTTTCCTAGCCCTACCTGGAAATGACACACAGCTCACGGCTCCCACCCCGGCCCCCACTGTCGGGCCCTCGTCCCCACCCTCACCCCCAGGAGGGCGGCCCCAGCCCCGCGTGGCCTGCTCGGCATCGCCTGTCTCCGTGGCTTTGCTCACGGGGTGCACAGCGGGCTCAACCTTCCCTCAGGGCCTGGCCCCTCTTCGCCCCCCTAGGAATCGTGCTCCCGCAAGTGCTGGGTGCTGGCCTGACACGTGGTGTTTGTGGTGACCTGGAGGCTGAGACACCCAATTTCTGTTTCCTTCAGGGCCGAACTGCTTGATTTGGGAGACAGTCCGCAGAAACTGGCTGGGGTGCACACAGGTGTACTCGCCAATTACAAAGGTTAGAAAGGATGTGTGTGGGGTGGTCTATACTTCGTTTTCCCATTTTATGTACAATACACCTATTATTTACTTACGATAGACTTACTATTGGTACACTTAACTGTGCTCATTTCAAACAGCTAATGCTCGGATATGGGACATGGTTTCCAATGTTCCACAGGCTGTAAAGGGAGCGTCTCTCCTGCACCTGTGCCAGCCCGCCCCCCTCAGAAGCAAGCTCTGTCCTGTGCGTCTCCTGCACGATCCTGGAAATACCCAATCCCAGGTTGCTTTTGCTCTTAAAGGCAGTGTGGTGAAGGATGCTTTAATTCAGGTAGCTGTTTCTGTGTCTTGGATTAAACAAATAACACAGGAAATAATCAACTATCAGGGAAGTTTATCTGATTCAGAATGAGGCTCCCAGATCCTAAGTTGGAACTTTGGAAGGAAGAATGCAACTAGCCCCGTGTGACTCTGATGGCACTGACCTTGGCGCATCTTCCCAAAGCAAGAAGAAGCCCACACTCAAGAAGCAGCTGCTCTATGCTGGGCTGGAAGTTAGGCCTTCAAAGAACATTAGCCTCTGCCATTCATGTGTCTGGAGTTTGTAGACCAGAAAAACAAAGAAAAAGTGTTTCTTTTTTACAAAATTTATTTGTATACCTTTTGCATAGGTAAGGTATGCTTTACTGCAATCATGGGATTTTTATTCTTATGTTGTTCTGTACCCTCTATTCAGAAGAAAATTATAGAAACACACATGCTATACAAGAAAGTTATTGGGAGTAAACACATTTGTTGTGAAAGGCTTTGTGGCAAGCAGGTAAGTCAGGGGTGTTTCTAAAGGGTTGTTTGCTATCGGGGTGACTTGGCCCGACAGGCAGCAGCATGAGGGCTGCTCGTTTTGAAGGAATGACACTTACACGGAGATCAGGGAGCTGGAGGTGGTTTTAGTCTGCGTGGGCCGTGGTTGCTTTGCAGGCTCAGAAACCCAAAGGCCGAGAAGAGCTGGTGTGGGAGGAGGGTGGGCAGGGAGGGGCCGAGGGACCGCGTGGTGGCCTGTGCAGCTGCCCGTGGGATCCCGAGGGGATTCAGCCACGGGGCCGCTCCCAGTCCAAGAATTCACTTCCTTTGGAAGCTGAACATGTTGAAACTGTGTTAAAGGTCTGAAATCAGATCATTGATGAACGACAGCTCTGTTCTGTGTTTATCTCGGTGGTGCCCTGAGTCACAGCCGTGTCAGAACTCGGATGAGTCACAGTGTTATGCGCAGGCATCGTCTGACTAGTTTTGCAAACGGAATTCGCGTCCCTTAGCACCTGCTGCGTCCTCCTTCCCAGCGGCTTCTGCCCCGTGATGCGTTGCTCGGCGGGGGTCGCGTCTGTCTGTCTGTCCCTGGGTGCCCTCAGGCCCACGCGGCGCTGGGCACGCAGACCAGCGGTGGGACGTGAGGCCAGGAAGTCACAAGTGGATGAGTGTCTAGAAAACCCCGGATCACGTCCGTACTAGTGGCATCAGTGACGTCTTTGACGGCACCGGGTTTTAGTGGTGATGTGCAATGGAAATGTTCATTTTACAAAGTAGGAGTAACTTATTTTGTGACATGTATGCATATATCAAATCACCACATTGTACACTTTAAATATCTCATGGTTTTATTTCTCACTTATACCTCAATAAAGCTGGAAAAAATACTCTCTTTTTGTAGCAAGGCTTCCATCAGATCCGCCGCATGAGGCCTGAGGCTCCAGACACTTAGCAGGTGACCATGCTTCTCTTCTCGAAAAGCAGGTGCAATCACAGTGGACATACATCATCTCTGCGTCCTCTCCCAGGAGAAGGACCATGAAGGCTGTAGCTGCATCTCATTCTCCACTCTCTGGGCTGATTGCTCCCTACGTTTTTCTAGGAAGGAACAGGGAGAACCTTAGCTGTCTCTGCCTCAGGAAGTTAGAAGTTGTAGCTGGCTTTAAAGATGCTAACGGAGCACGACTGGCTGATTGATGCCAAAGGCCCAGCGTCTCTGCCCCACGGGAGGAAAGTGGTCAGAACATGTTCTCTCTGTGAAGCGTTCCAATGTTTGTTCCCACTGAACTTGCCTCTGGCGGTTGGACACGTTCTCTGGAGCCTCCACCTCCCACGAGGAGGGGGCCATGCTCGGGGCTGCCTGGCCGCAGAGAAGCTCACTCAGCAGGACCTGCTGGGATGGACGCGGATGAAAGGACAGCAGAGCCTGGCCAGCGGCCGCCTCCCGTTGGCCTGAAATGTCTCTCTCGCTGCACTTTGAAGAACCAGAGGCCCAGGCAGAGTTGTTCTGATTCCGGCCGCTTCAGTGACATGCATGAAACACCAATCTTTATCAGTGGCCTTTTGGAAAAGATGTGGCAGATGGTAGGACACAGCCTTGCCCTCAAGAAAATACAGGGAATCAGTCAAAGTTTATGTTGATCCATTTCCATTCCCCTCACTCACCCACCAGGACCTTCGTACTTAAGTCTCTCCCTCTAGAAGGAAATTCAAGGACCCTGGCCTGGCCCGCCTTCCTCTCTGTGGCCAGCGCCCCTGGTCCTGTAGGGTTCATGCCTTCTGTTCCTTGGGAATATAGTCTCCAGATAACTTTGTCAGATGTGATAGGCTAAGTACAGCCCCAAAGATGTGCAGATTCAAATCCCTCAGAACCTGTGACTGTTTCCTGATTTGGCAAAGAGACTTTGCACGTAACTGAGTTAAGGGTCTTGAGATGGAGATTGTCCTGGATCGTCCACATGGGCCCTAAAGGCCCCTGCAGTGTCCTTAGGAGGGAGGCAGAGGGATGTTTGACGGCACGGAAGCAGAAGGGGGGTGACCACTGGGCTGCCGGATGCGGGGAGGGGGCGGGGCTGGAGCCGAGCAGCCCGAGAAGTTAGAAGAAGAAGGAGGTGGGTTTCCCACAGTCCAGGAGGGAGGGCATAGTTTTGGTCCAGTACCTCTGATTGTAGACTTCCAACCTCCAGAACGATACAAGAATGAATACGCGTTGTCTGAAGCTGCCTAGTCCGTGGTCACTTGTTACAGCAGCACCGGAAGTTCATACAGGGGCCAAGAGTCTGCCAAGAGCAAAGGTGACGGTTCTCAGCCCCTTTTGTAGCTCTTGGCCATCATGCTGGGTTCTGATGGATAAGACACACCTGCAAGCATGGTGCCAACTTCTGGAAAGTGTGGCTTAAAGACGGGGTCTGACTTCTCTGTTCTTCTTCCTGCCAACTATGCTGACATGTTCTCTGGATGCCAGCAGCCGTCTGGGACCATGAGACGAATTTGGGAATGAAGACTGCACACGGTGGGTCAGCAAGACGAGATAAGCCTGGCAGCAAACCTCCAGGGCTCAGGTAGGAGGAACAAATCCTCGTTCTAACAACACACCTTCTTACTCATCTCCTCCAAAGGGCCCTGTGGATCGATGCATGCCTCTGTTTCTTGCCCTCTAAAACTTTTAGCATAGCAGTATCATAAATTGATAAATAGGAAGAAAATCTGATTAGATTAATTTACAAAAAGGTGTGGTTGACTAAGAAGTTTCTCAAGGTTTACATTTGAAGAATAAGCACGTTTTAAATCAAATGCCCCTCCCAGACTGTACATTTCATGTTTAGGATAAAATAGAAAGAGAAAAGAGCCAGGCTTCACCCATGTGGACCCTCTCCATCTTTGTAGTTTCCACAGTGGTTGAAAGTTTGGAGCTGCAGATCAATATTTCTTTTTCTTTTTTTTTTGATGTTTGTAATTGCTATTTATTTTCATGTTCCCTTTTATTTTCTTTTCTCTAACTCATAGAAGACAGGAGTTTTCTATTTAGGTCTATGTTGAAACATCCTAATGTTGCTCTCAGCACAATATTTTATGGAAGCAAATGCAGTGATTTGACTGTCCTTCACTTGAGCATCTTAAAAACATAACAATAGTAAGATTCATAAAGTCTAAGATCACTGAATTGTATTTTTCCTTCTGTTTATGGAACAAAGCTTTCAATTGATTTTATGAGTTAGTTTCCAAATACTCTCTCTTTGTGAAGCAGTGGGGATGGGGTTACAATGCTGGTGTCCGGCCAGTGACCCAACACATGTCCTTCTAGCCTACAGTGAAAGAAGATGAAAGCTGGCCCTTGGATGCTGGTGTGATGGAAAGGCTTTGAGAAATGCATCGACAATAAAAGTAACATTTAATTATGTACAGCTTATCACTGTATGTTGACTAAAGCTCTTGAGATGTTTGTGAAAACAGATTCTTGCAGTCTGGTTTTGTACCTTCCTGTCTTTAACTAGGCCAGGAAAAGACATATCTTTTTCCCTTTTCTCAGCATCTTGGCAATGTCAGTTCCCATTCCAGCCAAAATCTAGAAGTGCAGAGAGCGGTGATTGAGAATAGCTATTTGAAAAACCAGTATGTTTAATACTGCACAGTGGGCTGGCTTGAGCTTGGGAATGAATGTCCACCTCCAATCTTTGCATCAGAGCGGTTTCAGCAGGTTTCATCGGCTGCCTTGCTGAAGGACGACTACTGTTGTCCCTCAGAAGGTCATGTAGCCCCCAGGGGAGGGCATTTCCACGTCAATGGAACCCTACAGCCAACTCAATAAGACCTTTCAGAAACAGGTTGAAGAGGATCAGTGTTTCCTAATCAGATTTGATATTTGAGTTTTCAATGGATTGAAGTTATTTAGATGTTTAAAATGAATACTATTCTTCTGAGATTCTGTATCTTTGAAAGAAATTTTAAATGAATCTTTAAAGATTGCACAGGGTTATTGTTGGGAGTATGTCCTGTGAACTGTTCATATGAACACATGGACTGGAGTCCAGAGATGCCGGGAAGCTGGATGTTTTTAATGGGAGGATTAGGTTTTCAAAAGTCGAGTGTTGAACAAGGGCCTTCTCATTGTACATGTAAAAAAGGCTAAGTAAGAAATATTCAATTTTTTTTGAGTTTTATTTTATTTATTTTTTTATACAGCAGATTCTTATTAGTTTTCCATTTTATACATATTAGTGTATATGAAACCTCATAGCGCTTGGTGTGTGTGTGGGTACCCGGTTGATGATGAATCTGGTACCCATCCAGATCTGCTCCAGATCAGGCCCTGCAGTGGACGAGGATGTAAGCTGCCCCCTGAGGGTCTCCGGGTGACTCATCACCGGTCATCCTGTCCTGCAGCCTCAAGCCAGCCTGTCTGTCCCCTTGGCCTGCGTGCATTGCTTCGTTGGGATGAGCCATCTTGTGAGAGCCATCTGGAAGTTTCTGAGTCAGAGACTGAGAGAGCTCATTGCTGTTGGAAATGTAATTGACAGGTAGGTGGAGATCTAATCAGTGTCCTCAGCGGTAGAGGCTATATCATCCTTCAGGGATCTGGGGGGACAGAGGATTTATACAGAGACTTAAAGAATTATTTATGCTACTGGATGATTCATTATTGTGTACAGTCACTGACAAAAAATGACAGTAGCCTGTTTTAGAATGTCTTCTGCATTGAAGCCTTTGACAGTGGGCCCAAGAGCATGACAGGAAATTCCCTGGCATTGCGTCACACCTCTGAGACTCCTGCAGTGTGGCTTTGTGTCATTTCAAAGGACACTCAGTTTCCAATAATAAATGTAATTTCTAACTTGAGGTATATTCAGCACGTGTGTTTACTTTGCAAGGGTTCTGAGACTTCCTTTTTCATTTTAAATAGAGAAAAAAACATCCAGGCATGCCAATTCTAGCTGCAAAATAACAATTGTGCTCTTGGCAAATAAATCGGGGTAAATAATAGTTTGTGTTACCTGAGATGCGAATGCATGACTTCAAAACACAGAAAATACTCAATTTTCTGTGTGTGTGAATGAATGAATGAATGAATGAATGAACTATTCTCACTTAAGTGGGACATAGAAGTACAAATGTGAGAATTTAAAGGAAAGGAATAAATGCCTGTTGAGAAAAGCAGCAAGTGCTCCTGGAGCTGGATCTTGGCAGGTGAGCAGGACCTCCTCAGTGATGGAGCTCAAGTCCTGTATTGCTAATTCTTCTGCTCTGAGAATGATGAGGGGGCTGTAAACCCACAGAAATGACAAAAGAGGAGACAAATGCAACTTCATTCCATCAATGGAATGGATGTCAGCCAACGCAGGGTTTTCTGGTTGGCATGAGGCTGCAGTGAGTTCCCTCGTCCAACACCTAAACGGTCATCTCTCCGTGGATCCTACACCCCACACCCAGCATTCAGGATTTTATGACCTCCAACTGGTTACACTTTACAGGAGACCAGAGTGTGACCAACACACTTAAAGTGTGTTTCAGGAAGAGAGGAAACAGGGAAGAGGGTCCAGAGTGAGATGAATGTCTGAAAGTGTTCCATGGAATGGAAAAGAAAGCCACACACAGGACCTGGGTTTCTCAAGTATCTCAACCACTGGGGTCCTGCTGAGAGGACATGACAGATGAAGAGTCCTGGAATCTGATTGCTCCTTCCTCTCCAGGGGGATAAGGAAAGAGTCGAGGAGAAGGACATTCCCTTTCCCTACCATAGGGGGTTGATAGGTGATTGGATTTCCAACCATGTTCATACTTTGCTTCTCTGTCACCTGGCTCAGAGCTGCCCTGTCCTAGACCTTTTGGGGTCACACAAGATGGAAAGTGGAGTGGCTGTCTTGCCTCTCACACTGTTCCGTACCTCAAGGATCAGTGACAAGATAAAGGTAACGTTGACCCAGACCAGCATTTACTGTTAACTTTTACTGTTAATTATTCCCTATTATTGAAAATACCATTCTCCACAGTGGTTAAAACAGAGGGGATCCAAATAATATCTTTATCTTGGCGTGCATACGATATGCTTCAGGTTATTCTGTTAAGAAGGGGGTGCCCGATGCCCCTTCCTCAACGGGCAGGACACAGCTGCACCTGGCTTTTGTCCTGGACAGGACTGAGTCCTCCTTCCCCAATTTTAGGGGACCCGGTGGAGGTCTCTAACATGTTAATTAGAAGAAATGAGCAAAGAAAACAAGTCCTCTTTTCTGCCTATTAAATTCCCAACTTATAAGATGTCTGAACTACCCAGTTTTCTTCCCTGTGTCTTTATCACGGACCTACATTTCCACGAGATCCATCTGACAGGAATTAATGGTGAAGATTTTCTTGTGGATGTGGACCATACAAGGGAACAAAAACACAGGACTCAGCATGGTATTAACGAGAGAAATTCTAGTGGTTGATGAAGTCACAGAAAATGCCTGTCTAGGGGAGGTTAGGCCTCATTTACACAGGCCTACAGCTGTCCGCATGTGCTTATTTGGAGGTTGCTAAAGTCACATTCAAATCCCATGTTCCACCGTAACTACACCACATGCCATGTAATGTAATGAAACATAATAATGACAGCAGTGCCATTAACTGAAAAATCTTACTATATGCCTGGTGACTTCGGTTTTATATAAATTATTTTATAAAATCCTCAAAATAAATCTATTAGCTCAAGTTGTTACTTTATATGTATCAATTTATTTAAATACATCTGAGAGGTGGTGTAACTTGCCCGAGGTCACACTGCTGGTACAGAGGTCTGGGTGAATCCCTGGTCCCAGGGCTGCACAAATCTTAAACTTCCCAATGACACCACTCCTGCTTATTAATCAAGAAATAAAGAATGAAATCTTGTCATTTGCTGCAACATGGATGGACTTGGAGGGCATTATGCTTAGTGAAATAAGCCGGACAGAGAAAGACAAACACTGTATGATATCACTTATATGTGGAATCAGAAAAATCAAACACTCTAGTGAATATAACAGAAAAGAAGCAGACTCACAGATGTAGAGAATAAACTAATGGTCACCAGTGGGGAGAGGGAAGAGGGGAGGGGCATGATAAGGGTAGAAGTTAAGAGATACAAACTGCTACGTATAAAATAAATAAGCTACAAGGATATATTGTATGGCAAGGAAATATAAACAATATTTTATACTAACTGTAAATGGAGGACAATCTTTAAAAATTGTGAATCACTATATTGTACACCTAAAACATATAATATTGTAAATCAGCTATACCTCAATTTAAAAAAGAAGAAAAGGAATTAAAGAAAGAGAAAAAAAAAACGTTTGGGACTCTTAACTGTTTATCTGGCATGAAAAATTTATTCTTAGCATAAACAACATAAACATTGCCAAGGAGGATCTTTTGGGAAATAATTATGCAAAATAAGTGATGTCATTGCAAGGGATTTAGATGTCTGATGAAACTTATTTCTAGAGATCTGGCTCCTGAGAATTGGTGAGTCATGTCACTATGTTCTGATTTGGCATCAGTTTTGAGGTCACATAGGAAGTTGCAAAGTTAATAAGCTTAGATAAAAAAATCAAACCATATTTTTTTGTAGCCTCTTGAATGAGTGGAAGCCTGGAGGGTCTCACGTCAGACTGGCTGGAGAGCGGGATCAACGGTGGGAAGGCACCATTCACAGAAGGGATGCAGAGGTGAAAAGTCAAGGAGGCAAGGTTATCCAGGGCTTATTTTATAGAGAGTGTTTCCAAAGCGCTGCGATGGGTAAGGTGTATGTGGTTAAATGCTATTGAATCATACACTTCCCTTTTCGCTGTTTGCTAAGAACTTCAAGGACACAAGTGCACTCGCCCCTGCAGAATTTAAAGGCTGACTTGTCCCCAATGGAACCAGGCCCCTCTGCTGTGTCCCTAAGAGTGGGAGTTAACTTCCACTGACAGACATCCTCTGTCCTCTCCTCCCACAGGGAGTGGCCTGGCAGGGAGAGAGGCTGGCTTCCCAGCATCCTGGCGGATACCCACCCAAAGATTTGGAGTCTGTCTTTGTGAGCTGGTGGATGGAGTGAATTCACAGCTGTGTTCCCGGAATCTTCAAACTCCGTGGGTGTAGCTCCTCGAAGCGGCAGGATGAAGTGAGTCCTGGAGGTCTGCCTGTTGTTGGTCCTCAGAGGACGCCCATCAGCACCCTCTCAGGGAGTCCCCCAGAGATGCTTTCCATTCCAGCATGGGGCCAAAGGTGATGTTTTGATCCCAAATAAGGACACTGCTGCATCGCTTTGCGTTCACTTGGCCGAGGGACTGTCCGCCGCCAGCTCCTTTCCTCCTCTGCACTTGGCCGCCTGTTCTCCTGTTGTTCCTTTTCAGTTCCCTTCCCTGGTTCCAACTCCTCCCACCCACTGACTGCTGGGTCCCCCCGTTTTTGGTCTTCCGTCCTCTCTATGCGGGAGCTGAGAACAATGCCCTCTGAAGCCTGGCATCTTGCAAAGCAGCATCTGCAGTGCCGGCCTCTTTTCTGAGCTCCAGCTCGCACGCCCCAGGGCCTGCACCCCTCTGGGGGGACGTCTAACCCACACGTTCATCAACAAGCGCCCCGTCTCTATCTATTTCTTGATCAGATTATCACTAGCCCATCTATCTCCCACGGTGAAGGTCTTGACCTTCTTCTGTTGTCAGACCCTGCCGGCCATATCCGTCACCACACACGGCTTCCACTCCGCCAGGGCTCTGCATCCCAGCCTCCTGGGCACGTCTGCTCGTCTTCAGGAAGCCTTCACAGCCTCCTGCCTGGACTGAGTCAGGGCCTGGACCTTCTCCCCGTGTCCCCGGAGTTCTCCCCGACCAGTCAGTGCTCACACGGTAGCCTGGACGACCTGTCTAAAATGCAGAACTGCTCAAGTGACTGCTCTGGTTAAAAGCCACTGGCGACTCTCACACTTGGCTGGAGGACATTCTGAGGAGGGGAATTTGGCCAATGTTTTGAAGGTAAAAATTCACCCACCCTTTGATGCAGTGTCCTGAGGCCATCCTGTCACACATGCGCAAAGGCACACAAATAAGGATAATCACTGGGGGCGGTACATCAGCACAGGCCTGGGAACGCCCTAAATGCCCACTAGCAGGGACACTGGCGAAATGAAGAATTCACCCAAACAGTGAGGTGTGCACAGTCATTGCAGGGGACGAGGCAGCTCCTCTGAGCTGGTTTAGGAAGGTCTCAGGGTTACGCCCCGGCAGACCCGCCCAGAGCCCCTCGGGCCCTGCCCTCCAGTTCTGCACTCCCTGTCACCAGCTCTGACGGTGTCCCCCCCTCCCCCGCCAGCACCTGCTACTCCTGCTGAGGGGGGCCTCCAGGCCACTAGGCAGATTCACCTGCGGGCACAGAGCTGGGGGTGCAGCAGAGGACGTCCCCCAGGCTGGCCCCGGGCCGCCGACAGAAAGGTGGGGAGAACCAAGCTCCTGGACCCAAGTTCAGGACAAACTTGGAGGTATCACTTACGTCCTGGGGTCCCTGCAGAATCAGAATTGGGCAGGGTCAGCTTCGTGGGCTGCCACCTGTGTGGTCAGACAGGGCCCCTCAATCGGAGGCCTCATACTTGGTTTAAAGCTCGGCTGTCCCTATCTCAATGATTTTTCCTTTTTATTTTGCACCGGGCTTTGCAATTTGTGTAGCCAAGCCTGGCTCTGAGAACATTGCGTGACAATGAGCCCTGGCTGGCCGTGGCCCATCCCAGACAGGGACCCCGTCCCTACTGTTTCTGTAGGGTGCGCTCACACATCACGACTTGATAAGGTCCGCTTCTGGGCAACCTGACCAACCCTGGAGCGCTTATGTGTCCTTGTGTGCTGTGCAAACGTGTGATTGTGTGTGCTTGTTATATCACCTCTGGGACACACACAAGACACAGGGAGCAGGAAAAGAGGAGGGTGACGGACAGGGGGCTTAGGAGGCGGAGGTGGGCGTGAAGAGAGAAGCTTACTTTTCACTAAAATGTGGTTTGGGATTTGTTTTTAATTTTGTACTGTATGCATTTGTTATGCATTTGAAAAAAAAAACTGCAGACAATTAAAACAGACAAGCAAAACCCAGAACCCCGATGTTGACATAACTGAGGCTAAGCTCCTTGGAATACAAGTCCTTTGATGTCTGGACGGACAGACTTCTGCAGCCCCAACTGCCCTCACCCCTTCCTGTTCACCTGCGTTCCAGGAACATAGGCCTATTTCCTTTGCCTAGATGTGTCATGTGCATCTGTGTCTTTTCTCTTTGCTCATGTAATTCCTCCTCTTGGAAGGCTCTCTTCTCATTAGTTCACCTGGAGTCCTGAGCATTCTTTAAGGACTGTTTCCAGTTGTGATGTCTTTGGAGCCATCCTGACCTAACCCGCAAAAGATTGGTGTTTCTCCCTTGTCTAATTCTTAGCCATTTTCCTACATAACTCTTTTACAACAGGTTTTTAGTAATATATTTAAAAATGTAAATTAAAAACATTGAAATTCTCAATTTCTAATACAGCATATCATGCACATAGTAGATGTTCATAACCAGTCAATGAATCCAATTTTAGGTTTTTATCTTCAGGGAATTGAATATATGCACTAGAAGTGGGGAATCTCTAGACCTATATGGTAGATGTAGACATTGCTGCTTCGTGGGACTTGCAATAGGAAAGTTATACCCAGTACACAGAATGCAGCATGAAGGACTCGATCTGGCCATTCCCACAGCGTGAAGGTCGGCTGCTGTAGGCATTACCTGTGTAGAGAAGGCTGTGAACATTTCATAAAAGATGTTGAAGATCTGAAATATCACTGATGGGCTTCACCTGCTTACTTTGTGTATTATCATTTTATGTTATTGTATTTTCTTTTATAAAAATAACACACTGTCTCTGCAAAGACCTGACTATGTCCAGAGATTTACTTTGATTTGGGGAAAATTAGTTCAGTATAAATACATGTTAACCTGAATAGCTTTCAGTCAATGTTGACTATTAAAATTATTTTCAAAATATGGTCAGAGTTACATAGAAAAATATGCACAGCACAACAACCAAGAAGAGATATTCCCAAACCTCTGGAATAAAGAGACAACAAAGTTTATCTCTGAATGGTGGGGAGGTGATTATTTATTCATTTTTTTATTCTTTCTCCTATTTCCTCCATTTTCTATAGTACCAACTGTGTAATGGAAAAACAATTTAAAACCAAATAATTGAGACATTGTTCAAGGGTTTGCAGGCATTTGCCCTAATCTTTTAAAGAAGGATGATTTAACAGGTCTTGTATACCAAGGTGTCTTGTAATATTTAGTCAATTATACTGGCAGTTTATCTAAGGAATTCATACCCAGCACATCTGATTGGTTTGTGTCATTTGACTGGCAATTCAAATCCTTCACGGTTTTGCCCAATGTCCATATGGGATGACGAGGCGGTGTGGACAGAGGCCAGTGAGGCCCTGCGGTCTGTGCAGCTCCTGGGTGGAGTGGCCACTGTCCACCATTCTCCCTCCTCCGGATTAGAAATATGAGTCCACCTCTACCGGTGTGTTTGTAACAATGCCCATGAAGAGGGAGGGGTTCGTTCCCTTACCCACTGACCCAGCTTGGCCATGGGACTTGCTTTTGTCACAGAATGTGAGCAGAAGTGACAGTGGCAAGTTCAGGCCAGGCTCAGGGGGATGGCGTGTCCCTACTCACTCTCTCATGTGTAGGGAACCCTCTGGCAGGTGTGGGTCCCAGGAGACTGGGGATGTGAGTGGAGCAGATCCAAACCCAAGCTCCTTCCTGGTGCCAAAGTCAGCTGGCTCCGAGTGAGCCCACCTGAGACCCCAAGAAGGATCTGTGCTGTGGCTGTAAAGTCACTGGGGTTTCGAGGTTGACAAGCAGTCCCTTTCTCCTATGCCCCACTCAGCTAAAAATAATAATTATTTAACCAGTCCTATTCTTCTTAAAAGGCACTTTCAGGACCATCTCTGTCATTCAAGGAGATCCCTTGGCTCTCCTGGCCAACTCCAAAGAGTTCATCAAATAAATCTTTCAAACATGCTATTTTCTGCATCCCTTTACATCTCTGGAGATAGTTTGACATTTCTTATCGATAAGATATCAAGGCAAGAATCTGGCTGGCTCAGTTGTACTCATTTCTGGAGAATGTACAGTCCATAAGTACTGCCCAGATAAGGGCTCCCGGCCCTCACCATGCGTTCAGCACCAGGTTCTTTCCTGGAGCTCTTGTTTCCCTCAAGGGAAAATATCATGCAATAATAGGCATGATGATAAATGTGTCTACCATGTTTAATGAGTACATTTTAGAAGGAAAATTTTACTAGCATCATTTTTCTCTGCAGAGTATCTAGTAACAGCTCAAAACACATTTTACGTAACTGATGAGAACATATTTATCATAGGGTTATGAGTTACAATCCTATCTTGTTGTAATGATTTTTTTGGAGTAAACTTAAATGGGGTATTAGAAGACAACAATGCGGTTTCTTTGACAGGCCTTACAAAATTCATGTTTTCCCAAGGAAATCATGGCTGTTTTAGAGTCTAGTTTTCCTAAACAGTCCTCTGGTGCAGGAAATATGAGAACACAGGCAGACATTGCCTGTTAAGTGGCAGTGTTGGCTCAAACACCAAAAGTGACATTGCACTTACATAATGCAATTAAAATGAAAGCTCTCTGAATTAAGAAATAGACATCACAGTCTCCATTATTTCTATGAATTGTGCTAATGTTAATTACCTCTCATAATTTCTGTGTCAGTGATATATGGTCAATATCATCTCGCCTGTCCACTGGTTGAATCTGTTGGTCAACACGGAAATGAGGTGGATTCATGCTGTTACTAGGAGAAAAGTTAGCTAATTGTGGAACAACAGCTGCTTTTAACCTGAACACACTGAGTAGAAAGCTAGGGGTAGTGCTGATAAGGCTGAAGAAAACATTGGCATTCTCTCTTTCTGTTACTTCCTGTTGTATTTTATTGTAAAATTCTGGATAAGTGCACAGACTTGGGCTTAAAATCTGTGAAACTCAACTCAACTGTGAGTACTGCAACTCAACGCCCAGAGAAATTTGGAACTAGAAGAGAAACAGGAGGTCACCTGCCACTGATTTCATTTTAGTAACGAGGCATCAAGCACCGGAGCTTGAGTGACTTATATAATTATCCGGTGACACGCCTGGTTGTCCTCATCCGGCCGATTTCTCCCCACATGTGGCCCTGCATCCATACATCTATGGACGTTTGACGTGTAGGTTAGCCTAAGCCAACTAGAGCCTTGATAACTAGGTGTCGGAGAGAATGCTAGAAGGTGATTTGCTTGTAGGAGTGAGCTGGGAGGGCGTTGCTATGGCTAAAGGAAAGATTAACCGGCTAAAGGAAAGATTAACCTACTAGCGGAAAGCTTCATTCAACCAGTGAATACAATTCACTCGACTGATTATAGAATTCATGTTTCCCCAAGGAAACCATGGCCACATTCTAGATGGAGCTGCTGGATCATGGCGAGTGTGGTGATGCGAATGTCTGCAAACCCCATCTTCCCTGCTCACGTAGCAGCTCCCATAACAACACCACATTTGCCTTCCCTTGCGGGAATTTGGCAACAAGCGGTGTAAAAGCCCCTAAAGAATGGAGAAGGCTTTAAAAAGGAATTTGTATATCTAAGAGTGAATACACAGATAAGCATTTTAGATAAATACTATCTCAAAGAGGTGGTAAATTCCAAGACCATCACAACAGTGATGTCTCCACTGGCCCCCGATCAGATGATGACAATCACCATCACCATCATCATCCTCGCTAATGTTTATCATGGGATCACTCTTCGTCCAGAATTTAGTATTAGATGTACTATCTCATCAGTCCTCAGAATGACCCAATGAGCTAAATACTACAATTACGGCTATTTTACAGATGAGAGGGTAAAGACTTAGAGAGGTTACTATTTCACCCAAGAATGTCAACCTGAACACAAAAGCAGGTCTCCTCCTCACTGGGCTAATCCTCACCAGGTGCCAATGGGGTAGACAGGTTGGTGCATATTTAAGATGGTAAATGTCCTCACATACTGTATTCATAATATCCCCATCAGTATATTAAACGCTTGCAGGCTTAACTCTATGCATACTGGGTTGCCATAGTTTCAGGGATATTTGTACTCTGTTTAAAGCTAAGAACATATTTGTGGACTCCTAAAATTCTCTTACAAATTAAGCACACAGACTTGCTCTTTTGCAATGTACTCAGTGCATTTTACTGTTGGTGAGTAAGCGTCTTGAACAGATTTCTCGTCACATGCCAATGGTTATGAGCCTATTTATAATCAGGCTAAAACAGATGTTTAAATGTGCAGTATACTAATTTACGGCAATACGTATTATATAATGACCTCGAGAGCATTATGCTGAGTGAAATAAGTCAGACAGAGAAAGACAAATCCTGTAGGATCTCACTTATATGTGGAATCTTAAAAAAATAGAATAAGAGATCAGAGTATTTGTGGTCACAGAGGCAGGGGGTGAAGGGTGGGAGATTGGATGAAGGTGGTCAAAAGGCACAAGCTTCCCTTTATAATATAAATGAGTACTGGGGATTTAATGTATAGCATGATGTCTATGTCAACACTGCTGTCTGGTATATTTGAAAGTTGTTAAAGAGAGTAGATTCTAAAAGCTCTCATTACAAGGGAAGAAATTTTTTTGTATTTATGTGAGGTGATGGATACTAACTAACCTTGTGGTGGTAATCATTTCCCAATACGTGTAAATCAACTCATTATGTCACCGAAAGTGGGGTCTGGTTGCTCGCCACTCAAAAGCCAATAAAAAGGCAAGGTTGGTGGAAAGAAAAATTTGCCTTATTTCAGATGCTGGCAACCGGGGGTGTGGGGGGAGTGTGGACCCCTGTCCAAGGGCCCACTCCCCACCCCCCACTGACAATCAGGGGGCAAGAGCTTTTATAGACGGAGGGAGGGGGCTACATGCAGACAGAGCGCAGCCAGCTCTGACAGTCATCTTGAAGTTGGTCATGGAGGTCTGATCAGCGTCATCTTGATTGTTTTCAGCACAGTTAGTCTTCAGTTCCAGGGTCGGTTCGTTCCCATTTCCTTGAGGTCAGTTCTTGGAATTGTGGCAGCTTATGTCATGGTTATGGCCTGGTCATCGTGTAGTTAACTTCTTCCACCTGGTGGGGATTTCGGTATCTACAAGATGGCTCAGAGGACGTGGCTCTGACTATGATCTATAGCCCTTGAGGAGGAACTAAAGGTCCTTGACTTTGCTTAATGACTAAACTACTGTGATTTGGTCTCATTTGACTGTTTACCTTTGTCTTTGCATTTTCTCACTTCTCTGATTAAACTTATTCTTTGGCTAAAGTTTTTCCACAGACAAAAGGCAGGGGCAGGATGTCGGGGGAGGGACCACAGGGTCCTGCTCCTTTTCAATTATGCTGTGTACCTTAAACTTATACAGAGAAGTATGTCAATTATATCTCAATAAAACTAAAAAGGAAAAATAATTTTAAACTTGAAATGTGCATGAGTATCTAATGAGGATTGATTATAACAAAAAGAAATAATAACATAAGCTATAACATTAAAAACATACCTACGGAAAATGAACTGCATTAAAAAATGTGCAGAAACACTATGGTACATTGCATCTGACGAAATTCTAATATTACACATTTATGCATACTTTACTGTGTTGTTTCATAGAAAAGGATTTGTTTAAAACTATAGAAAATGTGGTTGCTTTTACAAATGCTGCTTGGTATTTTCAATCATTAATCTGCCATCAGCTCAACAAATCACTTTTACTTAATGCATGTGCCACCAATGTTAACAAAAATAAATTTAACCATCAAAATTAAAAATATTCTATCCACATAGCACAGGGAGATCAGCTTGGTGCTTTGTGACCACCTAGAGGGGTGGGATGGGGAGGGTGGGAGGGAGGGAGATGCAAGAGGGAAAAGATATGGGAACATATTGTATGTGTATAACTGATTCACTTTGTTATAAAGCAGAAGCTAACACACCATTGTAGGGCAATTATACTTCAATAAAGATGTTTAAAAAAAAAAATTCTATCCAAATCCTGCACAAAGAAGTAGTTTTCTTTTTTTTTTAACTGATCTTTTTCTTACTTATTTGGCATGTATAAAGCAATAACAGAACCTGCACTGCTATTGAAAATGTTAAATTTTACCATAAAGTAAGAAAGTAGTTTACGTAGACAAGTGTTAAGAATTTTTTGAGGTTTTTCTATGTAGAAAAATACATTTATATACTTAGCATATAAGTAATTTCTATAATTTAAAAATAATAATTAAAAATAATTATATCTTTCCCTAAAGAGCTTAATAGTTATCAAAGACTTTTGCCTATGTTTTGTCATTTTAAGCCAACCAGACTCTTGGATGAATATTTATTAAAAATTTACTTTATTGAAGTATATTTGATTTACAATGTTGTGTTAGTTTCTGCTGTATAGCAGAGTGATTCAATTATACATATGTGTATACTCATTCATATTCTATTCCGTTATGGTTTATCACAGGATATTGTACATAGCTCCCTGTGCTGTGCAGCAGGACCTTGTTGTTTATCCATTCTCTACACAATAGTTTGCATCTGCTGACCCCAAACTCCCACTCCACCCCATCCCTCCCCCACCACCTCCCCCTTGGCAACCACAAGTCTGTTCTCTATGTGAGTCTGTTTCTGTTTTGTAGATAGGTTCATTTGTGTCATATTTTAGATTCCACATATAAGTGATATCACATGATATTTGTCTTTCTCTGTCTGACTAATTTCACTTAGTATGATAATCTCTAGGTCCATCTATGTTGCTGCAAATGGCATTATTTCATTCTTTTTTATGGCTGAGTAGTGTATTCCATCGTATATATGTACCACATCTTCTTTATCCATTCATCTGTCAACGGACATTTAGGTTGCTTCCATATCTTGGCTGTTGTGAATAGTGCTGCTATGAACATAGGGGTGCATGTATCTTTTTGAATTATAGTTTTGTCCATTGAATTATAGTGTATGCTCAGGAGTGGGATTGCTGGATCATATGGCAACTCTATATTTAGTTTTTTGAGGAATCTCCATACTGTTTTCCATAGTGGCTGCACCAGTTTACATTCCCACTAACAATGTAGGAGAGTTCCCTTTTCTTGGATGAATATTAAATCATTCATTCATCTATGGTTCTGTAAGAATATATTAAATCATCACCACATGGCAGGCGCCTGGGAGGATGCTGACCTCCCCTGGAGAAGAAGCATGACTTCTACCCTCAAGAAACTTACAGACCAGTGTAGTGGGTGATTCGGAAGGATAAATCAGGGTGAAAGGGTGACTACAAGGTGACGTGGGATCATGAGAAAGTGGTTCTAACACAGTCCAAGTGGTCTGGAGAGGCTTGTAGGAAAGAAGTCTCATGTAACCTGCGAGCCAGGTCAACCAGGCATGGGTTCAGGTGACTGGAGGGACAAGAATATGGATGGAGAGCTTTCCAGGCAGAGAGACAAGATGTCCAGATGACCGCAGGATGCTTCAGGACTTGACTTTGAACTGTTGGAATGAATAAGAGGTGGCCTAGGGTCACTGCCTTCAAGGCCCACTTTTCAAGAGAGAGCAAAAAAAGACAAGCGCTCCATGACTTTTTCCATTAATATTTTACCAAATTTAACCTGATAGAAGATTAAAGTTCAATGTTTGATGATTTAGTGAATTATTGCCATTTAATTAATTAATATTATTCAAATGTATAAATAAATGTGTTAGTAGAATACCTATATGTTCTTAAACATCAATAGGGAAAATATTTCTACAGGTAACTCCATTCTCTGACCATACTCTTATACTCTCAGTCCAGTGATGCACTGGTAAATGTTTGTCAACCAGCTTTCAAGAGAAACAGACACAAACAAACACGCTGATTTCCATGACGTAGCCGCTCCCAGTGTGGAGAACTACAGTCTGCCAGTTTGGCACTAACTGGTTCATGATATTCTGAAAATTTTACAGCTGGCTTTCACACAGTGGAACTAGCCAATTCTAGCATGTTATTCAGTTTCTGCTATTTTTTAGACTTTAGTGAGTTATAATTACATGTAATAAATTTTACATATCTAAACTGTAAGATCTGATCATCTGTGACATTTGTACAGCCATGAAGCCATCATCACACGCACGCAATATCCCTGACATATCCTTCTCCCCAGACTCCTCCTCCTGCCTCTTTGTAAACCCAACCTTCTCTACCCCTCCATCCACTTTCCCCTCCCAAGGCCACTGTTGACCTTCGTTCTGTCACTATTGATTAGTTTGCACTTCTAGAGTTTATGTAAATAGATTATGAACTTTTTTGTCTGGATTTTTTTCACTCAGCATGACTATACTGAGATTCATCCATGTTGTTGCATATATTATTAATTCATTTATTTTTATGAATGAGTAGAATTCCACTAAATGGATATACCACCTCTTTACTTAACCACTCATCTGTTGATAGACTTTGGGTTGTTTTCTGTTTGGGGCTATTACCCAGAGCTGTTATGATCATTCTTGTACAAGCCAAGTGGAAATTTGCTTTCATTTATCTTGAGTAAATACCCAGGCATGAAATGGTCAGATAGTGTGACAGGTGTATGTTTAACATTTGAAGAAATGGACAAACTGTATTCCAAACTGTTTTCCAAAGTTGGACTTTACCTTCCCAACAGTAGTGTATGAAATTTCCAGTTCATTTCTTCCACACCTTGCCAATACTCGGTAGGGTCAAGCTTTTTAACTATTCTGATAGGTACATAGTAGAACCTTATTGAGATTTTAATTTCCATTGACCTGGTGACTGACAGAGCTGGGCATCTTTTCAACCATACTTAGGGGGAACTATTCAGTCTTTTATCATTAAGTATGTTGTTAGCTATAGATTTTTATAGATGCCCTTTATCAGGTTGAGGAAGTGTCCTTGTATTCTTATTTCCCTCTTGTACTTCTATTTTCTTTCTGCCTGATAGACTTCCTTTAACATTTTGTATATTGCAGGTCCATTGGTGATTAATTCTTCCCAATTTTGTATGCCTGAAAAAGTTTTTGTTTTACTTCTGTTTCTGAAAGATATTTTGTCTGGGTATAGAAGTCTAGGCTGATATATATAATATAAATTAAATATATATATTTAATTTCAGTACTTTAAATATTGGGCTCCATTTTCTTCTCAATTACATTGATTGTTTCTTATGAGAAATCTCCTGTCATTATTAGTTTTGTTCCTCGGTATGTAATGCATTGTTTTTCTTTGGCTCTATTTACATTTTTCTCTCTATCACTGATTTAGACAATTTGACTACTATGTGCCTTGGTATAGATTTTTTGTCATTTTACTTATGATTAGGGTTCATTGGGCTTCATCAATATGTGGCTTCTTACTCAACAATTATAACTGTTTTGCTCTCTTCCTTCGGGGACTCCAGTTGCAAGCATGTGAGTCACTTCAGGTGCCTTATAATCCACTGTGCTCTGCTAATTTTTCTAAATCCTCTGTTCTCTGTGTGTTTTCTTATAGATAGTAGCTTTGCTAGGACTTCAAGTTCACTAATCTCTTGTTTTTTCCCCCCAAATAAGCACACATGTATTTTCATCTCACACATAGTTTTCATGTCTAAAAGTTCTATTTGGATGCATTTTATACCTTCAACGTATCTATTTAACTTTTTGAACATGTGGAATACAGTTATAAAAACAGTTTTACTGCCATTTTCTGCTATTTTCTAACATCTGCATCAGTCCTGGGGCAGTTTTACTGAGTCGAATTTTCTTCTTATTGTAGGTTCTATTTTTTTTCATTATTGCATATACAGTACTCTTTGATTATACACCAGATGTGAATTTTACTTTGTGGCATGCTGGATATCCCTATATATATCCTTATATTCTATTCTAGTTTGGGATTCAGTTAAGTTGCTTGAGGACAGTTTAATCTTCTCAGGCCCTGCTTTTAAGATTCATGGGGTGGGATGACAGCAGCACTTAGTTTAAGGCTACTTAAGGCCAGAGCTTTCTGATCATTGTACTCAATACACCATGAAACGCAAATAAAACTATAATGACATATCACCTCATGCTCATAGTATACATATGCATATATATGTATATATATGTATGTATATATACACACACATACATAATCACTATAGAGTGACTATTATAAACAAACAAATAGAAAGTAACAAGTGTTGGTGAGGATGTAGAGAAATTGTCACCCTGTGCACTCTTGGTGGGAATGTACAATGGTACAGCCACTATATAAAACCAGGATGACAATTCCCTGAAATTAAAAACAGAATTACCGTGTAATCCAGCAGTTCGACTCAGTATGGTTCTTTTAAGTCCTAGCCAGAGAGATTAGGCAAGAAAAAGAAATACAAGTCATCCAAATCCGAGAGGAAGAAGTAAAATTATCTCTGGAGATGACATGACCTTATATGTAAAAAACCCTAAAGACTCCACACACACACACACACACACACACAACTGTTGAAACTAATAAACAAATTCAACATAGTTGCAGGATACAAAATCAACATACAAAAATCAGTTGTGTTTTTATACACCAAATAAATTATTTGAAAAAGAAATTAAGAAAACAGTCCCACATATAATAGACTCAAAAATAAAAATAATAAAAAAGAAATTGTATAGATAGGAATATGAGCATATTTTAAAGATTCCTAGAGATAGCTGTAGATGTGTGTACTAGGTATTAGGAGAAATACAAAGAAAACATTGAAATTTGAGTTAAATTGTATTATTGTCATATGATGCTCTTATACCATTGGCTTGCTTTGGGTGTTGGAGAGTCCAAAACTTATTTTGTTTTACCCAATTTTACTTAGGTTTTGGATCACCAGCTTTACTTTTGAATTGACAATTTCAGTTTAAAATATGTACATTACTGTACTTCTAGATTCTTTTCACCATGCTAGGTGCTTTATCAAATTAATAGAAATTTAAGTTAAATCAATTAATTAAGAACTTCTTATGTGGACTTTTTTTTACTGCTCGTCTGAATGGGGAAAATAAAATATTTTATACAAATTTACAAGCAAAGAAAATTTCTATTATTTTCCATTTTTCAATAGCTTCAAAAATTGAAAGAGTGAAATTCATAGGATAAGAAACACTTTCGGGATCAAATGTTTGAATTAAAAGAGTTTCCTTTTATACTGCCTTAATAATATCAGCTCACTTTTGATTCATCCTATTCACTGAAGGGTCAAGATAGTCATTGAGGAATAAATTCATTCTCGGTGTGAGTATTGTTAGACAGCTCATTACTAACCCGTACCCAATGAGAAATTCCATTCATCAGAGGAATCCTTTGGCTTTCTCTTCTTTCAGTCTTTAAGTTTTGTCCATGTAAGTTGTGATAGTTAATTTTTTGTGCCATCTTGACTGGGCCATGGGGAGTCCAGACATTTGACCAAGCTTTATTCTGTGAAGGTATTTTTGGATGTGATTAACATTTGAATCTGTAGACTAAGTAAAGCAGATTGCCCTCTCTAATGTGGGTAGGCCTTAACCAATCAGCTGAAGGCCTGAATAGAATGAAAATGCTGACCCTCCCTTGAACATGAGGGTACTCTCCTCGCCTGACTGTCTTTGAAGTGGGACATCGGCTTTTTCCCCCTTTTGGACGTGACTGAAACATCAGCTCCTCCTGGGTGCCCTGAGTGGAAAAGCACCCTCAGTTCTCCTGGGGCCAGGACTCTGGACAAGGACTGGACTTAAACGATCAGCTCTCCTGGGCCTCAAGCCTGATGACCGCAGATCTGAAACTTGTCAGGTTCCATAGTGGTGTGAGTCAATTCCTTATAATCAATCTTTCTGTATATATGTACCTCCTATTTGTTCTGTTTCTCTGGAGAGCCCTGACTAACACATAAGGTTTGCCAAATACTATTTGAAATGATCCAAAACTGAGTAGAAAATGAAGACCCTGACCCTTCTTATGAGGTCATGCAGCTTAGGACATCTTGCAAAATTTGGCCTTATCACTAACTTGCAAGGCCATTGAAAAGAAAGGAGATACTAAACTCTTTTCTGTGATTGCACTTTGCAAAAGGTTAATCTTGCTCAATACTGGGAGCCATATTTACATCTGTCGTGCTAACTGGGATATTTTATAATCGCTGGGATTCTTCTGCCCTTCCTGACTGAATTCCACAGCAACAATGCATGCACATGTGCACACACCAAGTGAGCGGCGAGCACAACGTCGGTTGGCCTGAAAATCTTTCCATTTCGTCTCTTTGCTCAGATTCCTGCTCCCTAATTACAAAAACATTGTATAAATGTCAGTCACATGAATCTGTTTGTGGAGACCCATCGCCATGTGTGCATTCTCCAAGGACACAGCGCAGACTGATTCGGCACAAGTCCTTTCCCCTGAAAGACATTGAGCAAAACCCTGAAGAAGTGAAGCAAATTCAGGGAAAACTCTGCAGAAACACCATGTTGACACAACGCCCTTCACTGACCCTTTGTGTTGACGGCCCAGGGTGTCTGTGGTGGTCATGTCCATTTGGGGCCCTGGTGCGGCTGGGAGACCCTGGTTTCCTGTGTATCGTGTATCAGAGTTTGGCCATCTTTAGGGTTTGAGGAAAAGAAAAGCACCGGTTGTCTGTATGGAGTTACTCGACATCAATGTGCGTGATAAGATCCTTATCAAAGGAAACTAAGCGGATACTTTGTCCTTGCCGCTCTGCTGAGGGCGGGGGTTATTCTTCGGCATCAAGAACGGGGGACCTGACAGGTGGATCGGGGGCAGCTTTTATCGGAGGTTCTGGGCGGAACAGAGACAGCTGCAGCCACCTTCTGGAGGGTTCCTTGGCAGACACCTCGGTGTCCCGTGTGGGACCAGTGACAATGCTCCCACGGGGCCTTGAGTGGACCAGCGTCTGCCTCCCTGAGGGGGAGGACCCTCCTTACTGATGCCGGGTTTCCCCCCCACCCCGCTCCAGCCGAGGAAACGCCCCCAGACTGTCTTCCACTCCCTTTTCTTTCTCCCTCTCTGCATTCCCTGCTTTATCACAATCCAATTATGCACCTGCTGACTGTCCCCCAGGATCTCGCTTGAACATCGGTTCCTCATCAAGCAGCTTTCTGGTGCTGACTGCGGGCTGATGTGGAGCCTGGGCTGAGAAAACGGCGTTGCCGGCGTAGTTCTGAGGCAGAAGCAGCCCTCACGTCGCTTTAGATTCTTCCTCATCAGCAGTAGCAGCGGCTGAGACTTGGCCTCTCCACCAGGCGCAGCGAGGAATTCTGTAGGAAGTAGCCCTTTGGAGCCTGTCAGCCCCTTCAAGCCTCAGCCTCACGCCTGCAACATTCCCAGAGACCAGCCTGGTCCAGACACAGGGTGCACATTGACTTCATACTGATCGGCTTAGCGAAAGAAAAAAGGTGTTAATCAATGGACTTCTGCTGGGTAATCGGAAGTCCTCCTCTGATGCACAAGGCAAGGATAGATGGGATTCAGGATGGAGTCACCAGAGGAGGCCCCATCCCTCCCTCAGTGACGCCGAGAGTGGGCGTCTGTGCCCACACCCCTGGGGCACGTCCCCCAGGCTCGGGCCATAGCCCTGGAGAGGGGGTGGGTGAGCCCCTGCTGTCCTGGACCCTCTGTTCTCCTGGAGGTCACAGGCCAGTGAGAGGGAGGCACCCCCTCCAGGAATCCGCAGATAAGCTCAGCGTAAATGGCGTCCTGAGAGATAAGAGGACAGTGGGAAGTGGCGGGTGCAGAGAGGGGTCTTGGTTGGCTGGGCCTGGAGGAGACTTCGAAGCTGAGACCTGAGCTACTTTAGCAGAAAGAACCAGCCGTCTGACAGCTGTCGGGTAAGTGTTTCGGGCAGAAGGGGTAGCAAGTTCAAGGTCCCTGAGAATAGCATTTGAGGCACAGAAAGGTGACGGGGTGGGGGAGGGGAGCCAAAGGAGACAAGAAAGGGGGAGGGGGAGGGGAGGCGACGGAAGTTGGGGAGGGAGGTCACTGGGGGGCTGTCAGCAGGGCACTCCGGGTGTCACTCCTGCAGTGTCCCTCCGGTCACTCTGGGGGATGACTGCAGGGGGGCAGGCACAGCGGTTGAGGCTCTCTTGCCCCTGCAGGCGGCTGAGGGCTTGCGGGGCACCAGGCACTTCCCCAGCCCCCTGTGGGCTCACAGGTCCCTGGAGAGGTACTGGGGCTCCCATTTCGCTGTCATTTAGTTGGTGCAGAAGGGCTGACTCGCGGGAGCTGCGCGAGGTGTGGGGCCCTGGACTCCGCATCCCAGCGGCTGGCCGGCCTGGCCCTCGGCGCCAGCGGAGTCTGGGGCTTCTGCAGTGGGAGGGATAGACGGGGAGAGTGACTTCTCGGCCCAGGCTGGGGTGGGCTGCTCCCAGCCTTGCAGATGTGGGATCCGGAGTTCCAGGGAGAGGTAAGACCAGGATAACTCACCGGCCTGGGCTCGAGGAGCCACGTCCTCTGTGGAGGGTGGATGAGGAAGGCTTCTGTGCACGTGGGTTCACATCCGATGGCGCGTTTGAACAGAAGTAGGACAGGTGAGTCTACAGCCAGACGGGGCTGGGCCTGGCTGGGGTGAGGCCTGAAACCCGACGGGATGACTGGATGAGTGAGCCCGGAGGCCAGGGGGCCAGCCAGGAGGAGACCTGACACCGGGAGCTGAGCGTCAGGTGTGGGAGTGCAGGACACAGCCGAGGGAAGGGGTCCAGCGCGCTCGGAAAGCGCCGCCTGGCCTCACCCGGCCCGGCGCTGCTGCAGCCAGGTCCCCGTGATCCCCGGGGTCCCCTAGTGGATCAAGAACCTGCAACATCTGTCTTTTCACAGTGTCTCGGAGGGTCTGTAAAGCAGCAAACACGGGGAGAGTGCAGAGATGCGGCGTTTCGTAGCTCAGAGCGCTGATGGGAGGACAGAGCACAGCCCTGGGCCCGAGAGCAGCCCCGGCTCCCTCCCGGCTGTGCTGTGGGACTAGAGCTTCGGGGGTCACTGTGGCCTCTCTGCCCTCTGGCCTGGAGCCATAAAGTGGTGTCCCCTGCTTGGTAAGCATCCCCACCGCGTGCTGGGGACCCTGGAGGGGGACCTCGTTCCACCTGCTGACGTTGCCGGAAGAGCACAGAGCCCTGGGCTGGCGCAGAACCGGGCTCCGACTCGGTGCGTTTTGCAGTGTGCCTGTGTCACGGGGAGGAAGCGAGGCCCAGGGCGGGGCGTTGGCAGCGTCGCGGCCGGCTTGGGGCTGGATGCAGGCTTTCCGCTCTCGCAGCCTCGTTTCACGGCCTCCCCAGCTTCTGCCCGGCCTCACGTGGGCCGAGGCCGCCGGCCGCCTCCTCAACCCCTAGCATTTCTGGGCAGCTGCTCCCTTCCCACCGGGACTGGAAATAACCCGCGACCTCGTCCTGTCTGGCCTCCATTCACGGGACCCTTTGTTCAGGAATCCTCTCCTGCTCCCGGCGCCCCGCACCCTCATGTCAGAATCACACGTGGTTGTTTCTCCTCTGCTGTCGGGCAGGGCAGAGCGAGTTCCAGGAACCCTCCGCCCACAGGAGGGTGAGAAAGCCCTTTGCTGACTCAGGGCCAGGAGAGCATAAGAGGAAACAGATGCCTGCAGCCGCGGTGTCTCTGTCCAGGGCTCCCAGCTCCCTGCCCCCGGCTCCGGTCCTGCGCCCTTGCCGGCTCCGCCCCTGCAGCCCCACCGGCTCAGCACTGTGAGGGTCAGGTGGTCCCGGCCCCCCGCCCTCACCTCCAGACCCCCTCGGTTCCCGCAGAGACCAAGATCCCGGAGCGAGGGGTCCTCGGAACGCCCCAGGGGGCCGCGCTGGGCTGACCCTCCTTCGATTCCACCCAAACCTCACCTGCTCAGAGTTTTCACGTCAGAAGAGCTCAGAGGTCATTTTGTTGGTTTGTTTGTGAACCCACTGGCTCCTTCTCTAGCTCAAAAGGTATTTATGGCACATCTGCAGCACTTGGTACAGAGCAGACCCCGTCCTCTGGCCAACGGGCCTGCGTGTGCCAGGACCGTCCTGCATTCCTGGTGTATCCCCTGCCGCGTCTCCTTCAGGGTCCATGGCCATCAGGTGACGCTCAGGTGTTCATTGTGACTGGAAGTCGCTGACAAACAGGGAGCTGCCATGAACGAGCGGGGATCTCACCCTGTTTCCTTGGTACGTAAATTCTAGTTTTGCTCCAGAGACACGAAGACACCTTTTCCAGAGGCTTCTCCAGGCATCTGGAGTCAGCGGCGTGGCCCCCTAGGCGTTTGCTCTGGTCCCCTCTCCATCCCGCCCGTCCTTCCCCCTCCTGCCCCAGGGGCCACGTCCATCTAAAGTCCAGTGTCTGGAGCTGGGCACCTGCCCGGTGGGGCTGGACGGGGGGAATTATACCTGCATTGGGCACTTCTGTGGGAACACAGCCCGGCCTAGGCACCTGGGGTGAGAGCTGCACCCCGTACCCCACCCTCTGTGTAGGATGCCCTAAACAGGGTGATGTTTGATCCCGTTGCAGGAACCTGCCTGGACCCCCATCTGTCCTCCTCATCCCAGAGCCCCTGATTCCCAATCAGATTCAGAGTCATCGCCAGGTTGACCCTGTCCCCAGCCGGGGATGGCCACTGGCCCAGTCAGTAGCTGGTCCTGCTGTCCTGACGTAGCTTGCCTCACTCCACTCCCCCCGGGCCTCCCACAATGACTGTGAAAATGAAAGTTTCTGGAACCTGGCAGTGTATCTGCGTTGGTCTCCTGGGGCTGCTGTAACAAAGTGCCACACACTGGGTGGCTTGAAACAACACTGGTGAAGTCTGTCACCATCTGGAGGCTGGACCTCTGAGGCCCAGGTGCAGGCAGGCCTGTGCTCCCCCCGGAGGCTCTGGGGAGGTCCTCCTGCTTCTGGGGCTGCATGATCCTCAGGTTCCTTGGCTTGTGGCCACACCCCTCCCATCTCTGCTTCTGTCCTCACATGGTCTCCTGTGTCCCAATGTCCTTCTTGTTATAAGGACACCAGTCACTGGACGTAGGTCACCCTCCTCCAGTATGACCTCATCTGCAGAGACCGTGTCTCCAAACAGTGTCCGGTCACAGACTCCAGGTGGGCACGCACTGGGGGATGTGAACCAGCCTGCTTTGGCCCTTCCTCCCCCTCTTCTGTTAGATGCACACTTTCCTCATCCCCGAACACTGATATTCTGCTCAAGTGTCTGTTAACTCTTCAGAATTCCCGTTTGCTGGCTGTGACCGACTTTGCTTTGTGGTTCGTGGTCACACGTCCCTCTGTCCCGTGGTGACCGCCCAGGACCTTCTGTGCCTGCCCCACCCTCCAATGCCCCCTGTGCAGCGGAACTGCCGAGTCCAGCTTCCCCTTTGGAAGAAACCTCTTCTCTGGAGCCCCAGCAAGGTGGTCCCCCTGGCCAAGCGCTCCTCTGACCTGGCGCTGCTTGTGGTCTGTTCTCCTCATCAACCACGAAGGTGCTGAGACTCCTGCTCACCCCGTGTGCTCCTGAGGTGCTCAGCACAGCAGGACTTCCTGTCTTAAAGCTCGCTGGGTGAGTGGCTGTCAGACGGGTGGGGAGATAAAGAAGGGCACTGACGGCTCCGTCTGCTGGCAGATGGGGCGTGAGGGTTTAACCACCGCTTTCTGGACAAGGAACAGCCAACCTGTCAGCAAAGTCAGGTCAACTAGCAAATCAACAATTCTCCACTAAAAAGGCTTTAAGGGAAACTGGGTTATACATTCTTCTTTGGAGTCTGAGATAACATCAACTTAGTTACATAGAGTCCAGATTTTTTAATTTAAATGATGACTGCGTCACCAATTAGTTGACCAAAAGCAAGATATCTTACCTTGAACAAGACATATACTATATATTCTTTGAGTCAAGTTTCTTCTTTCTCTGTACATCAGAAATTGATATTGTTTACCCGGTAATAAATGTACAGTCACCATAAACAAAGGCTTTCAGAAAATGCAAAGAGTGGGCAAAGGTCATGGTCCTGCTCGGTTACAAGCCCTCTCCCTGCCCCACTCCATCCTCCAAGCCCCCAACGACGCCCTGGCTAGACTGCAGTGTGGTTGGCTCTGTGTGCACCTGCTGCCCCTCCGTGGCCCCCACCTGGCAAGGACCCAGGTGTAGAGGGTGCAGGTCCCTCAGCAACGTTACCCCATCAGATTCCAAGGTGGCTTAGAGCAAACTCCCTCTAACACCCTTTAGCTGAGACTTGACCTGTTGACTGCTGACCACCCCGCTGCCCGGTACCTCGGAGGTCGTCAGCCCACGCAGCCGACCACACCTCCTCTTCTGTCTGCGGTCCAGCCTGGCCTTGCGGATGCCTCGCCTCCTCCCTCCATCCACCTGCTCCTCATCCAACCCCTCCTCCGCCCATACCTCCACCACCCAGCCCTCTTTCTGCCCACTCCACCCCGACCCCCTCCTCATCCACCCCCTCTCCCATCCATCTCCTCCCTCTGTCCAGGGTCCAGCCTGGCCTCAGGGGATGGGTGAGCTCTGGCAAGTGGCAGGGGGTCTGGCTGTTGCTATTCTTCCTTCTCGAGGCTTCCTCCTGCACGACCCGCTCGTCGGGCTGTCCTGGTAAGCGAGCTCGTGGAAGCCGACCACGGTTTGTTCATGCCGCTGGGAAAGTTTGTGCCAGAGGCTCTTGGCCGCACACTGGGCGTCCCCAGGGAGAGGCCATCCTATGGGGTCCAGGCTGAGCTCATGAGGTAGAATTTGGACGAAAATAATTCCCCATCCTGTTTCTCTGTCATCTAGGTGATGTGTTGACTTCCTTTTAGATTAAATATCGTACTTTCCGCACATGATAAATGAATTCGTCCGTATAACTTCATCAGTAGGTGGACTGATCATTTCCACCCACTTACTCTTCTGCGTTTTATTGATTGTTACTTATTTGGTTTAGAAAGGCCATTCTCACTTTGGGTAATGTGAACCAGATCTGAAGCCTACAACTTGCATTCTTTCTCCTAAGCAAAAAGGGGAGTTCCAGCCAATCTTGCTGGTTTTATTTATAGCATTTTATTTCCTGAGAGAAGACAGGAAAAGTCAGTCTTCCCCTCACTCATCTGGCTTCTCCTCTGTGGTCCCCCAGCTGCGGGTCGGAGCAGGGGCGGGGCTACGGGTGTGGGGGGAGGCTGGACCGGACCGGTGCCCGGTGCTCCAGCAAATGCGAGATCAGAGGAGGAATTATGTCATTTCTCCGAAGGAGTGAGTTCAGCGTGCTTCCGCGTGTGTCTGACTGACAGCCCCACAAAGGACCCAGCGCATATAAGGAGCGCCTGCTTCCCGGCGGGTGCCGAGCTCTGAGCCCAGCTCCTCTGCTGAGTGGGGCTGGGTCTCCTCCCGGACCCTCATACCTCCGGGACCCCATTCCCAACTCTGAGAGAAGTCATCCCTGCAGGATTTCCACATACCAGGTAAGAGCTTTTTTAAAATTTACCAAAACATTTCATTGTAGTTTAATTTTCAGAAAAGGCTCTTTTTGATTCTAAGAGGGGAGAAGGAGAAAGTGCAGAATAGGTTTAAAGTAAGGAAGGGGCATGCCTATTAGCACCTTAACAGCAAACCTGTCTTCACCGTGTATTTGTGCTGCTCAGTTGGAAAACGGAGGCAGGTAAGCTCCTTTTCAGCGCTTTATTTGCAGGAATGATGCTGTGACCTTCCCGGGCTTTCGCATCACTTGAGGATTCTTGTTACTTTCGTGCATGTACCTGCCTGGAAACTTGGGCAGAGGCTTCTGTTTTCAGCTACAAAATAAGACGTTTCCACATAAAGTTTGTTATTGAGGTGGGGCCATGAGAAAGAAACTAGAAAAAAATTGTTCCTCAGAACGTGGAAAATAAGCAGAGAGGTTATAGAGACAAATTCTAAACATTTTTCACAGCTGATAAGTGTTTTTGAACGTTCTTAATGAATGATACTTAGTAAGTCTGTGAAGAGTGTTCTGACTGTCCGCGGACGCCAGCTGTTCTTGAAAGTTTGGGGAATAATTTGCAGATGAAAAGGCAGCGGGGAATTAGCGTGACTTCTGTAAATCCGAGTTGGGTTCCTTTGGGGAAATCACGGCGATCTCCACCGAGGGAAGGAGGTATTTCTCAGTGAAGTTATGTTTGCTTTGATTGTTGATATAAAAAGAATTTTAAAAGATCTTTACAAGTTCTAATGATATTCTGTTGCAGACTGCTTTGGAAACCTTTCCTTTGGAAAAAATATGACCTTAAACAAGCACTAAATGTGTGAAGTGAGGCGTAGGATATGGGAGCGTGTGTCCCCGTCCCTATGGCGTGTGTCGTAGGATATCATACGTGTTGCCTTCTAAGAACACAGGACTTGATAAGGCTGTACCAGCCATACCCACGACTCCGGCCCTGCTGTGTTCTGTTTTGCTGTCGCGACCCCCTGAGATAAGATGGGACAGATGGCAGAGTGCTGCTACTTCTGCTTAGAATCAGAGGATTTGATTTTGTTAGCAACAGAGTTCAGTGTACTCCCTTGAGGCTGATAGGAAGCTGAGCCTCCAGAATTTGGAAATTTACATTTTGGATGGAGCTTGTCTTTGCCAGAGGCAATGGTCACTGCTGTCTGCAGGGGACAGAGGTGCACGTGTGGCTGAAGGGGGAAAAGACCCGAGCTTTGCAGACGTGCCTGCCCACCGTTTACTCTGAAACACTTGCATAGTGTTCACTGAGTGCCAAGTGCTAGTCTAAGTCCCTTATGAGGGTTCACTCGTGCAGCTCAGCCCTCTTGAGTCCTATTAACATCCTTACTGTCACTCGTACTGCGCTGGGTGGTCATGGGACAGCGCATTCCAACGAGCAGCCATGTGCCCTGTGCTTGCTGGGCTTCACAAGCCTTTACAGACCCTAACTTGCTTGATTTAGTTCTCACAATAACCCCATGAGTAGAAAATTTAAATGCCTATTCTTCATTCTACAGAGGAGGAGACTGAGACCAGAGAGGGTAAGTAAGTTTCCCCAGGTTGCACAGAGGGTGCCTGACAAGGCAGCTCTGAGCCCGGCCCGGCGGGGGCTTGCATGGGTACACAGCTGGCTCCTCGATGTGCAGGTGGAACTCAGCGAAATTCTGGACTTGCTGTGGAAAGACTGAAAGAAAGTGTCTGGATCCCAGGGGGAAACCTGAGGGTCCTGCGTGGACCCCGCTTCCCCAGGGGATGGTCCCCATCTTGGGCGGAATGGGTAGTTCCAGGTTCCCAAATCCTTCTGGAGAGGGGACTCCTTGGATTTCTTCGTCACTGAGAAGCTCAGGATCTTTGAAGCCCTAAGCAGGGAGGGGTGAGGGTCTCAGCTTGGCTTCGCCTCAGCGGGACGCAGTGTATCGCTGGAGGGGCGTTGGGACCACGTGCTCAGCGGGGAGACCAGGAGGCCAAGCAGGGGTTAACGGTGGAACAGGCTCCTGGCCAGTCTCTGACTTCTGGGCCAGTGTCTGCTGAGCCTGCCAACTGAGAATCCTCAAGAATGGAAAAACAGGCCTCAGGAAAATAGCAAAGCAAAGTAAAAATGATTACTGAGTAGAAGGCTATTTTTTTTTTTTGTAATTATGATCCACCAAACTAAGTTTACTTCTGACTCATATACAGTTAATATTTATTCTATTTAATTAAGTCATGTGCAACTTTTTTCTTGGCTATTTACACAAAATGTCTTCATAGGTTATTTTCCCCAAGCTGACATTTTTCTGAATTCAAACTTCCTGGGTTTACATCCTGGCTACACCTTTCAGTGGCATCATTGCTCTGGGCAAGCACTTAACTTCTCTGAACTCCACTTACCCGTCAGTAAAATGGAGATGATAATAATAGTTGTTGCCTCCTAGGTCATTATGAGGGTTAAATAATATGAATATTTAGGATGCCATTAGCACAGTGCTTGTCAGCAAATGCTAGACCAGTGAATACCAGCGACAGTTAGAAGAATCCATTGGAAAAGCACATTTCCTATCTAGCTTTAACTGCCCACAAATCCATGTGTTTCTGATTTTCCTATACAAATTCTTTTTAAATGGTCGTATGAGTAAAAATTCCAATGTACACTAGACGTTGAGGTTATGTATTCAGAAGTAACGGGTCTGATTTATCTGCAGGGGTCCAGCTGGGCAGAGGCAGGATGCTGTGGCCGCTGCTGGTGCTGGCCTTCTGGCCCTGCGCTCGGGGTGAGTGTGGACCGCCCCCCTCCCCGGTGACCTGGGCTCCCGGAGCAAGCCTCACCTGCAGGAGGAGGATGGACAGAGTGGAGGCCTGGATGGAGCACCTCACCTCTTGGAACCTTCTTAACGTAGTTTAAGATAAATCCTCAATTACTTTTGAGTCCATACACCAGGAAATCATTTATTTTTGGAAAATCCAGGTGGTAGAGAAAGATACCCTCCGACCTGGAGATGCAGTCTTTTGCTGGGTGCTTTTCACCTTTTTTCGTATGTGATATTTACAACATACTAAACTTTTTGGTGTTTTATAACTTCTTTCCTTCCCACTTTTTTTTTTTTTGCTCTTAAAAATGTATCAAAAATATTTTTCCATGTGTTTCTTTTCTTACAACGTGATTTTTAATGACTGTATAATATTCCATTAGAAGGTAACCCCCAGTATTTTTAGGTCAATTCCCGTTTACTTTACACATCCCATCTACACTAGTATAAATGATGCCTCATGGAATACTGCCGTGAATACATATATCCTAGAGTTTGTGATTATATATTTAGGATAGCTTCCCAAAGTAAAATTGCTGAGTCAAAGGTTTTAATTATTTTAAGGATTTTTGATATATGGGCAAATAGCTCTATTGCAGGTAGTAAAATGACACGTCTATCAACAACACTATGTATTACAATGCTTTAATTTGCCAAGTATTAGATGAAAAGTTATTCTCTGTTTAAACTTTCTGTTCAGAAAATTATTGTGAATGACTTAAAGTGCTAGGATTTGGTGAGGTCTGACAGCGTCTCTTTCCAGTAGTTTAGACGGTGACTTAAGACCATTCATTTGTGGCCTAATGGCTCATCACCTCTCAGATGCCCCCCTGCAGGGTGAGCTCTGAGTGGGAGCACGTCTTTCTACAAAATAAGGGATTCCCACGTGACGAGCTCAAGTCAGCTGATCTGTCTAAGAAAGCGACATGAAATGTAATCGCTTTCTAATAACGCGCCAGTGGCAAGACCGGAGGTGCACGTCCCTGCAGGATGCCTTTGTGGGCAATCAGATGCTAGAAAGAAGCTCGCCTTCGAGCTTCAGCTCTGGGTGGAAGGGCAGGCGGCCAGGGTCCTGGTCTGGGAGCAGGGGGGACCGGGAATGACCCGGACGCTGCATCCTTCCTGGAGGAAGGCTGGCTGGGCAAAGCGTCAGCTGGTCTGAAGAGAGGGCCCCCGACTGGTCAAGGGCGGAGCCAGTCCTGTGGAAGCAGATGTCCGGGGAGGGAGGATAGTGGGGGATTTCGAGGAATAAAGCCCTAGCACCCCGGTGAGGAAGGGGGGGGACTTGGGGCCCCGAGCTGAGGATGCCTGCACCTCCTGCTCTCCGTGACCTCCTTGCTCTGCTCCCCGGGCAGCCGGCGACCAGGACGAGGACACCGCCTTCGACCTCTTCAGCATCAGCAACATCAACCGCAAGACGATCGGGGCCAAGCAGTTCCGGGGGCCGGACCCCAGCGTGCCCGCCTACCGCTTCGTGCGCTTTGACTACATCCCTCCGGTGAGCGCGGAGCATCTGGATCGGATCGCCGAGGCCATGCGGCAGAAAGAGGGCTTCTTCCTGACGGCCAGCCTGAAGCAGGACCGCAAGTCCAGGGGCACCCTGCTGGCACTGGAGGGCCCAGGCGCCGCACACAGGCAGTTCGAGATCGTGTCCAATGGCCCCGCCGACACCCTGGACCTCACGTACTGGGTGGACGGCACCCAGCACGTCATCTCCCTGGAGGACGTGGGCCTGGCTGATTCCCAGTGGAAGAACATCACCGTGCAGGTGACCGGAGAGACCTACAGCCTCTACGTGGGCTGCGACCTGATGGACAGCTTCACACTGGACGAGCCCTTTTACGAGCAGCTGAAGACAGAGAAGAGCAGGATGTACGTGGCCAAGGGCCCCGCCCGAGAGAGTCACTTCAGGGTAGGTTCTGCGGGACGCAGCCTAGGGCCTGGGGACCCCAGTGAGGGCCCCGCTTAGTGCGCTGCCTTGTTGAGGGGTCGGGTGTGGCCTTGGTGAAGCAGACACACGTGCACCTACCTACAACAAGCTCCACGTGCACAATGCACACCCACTGGCACATGCAATCATGTACACGTGCACACACTATACACGTATACACACGCATGCACACACACTCATAGACACTCTTACGTGCATACACAGCACACATGGCTTTCTGCACCAGGAATGAGCAGAGCCAGCTGTCACAGGTGCCTTTTCTTAGCTGCACAAATGGTCACCGATTTCCTGATTGAAGATTGATTTGATGATTGAAGAATCAACCCCATTCAAATGCCTCTATAATCCCAGACCCCCAGATTCCAGTTCAGTACTGACATGACCGGATGACAGGAGAGAAAACTATGTTTTCTAAGGAAGGGGCTATTGATTTCTGAGGGAATAGTTCCATGTTCACCTCAGTTAAAATATTTTTTACAAGAGGATCTTTCTAAATGCAAGTGTTTAGAACCTGCAGTGGAGTGTTAGTAACTATTCTCCCCCAGGTGTGTGTGTATTCTTTGGAAATAAATGTATGGTTAGACTCAGTTATTTCAGTAAAGGCCTAGAGATGCTGGTCGCGGTCTCTGGCCATTGTCAGGAAGCCCCCCAGGCCCACGTGGCCGACTGGCCCGGCTGGGACGAGCCCCTCACTGTCACAGGGCGGACGGCCTGGTCTCATAGCTGTACCGTCTGTTCCGTGGTCGGAGCAGTGCACGTTCCCGAGACCGACGGCCGCATGCGGGAGCACCAGGCACCCTCAGAGTCCCCTGCGGAGAGAGTGTGGTCCCCGCTGTCCCCTGAGTGTGTTCAGAAGACAACACTTGCCATCCCTCTGGGGGCCACCGCCCCTTCTCTAAGACACTCTTCCTTCTCCTCGGGTCAACCCCACTGTCTGCCTCTTGCCTCAAATTAAGCTTCAAAGTAACATATACAGATAACCCACTAATGAGATTTCAGACCTGCTGAGGGTAAAAGCGCAGAAGAAAATGTTCTCACTGCTATAAGGTTACATCTTTTATTTTTGAAATATCGTTTAATGTGGTGTCGAACATTTGCTGTTTATCCAACTCTGTTTCTTTCCTTGTACATTTCAGGGTTTGCTGCAGAACGTCTACTTGGTGTTTGAAAACTCTGTGGAAGATCTTCTGAGCAAGAAAGGTTGTCAGCAAAGCCAGGGAGGTAGGTGTCTGAGCTGCGTGTGGTGCCCCATGTCCCACCTCTGATGGGTTCCTCCTTTGGTGTGTGGGGAGGGGCCGGTGGCACATAAGTAAACATGTTGGAATATGTTTCAAGTGCCGCCATGGCCTTGAATGAGTTCGCTGGTCAGCTTGGATGTGTTGGCCTCTGAAACAATACATTGCTTGAAGGATTAATTATGAATATATTTTAATTATCCAATATAATCCATTTTACATGCCAAAAAATAAATCCCTGGCATTTTAACATGATTTTAAATACATGCAACTATTCCAGTCTACTGATGTGTGAAGATCATCTTAATAAGATAACACCACAGATGTTTTTCCAACCTGGTTTATGGAAGATTTTTATACTATTCACAACTGTTGATACAGCCTTATTATGAAAATGGACGCCACTTGAATCATTGACAGATAATCCCACGCTGTCTGTTGATTGCATTTTGAATTTACATTCAACCATAATTTGTCAACATTGTCTTGAGCATTTGATATTTGAAGGTCACTATGCCGGGCTTTTTGAATGCAATGTGTCATTTCATCTTCAAAACCCCTTGAGTTGGGCTCATCCACTTTCCTCACTTTACAAATAAAGAAGCGAGGTGCCAGGAGGGCCCGCTAATTGTCGGGGGAGTGGCCTGTGAGCATCAGAGCAGCGCACCTCCCGCCCCCAGGCTGAGTCCCACACAAGAGGCTCTTATCTGCCACATGATCCCATTTTCCGATTTACTTCCATTAAAAGCCTTCTTCATGTCAACTGTAAGCAAATATAAATTGTTCTTGTATGGATCCTTGCGTAAGGACACGTAGGATTTGATGTCTGTAATGCACAGTTGTGGCTTTGTGACCCAGCCCTTGACCCCGGAGCGGGAGTGCTGGCTTGACGGTTCAGAGCCCGGAGCCCCGAGTGCTGGCACCGCAGGCAACATCCGAGTCTTTCCATCCAAGGCCGTCCACCTTTCAATCTGTGCGTCTTTCAACAGTTGGCCAATTGAGTTCAGGGAAGGAAAGAAATTAAATTGTGACTTTTGGTGGCCTGTGCAGTGAGAGGACCTTATAAGGCCTCCTGTCACACACCCTCAGCTCCAAACTCGCTGAGTACCACAGCCTCTGAAGCTCTGGACCACATCCCATCCCAAACCGCCAGCTCCGGCTGAAATACCAATATCAGCCCCTTCGGATTAGGTCATAGCCTTTTTTTGTGGGGAGGTGAGGTCATAAAAAAGCAAAAGTTCTAAAAAGGCTAAGACAGTACTAACTGACATCCCACAGGACACAGAGAAAGAGAAGCTGGTCCCGGGGGCCCTGATGGAAGGAGAATTGCTTGTCTCTAGATAAGAGCTTAGCATCCTTGGAAGCGGTCACCCGGCGGGGTGGGCACGTCTCTGTGACAGAGAAAAGGAAAGGGGCCACTTGACCCTCGATGGGGGGCAGAGAGTGGACGTGGCCCTCACCCCGGCCCCTGCCCTGCATGCCACAAACGGGGGGTGTCCTATCCTGAGGAAGGGCTCTGCCCATCTTCCATGAGGCAGTCGTGGGACTTCCAGGCACTTTTGTTGTTGCTGTATTTTTATTCTTCTACATACATGTAGTGATTAATATGCTTATGTCTGTACGGTTATATATGGTTTTAGGTCTGGTGAGTCTGAGGTATCAAGGTGAGTTGCAACAAGGATTTACAACCAAGTAACAAAACTCGATCATAGACTGTCTGACAGAATTATAACATTGACAAGTCGTAACTCAGTAACGGAACGTATCAGACAAGACAGCTGAGCATCACTGCGGAGAGGACGCTGGGGCTGGCTTGCCGGCCGCACCCCAGCTGCCCAGGCTCCCCCGAGGGCGACACCCGTGTCGGCACTTGCCCAGATCACTTTTGTAACTAGTGGCATAGCCGCGTGTGTCCCACGTTCAGGGACTTCCAGGGGCTTGTACTATTTCTGGGGTAGTGAGCTCTGAGCCCATGGTTGGGATTCTGCCTTTCGGGGATCTCGTGAGGCCAGCAGAGAAATGACGAAATGACTCATTTAGCAAGAAAAGAACTGAATTTGCCTTAATGCAGTAGCCAAAAGAAAAGGCGTTTGGGATGGAAAAATGGGATAAATGAGGAGTGAAAGGAGTTGTAGGAATTTATGGAGAATATGGGGCTGGAAACAGGTTTAGGGTGGGGGACAAAAAGAAGGAACTTATCTTAGATAATAAATTATATAAATATTTATATAAAAACAAGAGAAACAGGAAATTGTTGCCTCTAATGAGTTTGAACACGATGCATGATGCAGATGTACGTCTCCGAGGCTTTTTGCATTTTTCCATCCCTGAGCTGAACTTTCGCTCTGCCGATGGGTGGTGTCTCAGACTCAGTCCCCACGGTGCTGTGCGGTGGGCAGCGCCCTTTGGTACAAGCAGGGCCGTAATGGGAAACACCCCCACCAGCTCTCGGGTTCTTGGGCGCCACGTAGCTCAAGTGCTCTGGATAGCGCCCCGCGGGCCCGGCCAGGCTGTGGCCAGAGGCCGGCGGGCTCACTCTTCCGCGTCTTCCCCGCAGCCGAAGCCAACGCCATCAGCGAGAACACGGAGACGCTGCACCTGAGCCCCCCAGTCTCCATGGAGCACGTGGGCCGGGGCGAGGACAAGGGCCCGGAGGTGTGCGAGCAGTCCTGCGAGGAGCTGGGCAGCATGATCAGGGAGCTGTCAGGGCTGCATGTCATCGTGAACCAGCTCCACGAGAACCTGCGCAAAGTGGTGGGTGCCCGGGGACCCTCCTCGAACCACGAGTAACCTCGGCTGTCCACCATTAGCCAGCACTGTCCAGCACTATCCACCACGACCCCCCACTAGCCACTGCTAGCCAGGAGTAACCACCCGGCTCCCTGGACGAACAGGCTGGCGGTCCCGGATGTGTAGTTAAATGCCGTGTGGCTAGAGGGCGGGAGAGGGATGCTTCTGCAAAATGTGCCCACGGGCCACAGCCTTCCTCTCAGTCCTTCAGCCCTGGGGATTCATCTCCCAGGAAACAGAAAGCCTGCACACGGAGGGAGGCACGTTCATGTAAAGAATGGCGTTCAGAGCGGACCTGTCCCTCAAGGCACGAGGTCGTAACAGGCAAATTGGTTTTCCTCTCCACAGCACGTCGAGGGGGAGAGCACGTGCCTCGTCTTAGGAAGCGTGCTTCAGGGCTCAGAGCAGGTTGCTGGCGGCAAGCAGCCTCTGCTGGCCCATCCTCCCGCCATGTCGTCCTCAGGCTGAGCTCAGCCCGAAGGAAGCTTGTGCCCCAGGGCGGGGGGCAAGGCCGAGGGAAAGAATAACAGAGGGGAGGGGTCCCCAGGCCCCTGAGGCTCTGCTCCACCCAAGGGCCCTGAGCGGGTTCTGACTCGAGTCCTGGATGGGGCACTTCCGCTCCAGCTAGGGCGCTGGCTGGGCACTACCCACGAGGAGTGTGGCTTCTGGAATGTTCTACCACGTGCTGGGCAGGGGCAGGAGCGGGAGTGGGAGTAAGACCACCCTCCCCGCCCAGCGCTCACCACTTCATGGAGCCGCCAGGGCTGGGGGCGCTGAGACCAGGGACACCTGCAGGCGGGGGCCCTGCCGGGCGGGAATCTTCATAAACGTGGAGGACCTTCCCCCGAGCTGCACGTGGCGTGCGACCTGCAACTCTCCGGCTGCTTCGGGACACAGCGCCTCGGCCCTGCTGGTGCCGGTGGCGTCCGGGTGGTCCCGGCGGGGGAGGGGCTGCAGACGGGAGGCCGAGACAGGAGCGGGGGAGCCTTTGCCCCCGACGCTTCTCTCTTTCAACTGAAAAGAGCTTCGGGAGAAGTTTACCTACATTGGAGTCGGGGATTAAGGACATTCGCCAGCTCCCTGAATCACACAAAAACATCAGGATGGTGTGTTTCTGTCCATTTTGCGCCAGAGGTGGGGGTTCCATATCTTTTGGGTGATTCTCAAAGCGCCCATTATCTCCAAATCAGAAACGTTAGTGGGAGCAGGGTGCCTAGAAGGAGGGAGGTGACCACACACGTGCTCAGGGGACAAATGGTGTAACTTTCACTAGTTGATTTTTTTTTTAAAAAACTTTGCATTGTTTCCTGCAGTCTGTAACCCCCAAGACAGCAGGGCTTATGTCTGTTTGCCTTTGCTGTTGTGCTATCAGAGCCGTGTCTGTCACGCTTGGAAGAATGGATGAATTCAAGAGTTGAACCTTAGTTTTCAGCTGCGGGTGGCGGGAGGGACCCCCCGGAGGGACGCCCCCGCCCCCCGTGGTCCAGCATGAGGCTCCTTCACGACTGGACGCCCTCCATCTGCCCGTGTACGATGGCTGCATAACCATGCTGCGGCTGTGCTGACCCCTTTCCCTCCTCTTTGCAGTCAAACGACAACCAGTTTCTCTGGGAGCTCATTGGAGGACCCCCCAAGACCAGGAATATGTCCGCCTGCTGGCAGGACGGCAGGTTCTTTGCGGAGAATGAAACCTGGGTGGTGGACAGCTGCACCAAGTGCACCTGCAAGGTGAGAGGGGCACACGGTCTCCTGGCGGCGGCCCGGGCTGGGGGCCTCCCGCGCGCTGCTCCCCGTGCCGCGCGCAGGGCGTGGGGAAGGGGGCCACCTCCAGGGAGGCCCGAGTCGGCCCCGTGCTTCTGCGCCCAGAGAGCCGGGGAGGGTGCAGCCAGTGTCACCCGGTGGCTGGCCGGCTCCCCGCTTGTTTGTGTTTGATGCCACTTGGTCCTGCGAGGGCCTCGGGTTTGGCACAAGCCGCTGGGGGTGGGGTCACTGCCCACGACACGACATGCCACTTGGTTTCCTTACGTCCTGCCACCTGGTCTCCACTGCTGGGGGCCTGGACACCGGACGCCGCTGCGACCTTGCGCGTCCTCCCGCCCGCAGCGCGCGGAAGGCCCGGTGCCCGTGGCTCTGCGGACGGAGAAAGGAGCTTGCGGCGCAGCGAGCCCGCGCGGGCCCGGCGAGAGACGCGCCCGCGTCCCTGTACCCGGCGGGGTCTGCGGGCAGAGACCTCCAGCCTTCCTGCCGACCTTCCAATCCAGCCCTGGGTCAGTGTTCACGTTCCTAAACGAGTGACATACACGCCTCTTTTCCTTGTAGAAATTTAAAACCGTTTGCCACCAGATCAGATGCCCTCCCGCCACGTGCGCCGACCCGTCGTTTGTGGACGGCGAGTGCTGTCCCTCCTGCTTCCACGGTGAGCGCCCGGCGGGCGGGCGGGCGGCGGCCTCGGCTCCAGCGGCCCCGGCCTATGACCGTGCGGGTCTGTGTCGGACGGTCCCGCAGGGGCCGGGGCTCCGAGGTCCTCCCGAAGGGCCCGGATGCTCGTGGCTCCGGGGTCGCGGCGTCCCTGCTCCCCCTCAGCCTTCCCTCCTGCGCTGCTCCAAAGCCACAGCCCCCGCCTCTGTTTGGAGACCCCGTCCCCCTCCCCTAGCTGACCCTGGAGCATCTGCGCCTCCTTCACACCCGGCTCCCCGTCCCCTTCCTCGTGGTGTCGTCAGCAGCGTTGACTGAATCGGGTGGTTTCTCTGAGACCTGCTCTGCGTGCCCTGTTTGTCTTTCGCTGTCTGGCCCTCATCCTGGTCTGGGGGCCTTGAGTCTGGTGACCCGGGGAAGGGCTGGGCAGCTTCCCTGTTCGGGGAGCCCACGGACATGAGCACAGGCTCCGCCCCTCCATGAATCCGAGCAAAATGTGGCTTTTCCAGGTTTCAGATTCTTAATCTGTAAAATAGAGAATGAGTGTCCCCATGACACAGGGTTAGTTTTAGGAAGAAAATAAACAGCACGATATGTACAAAAGTGCCTGACATATACTAGGTGTTAAACAGAGACCAAACCGGACGTGCTGCAGAGAGTAACAGTGTAATTGCGGGAGCCGGAGGGTCCACGTTTGCCCAGAGGGAGCTGTTTCATGTTGTTGAGTAAAAGCCCAGGAAAGGTCTCCTCAAGTTCTTCTCTTCCTGCTTCTGAGACGTTGAATCGTAGCATGTTCACAGGGTTCTTTCCTCCCTGAATGTGACAGCAGGGTGATGGTATCTTTACTATTTACCAGAAAGATCTCTTGCATTAAGGTACATCTTTTCTGTTATTTAGAGATTGATAATTCCCTGTGAAGAATTTCTTGGCAAGAAATTGCCTTTTTATTTAACTTGTTCCAATTTAAAGTATTTGGAATGAAACTTAGTGTCCTGTAATTTCAACCAAAAATTGAAGTTTCATCACCATATATAAATCAGCACACGGAGGTTCAAGCGGAAGCAACTCACATCTTAGCAACTCCAGCGAAACCTCGTGCAGGCAGGGTTCAGCGCTCTCCTTTGTGAAGCCGTTAGAAACATCCACCTGAGAAAGACCCCTTTCCTGCCTGTAGACACTGGGTTTCTGGCCCAGCTCCTCGTGCATCCCCCTGCTTCCCCTTTCCTGGGAGGGCAGCCCCTGAGCTCCGACCCTGGCACAGACGTGGGGCGGCCCTGGTGCCTGCCCCCTGCCAGCACCCACCTGGGGCATCCAGCTCGGACGCCAGGGCTGGGCTCTGCTGTGTGGGGCAGTCCCTGGGGAGGTCTGATGGGCAGTGGTGTTCCCCCGAGCAGACGGCGAGGAAGGCTGGTCCCCATGGGCGGAGTGGACCGAGTGCTCTGCCACCTGCGGGCCTGGCACCCAGCAGAGGGGGCGGTCCTGCGACGTGACCAGTAACACCTGCCTGGGGCCATCCATCCAGACGCGGTCGTGCAGCCTGGGCAAGTGCGACCACCGCAGTGAGTGTCAGAGGCCGGGCCGGCCCGGCGTGGGGGACAGGGCCCAGCCCCTGGGGTCTTGGGGGTCCTGAGAACCCCCCCCGCTGCTGCCCTTTCTGGGAGGTGCCCCACCCGGCCCAGGCATCCTGCTCTTTCCCACCTGGGCTCCCCGCTCCTGCCCGGTTGATGAGCAAACTCCCCGGACGGGCCAGCCCCGGCCTTTCACTCAGCGCCCTGAGCCTCTGATGTCCTTGTTCCCTCCACGCGCTAGTCCGGCAGGATGGTGGCTGGAGCCACTGGTCGCCTTGGTCCTCCTGCTCTGTGACCTGTGGGGCCGGCAATGTCACCCGCATCCGGCTCTGCAACTCACCAGTGCCGCAGATGGGCGGGCGGAGCTGCAAGGGGAGCGGCCGCGAGACCAAGGCCTGCCAGGGCCCGCCCTGCCCGGGTGAGTGGACCACGGCGGGGACCGGGCTCGGGGCCGGCCTTCAGCAGGACACAGGCGCGGCGCGGCCCCGCGAGATCAAGGCACTGGGATCCCCTTGGTCGGCTGGTTTCTGGAAGCTGGGCCTTGGGGTGGATACCAATCGCGGTGCTCAGCTCTGACCTCCCCTGAACAAGCTCCAATTAATCCATGATGATGGAGCAGAAATAGGCCAGGACCGAGGGGGAAGCGACAGCAGGCACAGGAGGCGGCCTCCCCTGCATCTGGGGCATCTGGGGCCTGGGTTTGGGAGGACACGTGCTCCCCGCACCAGGCCTGCTCTGGGACTTGGGCAGGGTCTTCACCCGGAAAAGGCTGTGCTGTGATTCTTCTCCCTACTGAGTTATCCATACTGATGATGAGTGACAGCCATTTAAAATGAAACTCAGCTCCACACAGCTTTTCAGATGTGAGCACCTCTTGTCCATGGCAGGGGTGGACCCGTAGCCAGGGGCCCCCGGTCAGTGGTCCCAGGTTCTGGGCGTAAAAGATTGTGTGATTTCCCTTCCCAGAGACAAAACAAAAACAACTGAACTGTCATCATCTGCATCCCTCCCTGACCATACGGTCCCGAGAGGACTTTCCTACCAGGTTTCCTCCACGTGTGGAGACATGGCCTTATCCCAGGCTCTTTGTCCTGAGCCCCCAGCACAGGCCGCGCCCCCCCGAGTGACCCCTCTGTCCTCTCTCCCCCAGTCGACGGTCGGTGGAGCCCCTGGTCCCCATGGTCGGCCTGCACGGTCACCTGTGCCGGAGGGATCCGGGAGCGGACGCGCATCTGTAACAGCCCGGAGCCCCAGTACGGAGGGAAGGACTGCGTCGGAGACGTCAAGGAGCATCAGATGTGTAACAGGAGGAGCTGCCCCGTAGGTGGGTGTGCACGGACGGGCCCACGGCCTCCAGCCTTTCGGCCGACGGGCGTCTGTCATGGGGTCTGGACTCTCCAACCGCAGGCATCTTTGAAGACACCACTGGGTTTTAATTCTGATTAAATGTATAAAAATGCTTGGAAAATACAGAGAAGAAAAATCAGTTCTACACACATGAAGCTTTACCCTCTGCTCTACGTCCCTCTGGCATTTTTACACAAAAGCAGAAAGCATGCTGTGCAGAGTGGAACATCGTAGGTAGTGCGGTCACAGTGGACGCGTGCCCCGTGACCCCCTACATCTCCGACGCTTTATCCTTGGGGGCGGTGGCTTTGGGTGGCTGTCCCCAGCATCTTCCCAACCCACTCAGTTTCGCCACAGCTGAGCCCCAGAGTGTGTGAAGGGCATCACCCGGGCCTCGCGTGTGGCTTCATTACGGCGCTGCCTGCTGGCAGCTGCTGACTCTGCCCTGCTTCCTCCGCACAGACGGCTGCTTGTCCAACCCCTGCTTCCCCGGAGCCGAGTGCCGCAGCTTCCCCGACGGGTCCTGGTCCTGCGGCTCTTGCCCGCTGGGCTTCCTGGGCAACGGCACCCACTGCGAGGACCTGGACGAGGTGGGTGCCCCCTCCCCCGGCGGCGGGGCGTCCCTCGGAGGTGGGGAGCGCGGGCTCACGTCTGGCCTGCTGGTCCCCGCAGTGTGCCGTGGTCACCGACGTGTGCTTCACGACCAGCAAGGCGCACCGTTGCGTCAACACCAACCCCGGCTTCCACTGCCTGCCCTGCCCCCCGCGCTACAAGGGGAGCCAGCCCTTCGGCGTCGGCCTGGAGGCGGCCAGGACGGAGAAGCAGGTGAGCGGCTCGGCCTTCCGCGCTCCTGGGAGAGACAGCAGGGCAGTCAGGCGGGAGCTGGAATTGGAGGGTGGACGGCACGGGAGCGGGCACGGCGGCCAGGGGGAGAGACGGTCTCACTCTGCCGGCCAGCGCGACCCCACCCGCAGGGGCCACAGGGCTGAGTTTTCAGTCACAACATCCCAGAGGGCCAGGGTGGGGACTCGTGGTCTCCCCGTGACCCCAGGCGCCACCGGAGGCCTGACGTGACCTTGCTGTTGCTCGGGCCCTTCCAGGGGAGCAGAGCCCCTGGTCTCTGGACGCTGCCCCCTCCTCAGCGTCCCGTGGGCGGGCGGGAGCCCTGCGCCCTGCGCCCTGCACGCGGCCCTCCCGTCAGGGTCAGGGTCAGGGTCAGCACGCGTCCTAACCCGCTCGGCCCTCCCGCAGCTGTGTGAGCCTGAGGACCCCTGCAAGGACAAGAGCCACAGCTGCCACAGGCATGCAGAGTGCATCTACCTGGGCCACTTCAGCGACCCCATGTACAAGTGCGAGTGCCAGACGGGCTATGCGGGCGATGGGCTCATCTGCGGGGAGGACTCGGACCTGGATGGCTGGCCCAACAAGAACCTGGTCTGCGCCACCAACGCCACCTACCACTGCATCAAGGTGAGGGTGCGGTGGGGCCTCCCCCCCCTCAGGCCCCAGTGGTTCCAGCTCGGGGCAGCTGTGCCCCTGGAGGCGCCTCTACGGGTCCAAACAGTCGGAGGCTCCCTGTGGGCCCTGCACTCCGCGTGGTCCCCACCCCAGAAGCTGACGGGAGCCGGGGTGTCCCTGCCCACCCACTAGCCCCTCCAAGGCGTCTGCCTAGTGGGTTTCTGCAAATTCCAGGATCACTCTGGAGAAGCAGCTGATTGTTGGGGGCTGGGAGAGGACGCGGCGCCTAATACATGTTTGTTAACTGAACACAAAGAGAGGCTTGAAATCATTGGGGGCGGGGCGATGTAAACAGGCCCCACCCTCCTCCAAGGCTATGGGGGCCTGAGGTCTGCAGGTGGGCCGGGCTATGGTCACGCAGAGTCTAGCAAACATTTTTCTTTGCAAAGAGCCCCATGTGCTGCACACAGGAAGCGGTTAGGGCCCCCGGGTGAGTGGGGCTTCCTTAGGACCTGTCACGGGGGGGGGGTCCTTTCCTGGGGCCACTGCAGCCAATGACCACAAACCTGGTGCCTTGAAACGGCAGGACTTCATCCCCTCACAGTCCGGAGCCAGGAGTCTGAGGTCAAGGTGTGGCAGGGTTGAGCTCCCCTGGAGCCGCCAAGGGAGGGTCCTTCCCGCCCCTCCCAGCTTCTGGGCCCTCCAGGTGTCCGTGGCTTGTGGACACATCGCCCCAACCTCTGCTTCTGCCTGCTCCTCTGTGCGTCTGTCTCAAACTCCCCTTGACGCCCTCATAAGGACACGCATGGCTGTATTTAGGGCCCATCTGGATACTCCAGGGTAAACTCGTCCTTTCAAGACCCTTATATCAATCACATCTTTTGCATATAAGGTGATATTAACTTTACCATGTAAGGTGATAGTCACTCTTTTGCTATTTAAGGTAACATTGACAGGTTCTAGAGGTTAAGACATGGCATATATTTAGGGGATCACCATTCAGACCACTAAACAAGGTGTACCAGAACGTTGTAGTGAAGTTTTATACCTTAGAAGCTTCAGAAATATAAATACTACAAACTCACGAAAGACATTACTTGCAAATGTAAATATATTAATCTATTTAATATTTATTTATTCTTGTGAATTTTGAGTAAGAGAGTTTTAAATTTTTTCTTTTGCCCTCTTGATTAAAGATGGGAGATGTTGACTAAAACAAAAAGTGAATCTGCTTTGAAATAATAGAGGCAAAGTTTGCAACCTTCATTGTATCTCCCTGACCACCTTCCCTGACCTAACAAGGTCAGGTGTCAAGCTTGGAAATCCCCGCAGGAAGTGGGTGCTTATTGGATGCGATTATTGATGAAGATTTCCACTAGGGACCCAGATGCCCTGGTACCGTAGCAGGAACAATGGAAGGTGTGCACGAGGCAAAGGACACCCTTCTTTTTTTTCATTTTTGTGGAACTTCAGGCAGGAATTTAATAATTAAAACGGTGGCACATCAAAATTTGCAAAATTTGCACATTATATTTGCATTAAATATAACTTATGGGAACAAACAGATGCAAAAGTAAGACAGTTCATGAGAAGCCCCCTCACCCCGTCTGAGAGGTTCCCTCACTCATCCCTGCAAAGGTGCTGAATCCCTCCCTCAGGACCTGTGTCCACACCACAGGAATATGCTCTCCTCCTTCACGGGCTGGAGTTGAAACTTGGCTCCAGACATGGCCCTGGGCTGTGCTTCTGAGCAGACCCCTGCCCTGCTTGAACCCCTGGGGCTTCTGGGACACCTGTGTCAATGGCATCGAAACACCTTCACGTGGACCCTCTCCTGGTGTTTCCAGCTCCCTCAGGCTGCAGTGTCTGTACAGCTCGGGTTTGAGTCCTTCTATCATTGGACTGAAACAAAATGACTTTTTTCCCCCGTTACGGGAATTCTCCACTTCTTGGGCAGAGCTGAATCAGGGAGATGGTTTGGGGCTCTGGGCCTCGGTTCCTGAACAGAGACTCTAAGCCACCTGTTGGCTAGTGAGGGCTGAAGGTTTATGACCTTGGCTCTTGGATGGATGCTTGGAGTTTGTGGGAAGCAATGGGACGGGGGGCTCTGCCCTGTCCTGTATTTTCATTCTCTCCTGGTTCCCGCAGTTGTTCAGCTGCGTACAGGGATCCCGAGCTCAGGACACAGGCTTCTTTTGCCTCAACTCACTGGCGGTGGCGATGTCGGTGCTAGAGCAGCATCTGCGGGGAAACGCGGGGCCCCCGGCCCCGCCGCGAGGTCTCCGTTCTCCTGCTCCCACGAGGACAGGGGCCTGGCGTTGGTGTCGCTGGCTCCGCCCTCATGATCTCCTCTGAAAGAAGGGCGCTCTTGGGAATGTTTCTGTAACTGGCCTGCTTCCTCTGCTCGCAGGACAACTGCCCCCTCCTGCCTAACTCTGGGCAAGAAGACTTTGACAAGGACGGCATCGGGGACGCCTGCGACGATGACGACGACAACGACGGCGTCAGCGATGAGAAGGTGGGGCCACTCGGCCTGAGCACGCGCCCTCGGGGTCAGGAGCAGGGGGAGCGCGGTGCCCTGCACCCAGCGGCCCCCGTGAACTGCCGCCGGGTTTAGCGCTCCCGCGCGAGTAACGGAAAGTCACCGACAGGGAACATCTGTCCTTCGCACAAGCAGACGAGGCAGCCAGAGCATGGAGCCGCCTGGGGTGCTCTGCCAGAAGCGCTTTCAGTGGTTTAGTTTACCTTGAACTGCGTAAAAGGGACTCATCCCCCCTGCTTCTGGGGCGGGCGCCAGCGATGGGGGCTGCGTGGCATGAGTGATATTGCCACTCCCTGCCTTTAGGGCAGAATTTAGATGTTACCATTTCCCGGGAGAAGTGTTGCAGACATAACTGATCTGACATGTTAGTCCTAGTTCAGCACTAGCAGAGATAGAGAGGCTAACTTCTTATTCACAGGTTTACTGCATCTGGCTTCCATTGATCCATTAACTCATTCATTCGTTCATTCCCTTGACATTTATGTTTCTATCCTCACCATGAAATATGTCCCAGATCACCTTTGCTATAGAAAATATCAAAATTTTTCATTGGGACAGATGCATACATAATTATAAAATGATTTGATATCAAGAAAGTGTCAGCAAGGGCTACCTTTGTGGACACTTTATTGCTACCTTGATTCTCTTGATCTACTTTGAACACATAGCCTGTAAGTGCTAAGCCATTTTAGAAGCAATTCAGCAAACATCCCTACCCTATTTCTTAAATTCTTCCCTCGCTTTCTCTCTAGGACAACTGCCAGCTTGTCTTCAACCCACGTCAGTTTGACTACGACAAAGACGAGGTCGGGGACCGCTGTGACAACTGCCCCTACGTGCACAACCTAGCGCAGATCGACACGGACAGCAATGGGGAGGGCGACGCCTGCTCCGTGGACATCGATGGGGACGGTCAGTCCCGCGTCCTCCCGACGCGCTTCAGGGCTCGCGGTCGGCGGAGCTCCCAGACCCCATGCTTTATTCTGTGTTGCCGCATAAGCCCAGCTTCACCCGTGCACTAACACGAGACAACGTGATTCATGACGCTTGGCTCGCAGGGGCCCAGCCTCGTTCGGCCCCTTGTCCCCGTGGGTTCCTGGAAGGGGTCGCCGGCCTCAGGACCCCCCTTTGGAAAACTACGCGTTTGTCACCTTCTTTTCCTGACCCCGAGCTCTTGCCCTGTGTCCTTGTGCCCAGTCCTGGTGTCTTCTCTCAGGTCCACCTCTGTTCACAGCCCCCGGAACCCGGTTCCCTGTCCTGACCCAGCCGTGCTTCTGAGAAAGGCCTGAGGACAGCTTTGTCTCTCCTGTGTTCCCTCCACGCTGTATTTCTAGCCATTCATTGAATCATTCATTGCAAAGCCTCCCCGAGGGGTTCCAGGTATCCCCGGGCTTCAGAAACCTGTGACACCACCAGGTTATTTAACCCTAGATGCCAGTGCCGTGGGCACGAGCTCTACAGCTCACGGCACAGCCTCGCCCTGGGCGTCTGACACTCAGGAAGCAGCTCGGACAGACTCACACCCACTCCCTCTGACTCCGCCCACCCACCCCCACCTGCATTTGTCTCCTGGCTATTTTCTTGGTGTAACCTGGCATCACACTGACCAGCTTCCACCGGCGCCAAGACAGCGTCCGGCCGTGCCGCTCTCTAGGGCTTTCCAGCAGCCGGGCATCTCCTCCAATCCTCCGTCTGTGAGGTCTGACCCCCTGCATATCTCAGGGGTCCTTTCTCACTGCCTCGCCCCCTGGCTCCTCCCACCTGCCAGGACCTCCCCATCTGCCAGGATAAGACAGCTGCCTAGCCTGGCTCAAGCTTTCCTGCTGACTCACTGATTTGTGAGGTTTTGCTTTGCCCTTCGAGCCTGATTACTGTTAACTCAGTTTTCATAACCCCAAAGTTGATGAAATTCATTATCTATTTTCAGATTTCTGGGTATAAGGCACTATAGCTAAACCCCCTGTCAGCCTCTGCCATTGTTATTTTCCTGCTAACGCAGGGAACAGATGAGGCACTGGAGCCCCGGAAGCTGATCAGGTCCTAGGAGCGCGAGGCGAATTTCCTGAATGGATGTTAGGGAAGATAGTCAGCGTGTTTACACTGTGATGACTCACTCGTCAGCCCCCCGTGTGTATTGTCCTCCAGAGACCTCCGAGAGTTGGTTCTGCTTCAAACTGAGGGAATTTTAAGTTTAATGGGAAATCTGCCATGAATCTAATAATCTTTACATTTTATGATTTCTTAGATCATTTTTTATTAAACGAATTTTGGCCGTAAGTTGCTTACTGCCATAGGAAGAGCAACGTGCCTTTTCTAAACTCCGTATACTTCCGTTTTTCCCCTGAATCCTACAGATGTCTTCAATGAGCGAGACAACTGTCCCTACGTCTACAACACTGACCAGAGGGACACCGATGGGGACGGCGTGGGCGATCACTGCGACAACTGCCCCTTGGTGCACAACCCAGACCAGGTAATTGACCGGTGATTGACCAGGTGTGGCTAAGAGCAGCGGGGGTGGAGGAGCTTCTCAGTCACAGAACATGCATGGCTTTGCAGCTTTCCATCCATCTGCCAGGACGCGACAACACAGGCTTTTCAATCATTGTAATTGAAAACATTGAACTCAGGTCTGAGCATGACTCGTATCTCCGTGGCCACCGGCCAGATGAGTGGGGGCCTTTGTCCCACTGTCTGAAAGGAGAGAGTCTTCATCTAATTATCTCCGTATTTCCCCGATGCAAACATAGGAGTTGGCTGCTTCTCCAGATTTGCCTTTGGAAGACACGGTGAGAACATAACATACTGATGTAGTTCCTAGAACGTGTTGCAGCAGATGTTGTCAGAAAGGACTTGATTCTGTTGCAGCTAATTCTTCCCAGTCTTCCTTAAAGAAAGTGGATCCCCGTAGGGAGGTGGGTTAGGATGGAGAGATCCCTGGACTTCAGTCCCGGTTCTGGAGGCCATTTCCTCTCTGCGGTCACGGCTCACGTTGGGAGCGAGGGGGTACAGGCCACGCGTCCTCGGCGACTTTCAACCTGGCATCTGTTTCACGGGATGGATGCCCAATGCTGCTCTCCCCGAACTCTGTCTCCCAGACCGACGTGGACAATGACCTCGTGGGAGACCAGTGTGACAACAACGAAGACATCGACGAGGACGGCCACCAAAACAACCAGGACAACTGCCCCTACATCTCCAACGCCAACCAGGCTGACCACGACCACGACGGCAAGGGGGACGCCTGCGACTCGGACGATGACAACGACGGGGTCCCCGATGACAGGGACAACTGCCGGCTGGTGGCCAACCCCGAACAGGAGGACTCAGACGGTAGGTCCCGTGACAGCTGCCCCGCAGAGGCAGAGAGGTGGCAGGAGCGCGAAATGCCGGGAAAAAGAAGTATGTAGCCCGACTGCTGACGTGAGTAAGTGGTCCATGAGAACAGGATCTGGAGAGAGCAGGGGCACAGGACGGGTCAGAGTCTCAGGTAGCGCGGCAGGTAACGCGGCAGGTGCGCAGCTGGGCTCAGTGGTGGCTTGGTTGTCCTCTGGCGTCTGCTGGAGCCTGTGGGTGCAATCCCGGCTGACCCGGGTGCTGCCTGGAGGATACACATCCACCGTGGATGAGACGGGGTGTGGGGTATTTGAGCCCACACGACCCAGAGGCACGTGGAGACTCACTGACTGAAGGGCAGCTCCAAGGACCACCCCCCCACCCCGAGAGCAGCACAGGACTCATTCTTGACAGGAGGACAGATGGCTTCAGTCCCCACAGCGGGGCTTGGGGGCGCTTGCTGGCTACCGAGCAGCCTTTTACCAGGAGGGAGGCTGGGATGGAGGCAAGGCTGGCATGCTCAGGGATGTCTTAGGGGTTTTGGAAGCTCCTTTTTGCGTGAGTGTGTGCCTGTCACCCAGTGCGTGGATGTGTGTTGCTGAACAGAACTGAAGGATAGTTTGAAGGATGTGATGGAAATTCGGTTGAACTTGGTGTCTTTTTCTCCTTCTAAAGCAGTAGGCACTGCAATGGCCTAATTGCAGTGGTAAGTGGTCATCTGGATCGTCACTATTACCATGAACTGCACGGCCGTGAAGGTCTCAGCAGGCATCTCTCTGTGTGCCAGGCTGGTCCACGGCCCCATGGCCGCATCCCCACCTCATTAGAAAATTTGACAAGATGCTTCCAAAAAACAGAAGTCCACATCTCCCTAGGGAAATCATTTTTCATGAAAGAGTTCTGCTTTCAGTGCCAAACAGATTACAGGCAGGGGTGATTTAGGTAATAGTAGAGGTTCTGAAGACTATCAGAGGAAAAAGCTGGAAATTCAGCTTGATTTCACTTGGCAGCGTTCAGGTTTTGTACCCCCAGTTTCAAGTTCAGAAGGAAGTGAGAAATGACTCTACAGGAACTGGATTATGGCGTGCTTTGCTGCAGGGCTTATCACAGCGACGTTTTGAAAAGAGCATCCAGACTCCTCGCAGCGTTGGGGTGAAATGTCAGAGATTACAGGCGCTGGTCCAGGAAATGCTGCCAAGCGCCTAGCCTTGAATTTTCAGAGAATCACGTGCTAAGTTTTCTCAGACACAGAGAGGCGGACAGCAGACCCTTACTTTGCGTGTTTCTCTGCTTGTCCTTGGTGGCAGGTGATGGGCGTGGTGATGCTTGCAAAGACGACTTTGACAACGACAACATCCCCGATATTGACGACGTGTGTCCTGAGAACCACGCCATCAGTGAGACGGACTTCCGGAACTTCCAGATGGTCCACCTGGACCCCAAGGGCACCACTCAGATCGATCCCAACTGGGTCATTCGCCATCAAGGCAAAGAGCTGGTGCAGACGGCCAACTCCGACCCTGGCATCGCTGTTGGTGAGCCTTAGAATACGCACCGCCACTTCCGGTTCCTGCCTGCAAGGTGCCAACGGAGCACGTGGGCTGCCCTTTAAGACAGAGTGGACAGGAGCAGTGGGTCTTTCTGGTAGCCCCCATCCTCCCTTGGTTTGTAAAACCATCTGCCTAAATATTTTTAACGGGAGAACCTGGGGAAGCACTTATTTGCCTCTCCAGATTCTCCGCGATTTAATATTCAGCAAGCCATTTCGTTTTATGGACTTGGTCTGTAAATTGTTACCTAGGGTGGTGAAGCTCTGCCATAACTCTGTAAGTGGGATCTAAAGAGATGAAATTCCACAAGTGTTGTTAATCCCACAGGAACAGACCTTGAGTTAGATGGGAGAGGAGAACCTCTTTCCACCTGCATCCAGTGGCCCCAGGGCTCATCCAGGAATTTCCTAAAGGGCTGTTTCTGACTTGGTTTTGTGACCAGATGTTCCCTCTGGCCCCCAGGCTTCGATGAGTTTGGGTCGGTGGACTTCAGCGGCACATTCTACGTCAACACCGACCGCGACGACGACTACGCGGGCTTCGTCTTTGGCTACCAGTCCAGCAGCCGCTTCTACGTGGTGATGTGGAAGCAGGTCACTCAGACCTACTGGGAAGACCAGCCCACCCGGGCGTACGGCTACTCAGGGGTGTCCCTCAAGGTGGTGAACTCCACCACGGGGACAGGCGAGCACCTGAGGAACGCCCTGTGGCACACGGGGAACACAGAGGGACAGGTGAGGAGGACGGTCTCTTCTGACCGAGGCCGGCAGCTGCTGTGGGCTTTCAGGAGAGCAGTACCTGCCCACTGCAAAAGTACCCCCACCTCGGTTTTTGTTCATTTTACCTCAAGTCACGGTGCTTTTAATAATCTTTTATTGGGTACCTCGCTTATTAAAGATGCCAGGCCTGGTGATTTTATAAACACAATTGGTAATCCTCTTGCACATGAAACCTAGGTGTACTCCCTTATAGAAATAGGGAGAACAGGGTTTCAAATGTTGAAGTGTTTCGCCCAAGGTCCCACGTTGAGGAAGCAGAGAATCTGTGACTCGGCCCAAGTGCCTGTGCTCTTTGCGCTGAACTCCATTGTTGCCTATCAGTGGATTTTGCTCATGCTAGAGATTTATAACATGAAATATATCGGAAGTAGGTGTGGCAGCAGGAGCCATAGGGATTACTTAGCAGAGTAATGTTTCCATCTCCCCCCTTTGTGCTGTAAAACTGTGGTTAAGACTCAGGGTGCCAATTATACTCACAAGTGATGTTTTTCCTCAGGTTCGCACATTATGGCATGACCCCAAAAATATTGGCTGGAAGGACTACACTGCCTACAGGTGGCATCTGACCCACAGACCTAAGACAGGTTACATAAGGTAGGTGAGAGGGTAGCTCAGTAGCGGCTGTATTTCTACCAAGTAATTTTCACATTCCAAGCACATCTTTCCACTGGATGGCAAGTTAGAACACTAACAGAGAAACAAGCCAAAGTGGGTTCTAATTTGTACGCTGTCCCCTGGATTCTTGCACTTTAAGTGCCTTCTCTTTTCTGTCCAGCATCTTCTTCACGTTTTTTAAAAAAGCAGAAAGCAAAAACAAAACTGTGGAAGAGAAGAAAAATCAAACTTGTTAAAATAACCCAGAAGGTGATAAGCATCTCTCCTCCTAATGAACATTATGGGCATGGGAGGGAAAGTGCAGTTAAAATAACTGCATCTTTGTGAATTAGCATGTGATTTCTTTGGTGCACAGGTTCCTATTTATTTCTGATATTGTGAATGGCTGAATTTATAACACATCTTGAACAAAACTTTGGCAAATCAGTCCAACAGAATTTTGTTCTCTTGGCAGGACAGCATTTGTAATCAACTTTTTTTTTTTTTTAAGCTGGGACAATTTCTAATTTTATAAAATGAAATACGGATGATTTAAATTTAAATTTTTTGCAAAGTTAAACTTAGTCACTAAGAGCATGAGCCAGTCTGATTCTTCACCAGGAGTGTGTGCGTGTCCTTGGTGACAACAAGCACGTCTTAGAAGGGGAGGTGCAGGCTGGTGCCAGGGGTGTGATGTTTCTGTGGAGTGTCCCTGTTTATTCACTCCTCTCCTACCAGGGAAGCTTTAGTGCATCTGTACGTGTAGGGTGGAACCTGGTCCTTGCTATCACACAGCTCACAGTTTGTGGGGAGGAAGCAGGTGAGCTCGTGGTTTTAGTGCAGTGTGAAGGCCAGGAGCTTGCTGACACGGGGGAGCCTTAGAGTTAGGGTTAGGCAGAGGGAGGGGCCTCCTGACTCCACTAAACTGTTCCATGACTCCTGAAGGTGGAGACGACTTGGATGCTTGGGTGGGTGATTGTCAGTGAGTCATGGGGAAGAAGGAGGGCTCTGGGGTGGTGCTGTGTTACTCTTGGCCAGCCTCATGAGGAGAAGACTGACCTCCTGCCCTCTGGTGAATGTGCTTCAAAGAGCTGACATTCTCTTTCTTTCTCCTTTTCCCCTGTTTTCAGAGTCTTAGTGCATGAAGGAAAACAGGTCATGGCGGACTCAGGACCCATCTATGACCAAACCTACGCTGGTGGGCGGCTGGGTCTGTTTGTCTTCTCTCAAGAAATGGTCTACTTCTCGGACCTGAAATATGAATGCAGAGGTGGGTGTGAGAACATTATTCATTGGGGCCTTGAGTGGCACAGAGGATGGGAAAGGAACACATATTTTACTTTTCCTTTTACAAAAGCTACACATCAGGGAAATAAGCTGGTGGCCTGTCAGGCAGATGTTTTGTTTTGGTCAGCTTGAGTTGGTTTTGTCTGTCAGTTTGTTTGTTTTAAATTCAATGTGAATGTCTTTGGTAGGACAAACACTTTTAAGTTATTCACAGGCTCTACTTGTCCCACTCTACTCTATCCCATAGCTTTTTATATTTTCTACACCTTCTGGGCCCTTAATGACATTTTAGATTGCTATCTTTGCTAGAAAAAAAGAAAGAAAGAAAGGAAGGAAGGAAAGAAGGAAGGAAGGAAGGAAAGAAAGAAGGAGAAAAGGAAGGAAGGATGGGGGAAAGGTTCTCTTTAGTTATCACTCTAGGAGCATATTTGAATCAAAATATTATAGATCTGGAAGGGAACTTGGCTTCTATGTGGTCTAAGCCTGTGTCTTCATGTAGATATGAAAATATCCCTATTCTACAGATAAGGTAAGTAAGGCTCAGAGATGCTTCTCAAAAATCACACAACAAGAGTGTTGATTTGTCTTCTTGATTCTGGTGAAGTGTTCTTTTCCCTATCCTTCATTCCATCCATGCACCCACCCATCCATCCATCCATCCTTCCATTTATCCATCCATCCATCCATCCACCATCCATCCATTCATTCAACCATTCACACATCCATCCATATTGTGGAAACCTTTTTTAAAAAAATAGAAATAGTGATATTTAGGTTATAGTTAAACAAAATAAAGCAAAATAAAATGCATGGTCCAATCTCCCAAATTCTGTTCACTGTGTTTTGCAGATGTCTGAACAAGATTTGCTGTATTTCCAGCAAAGTACTGTAGACGCTGTTACCCAGACACCTCAGTCCATCCCAGTTCTCCCAGCTTCTCTCTAGCAGACCTCCTGTCCTTGACCCCAACGTCGAGTGGTTCTTCACCTCCTGTCATCAACCCAAGCCCACGTGCCTTCAGAGGATGAATATTAATGGAAACGAAAAATGAACATCCAACCCACTACAGGAAAAACAGTTTGATGATCCATGAGACTTTATGTGGAGTGAAAATCGAGCATGATATTACATTGTTTTCTCTTGTGTGCTTAAAAAGAATGACGTTTACATATGAAATGTAAGTACTTATTTTATTTATGTGTATATGGAGTTGAAGGGAATATTGTGTATAAGCAATTATCATAAATTAAGCATTTATGCTTAATATTGCTACACTACTTCCAGTGCTTTAAGTTTGGTGCGAGAGCACCCAAATCCTGTTAGGTCAATTATAAAGAAGGGTCAACTCAAGTCTGAAGTAATGCCATTATCAGAAAGAGGTCAGGAGATACCAGTCACATATGTGGGATGTCAAGTAACTAATTGGAACATCAAAAATAATTATGGGAATAAATGAATACCCCTCCCCCACTCTCTTGTCCTACAATGGAAGCCCTCACTGAGGCTGTCTCATCAAAGAAGGAATATCCTGGCAAAATGGCTCTAATGTGGGTCCAGTCGTGGGCCTGGCAAAGCCTCGTCTATGTGAGGGCTTAACCGAGCGAAGTGCTGTCACCGTGGTTGGCCCCTCCAGCCATTGTGGACCTGAGAGAACTCGTGGCCAGTTGTCACTTGATTCCGCAGTCTGATCCCTAGAATCCTCGCTGGAGCTCCTTTCCCAGCTGCTGGGGAGGAGTCAGCAGACAAACAAATCAGCAAATGCATTTTGGCATCTAATCCCTATTCTAGGCTTTGAAACTATGGACGGATTGCTTTTACCTAACTTGGTAACACATTCCATTAAGGTTCCAGTTATAAATGTTGTGCTAATATTTATTAAGTGAATATAGAATGCAGTTCCGTTCACCAATAACTTATTTTAAATATGACAAGTAGCACTTATGTAAGTATAATATCTAAAAGTAAACATATAACTAGCATATAATAATATAAAGATACAGTTACCGCAAAATATCTTCAAAATACAAGACTTTATAATATTATGTTGTCATCATAAAACATGCTGCAAAATGTGATAGAACAAATAAATAATAATGAAGAGTTTATAATGGAACCTTAATATATACTGTTGCCGGTGACTTTAATTCAATATTTTTTAGTGCTATCTATCTGCTGTACATAGGATTTTAAAGACTTGGAATGCTGAGGATAAACCAGTGTTGTCTCGGCAGACATACCCCTTAATCAGTCATATTGTCATATACACAGGTTTGATTTATTTTTTGCTTTAAGTTGCATGACCTTTCTGCAGGAAATATTAGTTAATCTCACTCCACATAGGGGTTTAGGAAGAAGACTTTGTCTTGTTGATCAGATGTGGACAAACTGTTCTCCTCTTCCTGTTAATAGCGATTTCACTCCTCTGTCAAGTAGGGAGAAGGTCCATGACTTTGTCTTCATTTGCTCGTGCCGTCTGATAAAGTTACATTTGTTGCTTCCTTTGAGGTTGATATTTCTTTTCATTTTGCTGCACTTTTTACTTTTTTTGGTGGAACTGTATTCCCAAGACAAGGAAGGGTTGGGAGACTTCATTAAATGTAACAATTGTGAAGAGTGTGTAGGTTTTCTGTGTCGGTGGTGTTTGGCCGAACAATACGGTGGCGTGGGTTGATGATGATGTGAATATTTAGAATGTACCATATTTTTCTGTAAATTATTTATGTTTTTTTTTAAAACAAACTTCTCGTACAGATGGATAAAACTTCTTTTGTTTTGACAGACTGTAAATATTTATTTATTTGTTCACATGGTCAAAATTTCACCACTGAAACCCTGCATTTAGCTAGAGCCTCATTTTTATACTTTAAAGATTCATAACAGGAAATAAATTGTAAAAAGGTTTTCTATAAATGAATCTCTCTCCCTTTTTTAAAGAGCTAGCAGGGCTCCTGCCGGGGGGAAGGAGAGGGACCCCGGCTGACGCCTTGTCCCCTGGGCCAGGGACACAGCCTCCTCCGTGACAGTCCTTCCTCGTGCGCGTCTCAGGCTGAGATGCCGTTTGGGGTCTTCACGGAAAGAAGCTGTTTAAGGCAGGTCTCGTCATGGTTTGTGGAGCCGCCCGGGTCACGCGCTATGACACGACCTTAGGAAAGCCATCCTCCGCTGCTTCTTGCTGTGCGACAGGGGACAGAGCAGTGCAGTGAGTGCCAGCACCACTGAGATGACTCAGAAAAAGGGGGCAACACGTGGGGCCCCCCATCAATACAAGCGCTGCTTCCATGACCCAGTCTCGTTCCCAGCCGGAGCGAGAAGCAGCAGAAGACCCGGTGGGACACGTGCCAGATCATGACGTCACGTGGGCAGCAAACCAGCTGCTCAGGGGTGGGAGGAGAGCCACAGGGCGGCCTGGGGTGTCTCTGGCTGCCCCCCTGCTCTTGGGACTTCTGAGCATTACGGTGGCGTCAATTGTAGGGGAAACGTGAGAGCGAGAGATGCAGGGGGAGCGGGGAGACGGAGGGGAAGACAGCGTGTCTGGCTGAAATAGGCTGGGAGGAGTCGGCCAGGGAAGCGACAAGATGTAGGGAAGGCCTCCCGAGGGGACGGGATGGAGCCGAAGGCCCCGGCCTTGATTGGGGCTGAGAACGGGTGGATTTGGGGACATGGAGATGGAGGAAGAGACTAGACCTGCAGAAGTGACCCAAGAGCCTTTGAGAAGTTTAGAAACGAGGAGATGAGGAGAAGGATGAGGGTTGACTGTGGGTAACGTAACCACTGGGAGACCCTCACGTGCACTTCACTGGTGAACCAGCAGGTATATCATGTGTTTAGTAACGATGCTGAGAAGTCAAGACATTAAAACGAGATACAGTTTTCACACATTCAGATTTGGGGGGAAGTTTATTGAAAATACAAGTTTCTGACAGACTCCCTGTCAGCGGCCTGGTAGTCCCAGAACTAATTCTTAGTGTCTTTGCGGCCTGACGGGGGACTAGGTGGCCCACGTGCGGGGCAGCTCTGTGGAGAGTCTTTTCCTTTTGTGTGAGCTTCTAACACATGAGGTAAAACTGTGCATGGTCATTTTCCCTGAAAGAAGAGACGAAGAGCCCGGCCCTGCTCCAGCTGTGCTACTTCAGGCCGCGCTTCCTGAGCCCTTATCTAGGGGAGCTGCGGGTGACTCTGAACGGGGGGGGTCCAGCCCGAGGTGCAGGGGTCCGAGGGCTCCAGAGGCCAGCTCGCCCTCCCACGGCACCGCAGCCAGGGAGTGTGGAGTCTGCAGCGGCTGAGGGTCCAGAGTGGAGGACAGCCCTCCGCCACCCCCGGCTGCCAGCCTCTCGCACTGCCCGGGGGTCGCTGTGGGTCTAAACGTCTCAGGCAGGTTTTGCTCACTTAGTCTGAACTTCACAAAGTGGCGTTTTGGCCACGGGAGCGGAGTGGTGCGTGGGCTTAGGGGACACGTAGGAGCTGCCACCGGACAGCTCCGTAGCCCCAGTCATGCAATCACAGATGCCTGCACGGCTCTGCTAAGGACTAAAGGATCCCCATCTGGACCCCACAGACCACGCCCTGGAATCCCGGGGCAAGAGGAGGGAACAGCGGGGCTGTCTGGGCCCGGCCAAGCCCGGGCCCCTGCTCCCAGGGGAGTGACTTGGCAGAGGGCAGGGGTCCAGAGATGACAGAGACTCTGGGCTGGGCAGACAGGGACCTCAGCTTTGGGGAAGCCGCAGAATTCCTGCCAAGATGTCTGGGCCTCGCCTCCACGTCTGACCCTGGCTGAACTCGCCCCACTTGGGTCCTCCCCGTCCAGGGTCCCCTGTGTGTGGCCGCCTGAGTGGTGGACATGGAGGAGGCCCTGAGCCCTGTGGAGGCCACACGGGTCCCCGGTCGCCAGGGCAGGGGGCCTGAGATTACAGGCTGTCTCCCCGACTGCCTTTCAGTTTAGGTCCCTCAGCTGTAAGGAGGCCTGGAAACTTGGACCACTTTCAGCCATCACTTTTTCGTAGAGTGGCTACGAAACACACCAAATACACATGAGAAGTGAGATTTTGACATTTCCAGCAAAGACACATTCTCCACACCATTGACACAACAGCTTCGGTCAGAGGCCATCCCAGCCAACACGCTTATATAAGTGCCTGAGTGCGGACGGGACCCGATGGTCAGCTTGGGGAACAGCCACCCGCAGCATCTCAGACCCTGGCCACCGGCTCAGTTCCCAGACCCCAGGCTCTTGGGAGGTCAGCCTTTTTTTGGCCAGAGGGGCCTCTTCTGGGCTATAGCCTCATGGTAAGAAGACAGTCTGACTGCAAGACAGCTGTCTGCACCCAGAGGGCTGAGTCTTGAAAAACGTAGTGTAGGGAGAGGAAAAAAGTGTAGTCCACAGTACCTGACCACACTTCATTTTGTGTACTATTAATTTACTTTCAAATTGTTGTTTATTATTTATATAAATGTGTTTTGTTGTTCAGTGGATTTATTTTTCTACCTGTGAAAATTGTTCAGTTATCCTGGGTTGGGATAGAATGCATGTAATTTTTCCCATTTAAACTTTCAAATGATCAGCAACATGGATGGACCTAGCGATAATCATACTAAAAGTGAAGTAAGTCACACAGAGAAAGACAAATATCATATGATATCCGTTATATGTGGAACCTAAAAAATAATACAGATGAACTTATTTACAAAACTGAAACAGACTCACAGACATAGAAAACAAAATTATGGTTACCAAAAGGGAAAGGGGGAGGGAGGACAAATTAGGAGTATGGGATTAACAGATACACACCACTATGTATAAAACCGATAAACCACAAGGATTAACACAGGGAGCTATATTCAATATCTTATAATAACCTATAATGGAAAAGAATCTGAAAAAGTCTGAATCACTTTGCTGTACACCTGAAACTAACACAACATTGTAAATCAACTATAGTTCAATTTAAAAAATTTGAATTATTTTTCTTTAATATGGTTTCAGGAATAAATTACAATTATTAAACAAGATATATATCTGTATATACAAAACATATTCATGTACACTTAATATAGAATGCATGAATATATTAAAAATATTTAATGACATATTTAATATTATACACACACACACATACACATGCCTCATGAAGATACAACCTCTCCATAAGGAGCCATTTCTTTAGAAATTACCATCTTGCACACAAGAATCATTGGCACTTCAGCTAAAGATTTCAGCTGCTGTGGAAGGAAGAATTAGGAGACTAGCATCAGGAGAATTCTACCAGACTTTGGAGTTTCTTGCTATGTTGGGGAGGAGAGACCTTCACCATGCTGTGGTGAGTCGAGCCAGTTCCGGAATAGGACATGCAACCCCAGATTGATCAAAGCTCGGGTCCTAAATAGTTGGACAAGGAGACTTGTTAACATGGTCCATCCTGGCAGTTTCTTAAAACCTATTCATGTAGCTGATTATCCTTTTGGGCTGTTGCATGCTGTTTGATAAAGAATACAATATCAGACTATTCTAAAATCCATTCCTGGAATGCCATGATATCTCATTCATAGGTAATTTCTCTTTTTAATTCCCAAGCTCTTTCTTTCTTAATGGACTGGGGGATTTAAAAAATGGATATAGGTGTACAAAACCCTAATGGATATGGGGGTACAACTTAAACTTAAAACAATTAAAGGTATCAATTATATCTCAATAAAGTTGGAGAAAAAAGGGGAATTCAGCAAAGTTGAAGAGTACAAGATCAACACACAAAATCAGTTGTGTTTCTTTACACCAGCAAGAAGTAATATGAAAATAAAATTAAGAAAACTATTTCATTTGCAATAGCATTTGAAACAATAAAATACCTAGAACTAAATTCAACCAAAAGGTGAAAGACTTGTATAATAAAAAGTGCAAAACATTGTGAAAAAATTAACAAAAACCTAAATTAATGGCAAGACATCTCATGTTTATAGACTGCAAGATTTAACATTGTTAGGACAGTGATACTATGCAATGCAAACTACAGATTCAGTTCAATCCCTATCAAAATTCCAACCACTTTTTTTTTGCAGAAGTGGAAAAGATGATCCTCAAATTCATTATGGGATTGCAAGGGCTCTGAATTGCCAACACAAAATTGAAAAATAAGAACAAAGTTGGAGGACTCACACTTCCTGATTTCCAGTCGTACTACAAAGGTACAGTGTTCAAAACAGTGTGGTGTTGCACTGGGCCGGACACATAGACCAATAGACTGGAACTGAGTCCAGAAATAAACCCAGACATTCACGGCCAATTAGTTTTCAACAAGGGTCCTGAGGTCGTCAGTGAGGAAGGAACAGTCTCTTCAACAAATGGATCTCCACGTGCAAAAGAATAGAGTTGACTCCTAGTTCACTCCATATACAAAACTTAACTTAAAATGGATCAGCGATCTAAATATCAGAGGTAAAACTACCAAACTCTCAGACAAAAACTTGGATAAATCATCATGACCTTGGATTTGGGAACGGATTCTTAAATATGACACCAAAAGCATGAGCCACACACACAAAAAAAATAGCAGATAAACTGGACTCTATCAAATTAAAAAACATTTCTGTATCAAAAAACCTTATGAGGAAAGTAAAAAGACAATCTACTGAATGGGAGAAAATATTTAGAAATCATAGGTCTGATAAGGGTCCGGTGTCCAGAATATATAAAGAATTCTTCTAACCCCAAAACAGAAGGCAAAAAAAAAAAAGAAAGAAAACAATTAAAAATGGGCAATGACTTTGAAGAGATATTCCTCTGAAGACATACAAAGGGCCATCAAGTATGTGAAAAGTTGTTCAATATCAGTCGCTAGAGAAACCACCATGAGGTACCACCTCACACCCACTATAATAATAAAAAGGACAAGTGCTGGTGAGGGCACGGAGAAGCTGGAGCCCGAGTGTATTGCTGCTGCGGCTGCAAAGCGGGTCAGCCGCTGAGGGAGACAGCTGGTGGCTCCTCCAGAAGTGGAGCACAGGGACATCACGTGACCCAGCAGGTCCTCTCCTGGGTATAAACCCAAGAGGACTGAAGACAAGAACTCACACAAGGACGTGTCATGTGTGCTCTTTGCATCACTACTCATAACAGTCAAAACCTGGAAGCCGCCTAAATGCCCATCACAGATGAATGGATTCCAGACAAAGGAATATTATTCAGCCTTAAAGGTTTGAAGCTCTGACACTTGCTGTGACACGGTTGGACCTAAGTAATATTATGCTGAATATTGAGGAAACCAGGCACAAAAGGGTACATATTGTATGATTCCATTTATTTGAAATATTCAGAATAGGTAAATCTGTAGAGACATAAAGCAGATGCGTGGTGACGGAAGCCTGGGGCAGGAGGGAATGGGGGTGACTTGTTTAATGGGTACAAGAGTTTCTTTCATGGGGATAAAAGTGTTCCGGAACTAAACAGAGGTGATAGTCTTACAACACTGTGAGTGCTCTAAATGCCCCTGAATTGTACACTTGAACATGGTTAATTTTAGGTGACATGAATTTCACCTTAATGTAAAAATGGGAACTACATGATCATAACTATAGTACATAGTAAATGAACTGGTCAGGTGAGAACTTAGATTGATGCTTTGTTCTGCATAAGCAAAGGTTTAAGGTAAACACATAGGACAGGACAGGGCGAAGCTGGGACGATGTCCGCGAGCCGCCCTCCACCCTCTGCCCTCTCTGGGTGTCTTGCTCTTTACCTCTGGTCCCTCTCCCTCCCAGGCCCGCCTGTGTCCCCTTCCTGCTAATCCCCGGTGACTTCGGAGCTGGAAACAGACTCTGGAGACAGGGCACCCACGTTCTGACTTTAGCTCTGATGCTGCCAGCCGTGCAGGTGGGACGTGCTCACAGAGTCTCACTCGTGCTCTGCAAGGTGGCACTCCGTATTAGGCAAAATAATCACCGTGTAGTCACCTTGTAGCGTCCTGACCAATCACCTAATGCTATCCTGCCAGCAGGAATCTTCTTTGTCTTGAGGCTATAAAAGTTGGCTACCAGCCCGCAAAGGGGGTCGGCTCTCCCTGGTCCATTGGGAAGTCGCCCACTGGATTCGCAGCGCCCTCCCTAACTCTGCTGTTTCTTCTCAATAAACTCACTCTTTTCTAGAATACTTGGTGTCTGGAAGTTCTTCTTCCAGCCTGACACCTACGACGCGTACCATTGTGTGGATGTACGTGGGCAGGTCCTCCCGGGGGACAGCGTGCTGACAAAGGGACTTGGCAAACAGCCTTCGCTAATGTGAACTCTTACCGCGGGGACTCCCCTTAAATCTTCCGCAGGAATCAAACCAGGCCAAGGAGGCCTGGAGGAGATTCAACAGGGCTCAAGTCACTTTCCCACGGCCGCCCTGCTTCTGGCCAGACGTGGGGGAGGCGTGAGAAATGCAGTCCCCCTGTGAGGAGCCTCTGAGCCTGAATAGAAGGTGGGACCCTCGGAAAATCCGGTCCTGATGAGCTGGCCTGGTTCAGGTGAGGCCGTCCTCACGGAGGGGAACCTCCCCAAGCCTTAACCTTGAAGGAGAAACACCCAAATCCTAATCAAAATGTCCTGGGTGTAACCTTCCAGAGGAATGCATTTTTAAAAGCTTGAATGTGTTCCCTGCAGTTTGATTTGCTAAAAGCAGACTGTGCCACCAGAGCAAGGACAGCCAGCCCCGGGGCACAGACAAAGGGGCAGCAGAGAGGGAGACCCAGGAGACTGTGCAGGACAAGGGCTTCCTGTGAAGCGTGTGGACAGCCAGACGGCTTCATTCCCGGAGGGCCGGACGGTCATGATGTGACGCTGACAGAGTCTGAAGGTTACGGCTTTTATGATGATACGATTAGTTTCTCTGTCGATTCTCCAGTAACCAAGGAGACTTTGTAACTGGGCTTTGTCTCAGCTTGGTTGCCCCAAAGGGGAGCGTGGCCATGGGCTTGGGATCAGGTCACTTATCTTGGAGGTGATTCCCGGCGCTGTAGTGGGATCCGGAACGTGACAGACGGGATTAACGTGTCTGTCACCAAGGGGTCACTGCTGTGGGCAATTCAACCTCAGTAGTCCTCGGGCCCATTTGAGGAAACAGAAGGTCCCTCTGAAAGGAAGGAGTCCAGGCCGTTTTCCCCCCAACCCCAAACCCCTAGTGCTTTTAATCGTCCCATGACTGGGGCTGCACCCACCTGTGGGCTAAGCATGAAGAAGGAGGCCGTGAGGATGAAAATGGGAGACCATCGGTGCTTGAGGTGGGAAGGGTCAGAGAGGGATGGCCGTGTCCACCCGGCTGCAGCTCAGGCTGGGGCTGGTCTGAGGGGACGGGCATAGCTCAGGAACACGGGACATCTACCTTGGGGCCGTGTGTAGATGTTCCTGCAAAGGGGGATGGCACCACCCAGGAGGCCCCGTCCCACCCGCAGGACAGTGCAAAGCCGTGCATTTACATTGTTCTTCTCCAAAAGCAGCTGATTCGCCACCAAAGAGATGGAGTGGACACAGAACCACAGTGATGTGACCAGGGCTGACAGTGTCCAGGCTGTGTTTCTGCCACTTTCCTCGAAGGGCTGGAGTCTAACCTTCCCAGCTTAGAAGAGTCTTCTGAGAGGCTCACCATTCTGAGTTTGAAACAACATTTCATGTGATGCATTGGGATTTCCTGGAGCACACAGAATCTGCTTCTGGAAAGGATTCCCCAATTCCTGGAAGAAACCCTGCATCGTTTGCTGAGGAAGTTTGACGGCCAGATGGAGAGAATAGGGGTTGACTTCAGGCGCAAAACAGACGCCACAAATGTCCACGTGTCCGCATCAGAGGCGTGTTATTTTTCTCTCTTCTTTCCTCATGCCAACCTCTGGTGGGGCATGACTGTCTCTGCAGCATAAGGATACCAGGGATTTTGTTTAAAAGAGTTCAAGACCTTTGGCAAAACGGAGTGAAACTGGGCACAATTTGAAATCAGCTCCCGTGGTCCCCACCATCCCCCCCCCCACCCCCAGTAGCCCATTTCCTCCTCTGCAGCATCTGGGGACCCGTCAGGCAGGCCCACAAGGGGAGGAGGGGGAGGAGCAGAGAAGGTCAGCTGACCTGGGCTTCCCTGCAGGGAGGCCCAGGAAAAGAAGTTAGCGGAGCAGCCCTCACATCTGGAGATGGGCACGCGGGCTCCGTGGGAAAGAGCCCAAGGGGGACCCGCGACCTGGAGCCGAGGGGAGAGGAGAGAAGTGGGGTGTCAGCGTAGGCCACCTGTTCACAAGAAGCAAAAGCATCCGTGGAACAAATGAAGACGGGCCCTGTGAAGGGCCTGGGTACAGAAGGGTCCAATGCAGCAGGAAACCAGAAGAGCAGAGATGCTGTCCTCTGATTCAGGAGGTGCAACCGAGGGCTCAGCCCTCTGTTACGATGGGGAAATGGGGCTGTTCTTCTGAGTGGGAGGATGAGAGAGCCTGGGGCCACGAAAACTTGTTAAAACTGCGGAAGGAGATGCAAGGACCTTCCCAGACTCGGGCATCACCAAGCAGATGGGCGCGGGCCACCCTGCGGCATCTTCCAGCTGGAAGTGTCTTCATGACCTGATCTTTGCATCAAGTAAGAGGGATGGAGGGCAGGGTGAATCTAACTTGAGTTTAATCAGAGGGCGGAGGGAGGTTCCAGTGTGTTTTCAAATGGATAAGGAGTCGGACCCCAGGGATCATCTGGGATCGTCGGGCGTGGATCAGGGTCGTCAGGCAGAGGGTCAGGGGTCAAGTGGGTTAGGGTCTCTGTAGCTTCTGTGCTTCTCGTCCCCCAGCCCCACTCCACGCTGCTCATCCTGCTCAGCGGTAAAATGATGAAACAGAAAGTGCCGTCAAAATACATTCCAGATGGAGAAAAATAACATTTGAAACATGATTCATTTGTAAAAAGAAAAAGTAGACATTTTGATACCTTATTTTCTCACTTAGTTCTGATAACGAATGAGCTGGTCCAGGAGGGTGGAATTGCCCTTTTCTGCAAATGAAAACCCTAGAAGGGGGTGGTAAGTAGCTTTGTAAGATCATAAAGCAAATATGTGAGGGACCCAGGGTCTCTGATTTTGACCCTGTGACTCTTGGGCTATTATTTTATAATCTTTCACTTAAAAAATAACTTGCATGCATGAACAGAAGTTAACGTTTGTAAAAGGCAGACATTGTTTTGTAATTAAGAAGCAGACGTTTCAGGCACAAATTCTAGGTGTGTCATCTCCGAGCCGTGTGGCTCTGACTAAACAATCCAGTTTCTCGTCTGAGAAACGGGGAGACCTCTGCGGGCTTGCAGAGACCCTCTGACTGTCTGACGGGCCCCGAGCCGTGGTGGTGGTCCGTTGCTTCCTGTCTCCCTTCCCTGAGCCCCAAACTCCACACTCAGGGACCGTTGTCGGGGCCACATCAGGGTTCCCTGGACCCCACCTGCTGCCGGGATTGGACGGTTCTCAGTCTTGTCTGTGTTTTGTTTTCAAGACCCACTTCCGTTCTTGCAACCATTATTTTGAGCTTATTTTGTTTGTGTTTCCCTTGCACCTTAATGAACTGAGAATCTGCATCTTTTAATGACACTAAGTTATACAGTGTTCATCTTCTCACAGTGTTTTGTAGGTTATCTTAGTTTTTAAATGGAAGTAGTCTTCAACATTTTAAGTCCAGAATTATTATTATTATTATTTTACATCTTTATTGGAGTATAATTGCTTTACATTGGTGTGTTAGTTTCTGCTTTATAACAAAGTGAATCAGTTATACATATACATATGTTCCCATACCTCTTCCCTCTTGCATCTCCCTCCTTCCCACCCTCCCTATCCCACCCCTCTAGGTGGTCACAAAGCACCGAGCTGATCTCCTTGTGTTATGCGGTTGCTTCCCACTAGCTATCTATTTTACGTTTGGTAGGACATGGAAGCAACCTAAGTGTCCATCATCGGATGAATGGATAAAGAAGATGTGGCACATATATACAATGGAATATTACTCAGCCATAAAAAGAAATGAAATGGAGTTATTTGTAGTGAGGTGGATGGAGTTAGAGTCTGTCATACAGAGTGAAGTAAGTCAGAAAGAGAAAAACAAATACAGTATGCTAACACATATATATGGAATCTAAGGGGGAAAAAAAAAAAGGTCATGAAGAACCTAGTGGTAAGACGGGAATAAAGACACAGACCTACTAGAGAATGGACTTGAGGATATGGGGAGGGGGAAGGGTAAGCTGTGACAAAGTGAGAGAGTGGCATGGACATATATACACAACCAAAAGTCCAGAATTCTTGTTCAAGAAAAGCTCAAAACCCAGAAAGAGCTACTACACTGGTTGCCAAAACATGACTTAAAAAATATTTCTATGAAAACAAATCAGCAAATAATTTGTGGTTCCCTTAATGGCTAGTGAGAATATATCCAGCTTTTACTTTATTATGAAATGGCGAGTTGCAACATTCACCTTCAATAAATAACATGAATTTTGTCAGACATCAAGATTCCAAGCTTCCCAGAAAAGTGCAATTATGATGATTCAAGTAAGAAGAACCCGGATTCTGGGGCTGATGGCCTCCGGCTGCCACAGTCCCCACAAGCACCCCAGTCAGGGGCCTTTTGTGAGGCTAATGATGTGGCAGGGAGCGCTGGCCCGGCAGGACGGGCCGGGGAGACACTCATGCCTGCGGCCAGGGCTGCGCAAATCCAGGGCGTGATGAGACCTGGCGGGCCGAGGATTGCTGGACCCCCCAGAGATGTGCCCCTCCGCACTCCAGGGCTTGTGAGATGCCCAGCCTGTCGGAGGGGATCCTCCCTGTGTGTGCGAGCACGGGGCTGGGGAGTGGCTCCAGCGTTAGGAACTAGGGAACTCGAGAGGAGGAATGATCACTTGTGGCCTTAGAAGGATTCATTCACTCACCGTTCAGCAACGTTTCCTGGAATCCTATATGTTTCAGACCCACTTAGGTGTGTGGGATGTGGTCGTGAGGATGGTGGCAGAGGCCCGGCCCTCACGGATCTCACACTCTTAGGACCAGGGGAGAGAGGAGGGCACAGGTAGAGCAGAGGTAACTTCAGGATTCGTGACTGACAGCTATCAGGACACACGGGCCCGTCCTGCAGGTGTTGTTGTTAACGGCAGTCACGTCGGGCACCTGCGTGGGTCCGTGAGAACCAGAGCACCTTTTCACCCTCTTCGGTAATAATTTGGACACTCACGCACAGAAAGTAAAGGAGTCAATCGATTTCACCTTAGAAATAGACACGCTTTGTAGTTCACCAAGCATTTCACATTAGATGACTCCATCCCCGCAACAAGCCTGCGGGCCCGTCCTACCCAGACGCAGGGCCTGACCTCCCCAAACTGGCTCACTGGGTGTTAATTGCACAGCCTGTGTCTAGTCAGTACCTCTGGTCCTGGGGAGGCAGGGTCTCCCACTGAGCCCGGCCCTGTGTCCAGTGGAGGTAACCACAGGGTTTCCCCAATGGCGGACGCAAAGGTTACTATCTCCCTTCCAGTTTCTGGTGGAGACCTGAGCCCTTCCCTGAATGGCCTTCCATTGTCTGAAGACCTGGCCTATGATTTGGGGTGGCCTCTGTGCTCCCAGGCCTGGGGACCCTTCTCTTCAACAACCCCCCAGGAGCCCAGGGCTGTGCATGGCACCTGGAGACCACTGCCAGGACCCCAGCTGCATCGGGGCTTTGTGTGTAAGTTGTGCACCTGGGTGATGGGGGGGTGGGGTGGGGTGATTCCCCTCCTCTTACAGCTGAGGGAAGATGGGCTGAAGAAGGACCGGGTGACTTTCCTGCTGCACCAGAGCCCCAAGCCCGACAATCCTCCCGCCACAGCAGAAACACCAGAGGAAAGCGTTTTCATGAAAAATAGACAAACCTAAGTACATGACATAAAATAAGCCAAGTATTAAACAAAACCCACAAATCTTGAGTCCTTATTTCTTCATGTTTTAACTATCAAGACTTCTCCTCAAACATATTGTCTATTTTTCATAAACATTACATTGCCTAAACAGGCTCATAATCTCTTTATATTATATTAAACTGTAATCATCACTGTTTTCCTGAAAATAAACTAAACTTATGGAAGCAAAAGTTTTGTCTACTTTAATTCCAAACATGCTGTGCTTTCTTTCAGAGAACTACAGGTTTAATACTATATATAGACGTTTTCACAAGTCATTTGAGACAATTACATTTTGTTTTTCTTTCGAATATATGCTTTGGAATAAAGGACAGTGTCTTTATGAAATATCTGTAGGTAACATACCTTATGGATATGAGAGCAACGTTTACCCATGTGAATCATCTCCTCACCCCTGCAAACACACATACACACACGCACACACACGCCCACGCACGCCCATGCACACACATGCACGCCCACGCACACACGCATGCCCACACGCAACCCACGCACACACACATGCATGTACACACACACACACGCACACGCACCTTCACAGGCACCTTGGGAGACGCCCTCCCAGCACGGAACTCACAGAACCATCATTGAAGTTAGAGTGTGCCCCTTTCAGACAGGTGACCATCTCAAAATAGACTGAGGTGACTTCACATTTTAAAAGACACAAACCACATGAGAAATGAGAAATAAATCTTGCATTTCTGAGAGGGGCAGAATTGTTAGCTAATATGTGGAAAGGGATTTATATATTCTAGCTGTAGAAAGTGAGAACCCATAAGCCTAACAGCTTCTTTTGTTCCTAATGTTTTTCTTTTTTTTTGAAGTGTATCCTTTTATTTTTTTTTTCTCATTGGTTATCTGTTTTATACGTATTAGTGTATATATGTCAGTCTCAATCTCCCAATTCATCTCACCGCCCCCGCTCTAATGTTTTTCTAACCTGAGCAAGAACCCATGGCACACCCCAAAGCAGAACTCACCTGGGGGCTGGATGATTTTTGCGTGGACTTGCTGTCTAAAATCAGTATGGGATTTTAGTAAATTAAAGCATCCCTTTCCCACGTCCTCTGCAATTTCTTGTACAGCTAAATTATATCTGTGACAGACACAGATAAAGGAATGTAGGAAAGACTTGGTGAATTGCAACATTTGTGCAAAAATAATATGCATATTACTATATATTTCCATTTGTGTCATATTTTCTTATTGCTATAATGATAAAGCATGAAGAATCCCAGATATTATTGGTAGAAAAATTATGTATATAATTTGTCCATCCATATCACTTACTTCTTTATTGACAGACTGGAAAAAAAGTCTATTACTAAAACAGATTATAACAGTATTGGGCAAAACCTGTCTTATAATTTGAAGGCTTTTTCCTCAACAAATGCCATGAAATATTTACTGTGTTGCACTGAAAGTATCTGTCTGCGATTCTTTTCTTCACAAGACAGAAATTCATCAGGAACAGGGACCTTATCTTACACATTTATGCAGGTACAGATGTCAGGAGTGAAACCGCTCCAGCCACCATAAGAAGACGGATTTGGTTGTAAAGACACATGTGCCATTGGATTCCAGGGCCTGTTGGACTGCAAGAGCCCTGGGAGGGGGACCTGGGGGCAGTCAGGTCCTCGGGGGCCCCACCTGCCATGAACAGAATGCAATGAGCAGCTTAACTTCCAATTCCCAACACAGACACGTCCTTCTTAGGAGAGGCTCTAGCAGGCTGGCACCATACACGTGTGCTGTTTCCCATAAAGCAAGAGGAAAGACCAAACTTCTTCTGGATTTTGATTCAGATTATTAGGTGCATGATGGGAATTGTTGATGTTGAAACGCAAACTTGCATATAATGAACACTTTCTTTTTGGTTAAGAAGTCAAAAACTTCCCCAAGAGCCCAGCAGGGGGAGGAGGGGCCAGGAGAGCGTGTGAACTCACCTCCTGTGTCTGCTGGGGACCGAGGCTCCGGGCCTCCTGGCCCACCGAGCTGTGGCCGAAGTTCAGGGCCTGGGGTGCAGAGGCCCGTCCTTCTGTGCTTGTGCGGGAAGCTTCTCTAAGAACCTGCCATGGACTGGAGTAGGCCCGGGCAATTTTGGGGCAATGCCCAGCGCCCAGCCACGCTCAGCCTGTCTCTGCCTTGGACTCTTGAGCTGGATTTTCTCCAACAAGTGCCTGGGCGAAATCTGGTTACGCAGAGTGAAATCTTTGAGTCAACTATGCTTAGAGCTACGCTATCAATAACGTTATGATGCAGACACGTGTTGGATAAAGGAAATGACAGGTTGTCAAATTCCATATAGTTTATATCCAATAGCAAAGATGTCTGAGTTTAAAGCTGGGACTTGAAAGGGTCTGAAGAGGCTGTCACCATATTCGAGTCCCACATTTTGGAGGCACAAAGGTGGGTTGAACACAGAGCAGCCCTACTCATGGAAGGCCAGGCGCCGTCTAATCAGCGCAGACACCCTGCCGTGAACCCCAGCTGCTGGACGCCAGCACGGCCGACCCCACCGCGGTGGGTCGTGTAACGGGCCCTCTGCTGAGTGAGAGAGCTCTGAACCCAGAGCAACAAAACAGAAGGAGCCGACAAGCCACAGAGATGATGGTCCCTCACTCTCGGCCACCGCCACGGTCCTCCTGCTGCACCTCGGGGGCGGCACCGGCACACAGCTCAGGGCGGGCAGCTCAGGGCGGGCAGCTCAGGGTGGGCAGCTCAGGGCGACCCGCTTCTGCTCCGCACTCCAGGCCTGGCTGCTCATGTCTCACTGCTTCTGTGTCGTTGTCCTCAAGGCTGAAGGCAGTGTCTGCCTTTCTGTATGAACTGTGCTAAAGCACACATGTGAGACTTTCTGGGAGGCTAAATGTGCAAAATGCCATCGGTATCTGTTTCTGATCATCTAGAATGGAAGAAGGATCATCGTTCCCGGAGGTGGCAGGGTTTTACATCACCTTAACCGTGGGGATGTGTGTTTATGCAACATGTCCATGGGCCAGAAACACTGGGCACTGCCGCCCTTCCTTCAGTGCAGCTGAACGACACGTGTTATAATCTCAGTGAAGGACCCCATGAGCAGGTGCTCAGTGAAGGTCAGGTTCTTTCCTTCTCCGCCTGTAGATAGTTTTAACATAAAAGCACTGAGTGTGAGGGAATGACTTACATTTAATCATCCGACCCTCTTGCCTATAAGTCAAAGTTTATTATGAAATGTGCCACTGCCGGACTCCGTGTGACATCACTTCTCTAAGGAAAAGGCTCAAAAGGTGCTTTTCCTTGGGGATCTAGGACACCGCAGGTGGAGCTGGCCTGGCCCGCAGACCTCCTCACCGGCTGCCGTTCCCAGCCTGGGGGACCGAGGCCCGGCCAGCGCCTCCTGCCCACCTCCAGCTCTGGTCCACTCTGCTTCCCAGCAAACACGCCAGATTCACTGCCCGCGTCCGCAGCCCTGCCGTGGTCTCCTGTCTTCCCTCCGTCTCCACCTGAAAGCAGACAGAACTCTAGGTTTCTTACTTGCCTAAGACCCTGGTGTGACTTCTACTGTCCCAGCTGAGTCCAAGCCTTCATGGGACCTCCGGTGCCCCTTCTGCCCCTCCCAGCTGTGCCCCCCAGCTGCCCCTCGCCTTGCTCCTGGCCGACTGACCACGCGGGCCCCTCATCCCAAGCAGGTCCGGACACCTCCTCCTGGAGCCCTGCTCCCCGAGCTCCCTCTGCTGGGCAGCTCTTGCCCTCGGGTCTGTGAGGATGTTGGGAAGCCAAGGCCCAGGCTGGGCCTTCCTCCTGCTGCCGTCGCTGGGACAGTCTCCCCTGCAGTCCTCCACCCCCAACCAGCACAGAGGCCTTGCTCCCCGTACAAGGTTAGCTCCTGCTACGTATTCTCAAGGTCGTCCATATTTTATTTGCCTTCACAACGTTGAGTTAATATTTCAGTTCAATAATTCTTTAAGAAATTACTTTTTTTTTTCCTGTTATACAGGCAGGCCTTGCAGATACTGAAGGATTTAGTTCCAGACCATGGCAAAAAGGCGAACGTCACATATAAAAGTTATGTGTACACTATATCGTGGTTATTAAGTGTGCAATATCACTATGTCTATAAAACAATGGACATATCTTCATTAAAAAATACTTTATTGCCAAAAAAAATCTAACCGTCGTGAGTCAACAGCGAGTGGTAATCTTTTTGCAATAGTAACATCAAAGATCACTGATCACAGATGACCATAAGAAATACGATAATAATGAACAAGTTTGAAATATTGTGAGAATTACCAGAATGTAAGACAGAGACACGAAGTGAGCAAATGCTGTTGGGAGAAATGGCTCCGACAGACTTGCTCAATGCAGGGTTGCCACAAAACTCCAATTTGTAAATATTGCGAGATCTGGGAAGCTCAGCCGAGGGGAGTCTGCCTGCATATGTAGTGCCTGATGCAGTGTCTGGAGCAAAATGAGCAGTTGATAAATACCTGTTGCTGTAACGAGCAGTAGCTCTTTATGTGTAAGCATGTGGGTGTAAGCAGAAGACCATTTCCAGGGTGCTGAGTGTCCTCTTTATGACCGATAGCTCTGGAGCTCTGGCATCTTTGTTGTCGATTCTGTGACAGACTAAATGTCTGTGTCCCCCCCCCAATTCACATGTTGAAGCCGTACCCTCCAAAGTGAAGGTATTTGTAGGTGGGGTCACTGGGGTGATGAGGTGCAGCCCTAGTGAATGGGATTAGTGTCCTTATAAAAGAGCCCCAGAGGCCCCTTCGCTCTTTCCTCTATGTGAGGACCCAGCAAGAAGATACCAGGAATTGGGTCCTCACCAGACACTGAATCTGCCGGCACCTCGATCTTGGAGGCCCAGCCTCCAGAACTGGGAGAAATAAGTGTCTGTTGTTTATAAGCTGCCCAGTGTGGGGTGTTCTGTTACACAGCCTGAGCGGACTGAGGCAAACGCCTTTGTTTACCTTCAGGAGATGGCATCCTCTCTCATAGGTAGATGATGGGTAGATGGTTGCATACATACGTATGTAGACGATATATCATTTGTCTATGGCAGGGGCTGTCATTCCACCCCACTGGCTGGCCCTGTACGTGCAGCTTCTCACCACCCAGCCTCCCCGCCGTCCCTCCTGGTCTGACATAGCGTTTGTCTCAGGTGAAGCTCCCCACCTTGCCGTGTTCTATGAATGCTGATACAGATAAGGAATTGTGCTGTTTCCACAATTTCCACATCCTTCCCAACCCAGCTCCCGACCCCCTGCATAACAGTCAGTGGTCATACAAACACAC